>NW_023270305.1:4290164-4600618 GCF_011800145.1 Mirounga leonina
AAATAAATAAATAAATAAATAAATAAATAAATAAATAAATAAATAAATAAAATCTTTAAAAAAATAAATTAATTAAAAAAAGGTAATGTGGCTGTTTTAGGATAATGGAGTCATGGGTTAATGTGCATCTCTTGTTAAAAAGTCTCATTTATTTGTACAATACAGGATTTGGAATGGCTCCATTTGCATGCCTTCTAGAGATGAGTGAAAATAATCAGTCATTTCTCACGAGTTTTTCTTCTAAGTTTTGTTTGATTCTACCCTTTTCTCCAGGAGAAGAGAAAGTAATATATGCCTCTGTCTCCTTCCCAGTGAGCGGGGGTGGGGGGGTGAAAAGGTCTAATATTCTACAGGCACCCTACAATTAGTGACAATTCCACACAGACACCTCTAACTAAACATCATAGGATTTTAAAGGGTAAAATTCAAATGTGACTCAAACATAAAGATATCTCTTTCCCTTTCGTCTCTGGAAGCGATGTTTCTGTCCTCACTGAATTTGGTGACTTTAGCCCTTGCTGTAAGTCAATTTGTCAAGGAGCTGCAGCCTCCTTATCAGACAGAGAGTCGCTGTCCTTGAAAAAGTGGACCGAGTCACCTCTTCTCCGATGAAAACAGCTTTAACCTGAAATTTCTCTGGTGGCCGCTGAGCGTGAACATGGCTACCCTAAAGTGAGGCTTCCTCCTGAAATCTGCATCTTCCCAGAGGCACCGACAATGTGGCTTATTTTACCTTCAGATATTCGTGAATATGAAATAGATATTAATGCACATAAACATACTTCATGAATAGGAAATAATTACCACCATGTAGAGGATTATCCTTGATGTAGTGATATTAATCACCATATTCCTACCTTCCATAGGAGTTGATGAGCTGTTACACTGCCTCTATGATTTATGCAATTTTGGGGGTAAATCTGAAATTCTTTCCAAACAAAAAGTTAAAAGAAAAAACAGAGAAGTCATCCCCAGCTACCTCATAGCCTCACCACTCTCCAACATCCAAATGCTGAGATGTTTCCTGCCTCTTCTCCTGTTGTCCTTCAACTTTTCTCTCTAATCCTTAGAAGGAACGAAGAGACAGCACTGCTATGGCAGAGGTTAGGAGCACGACGAGCGTGGCTGCTGAGGTTCTCATGCCTCTGGGGCGCGAGGCCCTGGATGTGATTCTCCCACTACAAACAGAGCCCAGGTGGGTCCTGAGCTGACCTGACCCCGGGAGGAGGGCCCTGGGATGGAGGAAGCAGTCCCACCCGGTGACATACACTAAACCCAAGTGTGCGTCCTAGGAAGAGGTCGCTGTGACCTAGGACATATATAAGGCTATGAAGAAAGTCTGCCCAGTGAAGGGGGTAAGCAGAGCCTCCCTATCTCACCACACAGCCCCCGCCCCCGCAAAAGTGTTTTTTAGATGTAAAACACAGCCCTGAACTTAAGTATCTTTCTCCACAAAACTAGTTTGTCCTCTGTTCTTTCCTACTGCCATTTTGTCCTTAGGCAACCTAGGTAAACATCAGAGGGACCCCAAACGTGTTTCTTGTCCCCCCATGTTTAAGCAGTCCCCCAGGCCCCTGGTGGTAACCCCTTCAGCTTTCTTTACCCTCCTCTATCTTCACAGCTGATACCAAGTTCAAGGCCAAATTCAGGCCACTTGACCACTGCCACTGACCAGCACCCCTCCAGCCCACTGTTCATGCAGAGGTCAGAGGGCTCCTCCTAAAAACATATCTGATCACGTTGCTTCTCGGGCATCCCTTTTCCATGGGGGCTTAGCACCGTCAAGATGAAACCTGTGCAGGACCCTGGAAGTAGTCTGGCCGGCCTCTTTCCAATTTTATCTCTTGCTTTCACGCCATACATCCAGCTGTGCTGAACTCAGTTTAAGACTCGCCTCGTCGGAGCAGGCTTTCCTCACTGCCTCCACACGTGATGGCTACGTGCCCTCCCTTGAGCCCTATGCACTGTGCAGACATCTACTGTAGCATCTACAGTCTTCAGGAAATTTGCTTCTTCGCTTCTCTGTCTACAAGCTCCACTGGATCGGAGTCGCCAACCAACAGGACCCATTTACCTGGGCTGGAGTTAGAGATTTACATGCATTATCCCATTGTGAGAGAGTTAGTGACGTCTCCAAGGTTGAGGAGCCAACAAGCGGTAACACTGGGATCTGAATGCAGTTCTGCGTGAAGAACCCAAATGCTTTACTGCTAATTGCCTGGTCTCCTTGTATAGCACAGTGAATGGTGCATAATCTCTGCTTGAAGAATCTTCAATGAACAGTTCATACACAACAGTTAATTGGCATGGCATTTTTCAGAACGTTCTGATTGAGCGGCAGTGAACATACACAGGGCTCTGTATTGAGACAGTGAAAAATGCTAAGAGATGAAGCTTTCTGTTTTCTGAATCAAACTCCTCATTCTTCATGCCCAGTCACATTCAATCCAGGCAAAGTCACAGCAGAAAGAGAAGATAAGCAGAGCATGCTTTATGTAGTCCAATGCTACCCAAACGTTAGTGCTGAATATCTTTTCCTGGCAGATGGGAAGAAGTGTGGTATAGGGCCAAGAAAACAGGCTTTGAGACCAGACAGATCTGGGTTTGAACTCCAGTACTATCATTCATAAGCTGGGTGACCTTAATAGGTTATGTGACCTCTTAACCAGAGAATGGTAATGACTTAGCAAGGCTGTTCTAAAGGTTACATGTGGTAATGTGCACTTCATACACAATCCACAGTCCCCTCTTCCCCCGATGATACCCATGACAAGAGGGACTATCTTTAAAGGAAAAAAACCCTTATTCATAAAGAGGGGCCTTCCAAGGTTTCCAAATATTTGCAGACCCCAGTAACACAGATGCTCTCTCAACTTTAATATATTTTAGGAGAAAAGGCACACTGAAATCTGTTAGAACATTTCAGACCTCTTGCTTATGTCCGGACAAATATGCTTGTGACTCATTTGCTTCCATCTGAGAAGCAACTGGCTGGTCAGAAATCACTGTCAGCAAAGTACAGCAAATTAGTACAAAACAGTATCAATCTAAAAGCACCAGGCCACTCTGCAAGGAAACCTCTTCATTATTCCAAACAAATAATTTTTGCTTACGTATAAGGAGGAAGCAGCGTGGTCTAATCCTTCCCCACTCGTGGCAAGAACAGCAAATTGAAACTCAGGGGTCCTGGCCTTGCCATTTGAAAGGTGACCTTAGATAAGTTTTTTAAAAATTTAATATTCATTTAGTCAACAACTATTCACTGAGAGTGTCTGTAAGATCCCTGTTCTCATGTTATTTATATTCAGATGGAAGAAGAAAGACATCATATAACAGACAGACAGAAGGACAGGCAGGGAGAATTTAGCAGATAGTGATGGTTACAAGAAAATTAAAGAGGTTATGATATAGATTGTGACTAGAGACCTACTTTAGGATGCAGTCATTTTAGAAATGGTGACATTTAAGCTAAAATCAGAGGAAGTAACTTCTTCTTTCTGGACATCATGTCCTTTTCTATAAAATGTGACTATGGAACTGGCAGGCTTTCCAAAGTCTCCTCTGGTTCCAGGAAACGGTTTCCAGGGCTATTAAAGATATATTATATGTATGGGTAATTTACATGTGTGGGATATATGTGTGTAGGCACATATATTTTTAACGTGAAATATTATCCTATGCTTGATTAAGCAAATCATTTATGGCAGTGAGTCTTAGCTTTGAAGACATTTAAGGTAACAGTAAATTCTTTGTAAGAAACCAAATCTAGCTTTGCATACTGAACCGATCCTACTGTTCATTTTCTGAGCTCTGATAAAGAAGTGTGTATTTTGTTAATGTTTTGGCAAATGAAGCCATACTGGCCTCTGACCAGAAGAGTTAATATGTCCTTGCATGTTTCAAAGTAGGCAAAATGCAGGAATTTGTAATAAGATTAGAAGTTTTCTTAAACTGGGGCGCCTATGGCTCAGTCGGTTAAGAGTCCAACTTGATCTCAGCTCAGGTCTTGATCCCAGGGTCATGAGTTCAAGCCCTCCTGCACTGGACTCCATGCTGGGCATGGAGCCTACTTAAAAATAATAATAAGTTTTCTTTAACTAATTTTTTCTGGTGATCACTTAGAACCACAAATCCAGACAGATTGAAATTTAAAGGGAGCAACTCTAAGCCACATGTCCCTTTTTATACAAAAACAGAAAAAACTATAAGGTCAAGGGGTATGGAATTTTTTGAGGAAACATCAGTATTTTGGCCCATATTTTTCATGCACCAGTTAACTAGAAAATTACAAAACCTGAAAAACTCAGATAAATTGTACCAAGGGAATGAACACCATACATTCATCCCTTCACACACCCAAAAACTTTCTCTCCCTCCCTTCTCCCCTGTCCTTCACGCCAGGGCACTTTTGTGGAATGGGAAGGAAGGCCTCTCAGGCAGTTGAAAAATGAGGGCCTCTGAATTTTTAATTCTGTTAACTAATCATTAGAAAACTAGAAATTGCTGTCTCTCTGAGAACCAGTGAGGTAGCAGGCTCCACAGACCCTGTTTAATTTTGCAGGAGCTGGCTGGCTTCCCAGCAACACATTGATTTGTGGGGCCACTACTCTGGGCACCTGGAGGATAATTAAATATTAAGTCCCTCTTTGATGTATGCAAAGTCTGCCTAAGAGGATTACCAGCCACAGCAAAGGTAGCAGTCCTACATTTTCTGGTAATTGAACATTGCAATATCATTATCTATTCTTATCTTTGCTCAGTAAGAGCCTGCCTCTACCCTTAATACTACCTTTGAGAATAAAGAAAGGTACAAGGAACAGAGAAGATGTGAGCCCTTGCAGTCAACATTCTGGGGTCTTCTAGGTGTCTCGGGTAGAGAGATGAGGAAGAGTTTAGCGTGTGTGGCAGAAATGACAGCAAACCATGCTCTACCTCCTCCAGTTCAAGGTTCCACTTGGCACACCAAGTAGACAAGGCTCAGTTTCAGAATCCTCTCTAAGGCAATAAAGCAACAGAGGAGGGAGGGCGGCCAAGCCCTATGCTTACAAAGGATTTGTCCACCAGGCCCTGATCTTTCTACTGCTCTATTGAAAGGTAAAAACAATAATGGAGATGACCTCCAACGTAAACTCTGGGCACAGTTCTGTAACATTCTAAAAGTTGCTGCTGTTTCCACTGTGAAGCTACAAGTTTTCTGCATTCATTTTCCATGTAGCGAACAGTTATCTATAGTTATAGGCAGAGTTTCCTGACCAAATTCACTTGCCCTCCAAAACAGATTTGAATCGCAATGCCAGGCTGACACAGAATACTTCATTTTTATGGGAGGAGGAGGAGAAACTCACTGACTTCATTTATTTGGGAAAGAAAACTATAGATGAACAGCATAATTAAGCCATGAGGGTAGTTTCTGTATTTCTGCTACCAAATACTTGAAGAAACTCAGCTCATTAGCTTCCAAGAACAGGGAAACTGCTCTTCTACAAGGACAAAGGAAAAGGAGGAGAACATGAAAAGAGTAAGGGGGCACAAAGTGAATTTTACTTGAGTCAGAAATGCTGGGAGAGATGTTTTCTAAGAGCCTGAAAATGCAGTGACATGAGGTTCTACACACAGACAGCAAAGGAGAGAAGCCAGACCGTGCTCAGTGAAATAGTCCAGTCAGTTCAGAAAAGTGTACATGGAAAAGGAATCTTAACAAAGGCTAAGGTCCCTTAGATCCTGTTTTTGGAAAAAGCGTCGCTATAAAGAAATTAAAATCTCAGAAATCACTGGAATCCTATAAATGTTGGAACTTGTTCTTTGGTTAACTGGAAAGTGAAGGAAAGCTTAAGAGAAGAAACAGTGGTTATACTCATGCTATTTCTGAAGCATTTTGCCCCAAATAACAAATTGTCTGTTCTACTGTTTCAACATGACAGAAAAGATGGATGTTTTCCCCTTTCCCTGGTCTCCATATTGTTTTGAAATATTGTTGGTATAGAGACTGGACATAACATGAAGCGAGGCTCCAACCAGAGAAACCAGCCCTATGGCCCCACCCGGCTCCAGCCATCAAGGAAGAGGAAACTGAGCAAGGTTGAGAACTTGGAAACTGGAGGTTCTGTCAGAAAAGCACCTAAGAGCAGGAGCATTCATTTGTTTCAGAATGAGTCACAATCCAAGATCCCATGTGGCAAACATAACATAACCTAATTCTGAGCTTACCTCGGAGATGCTACATGAACCTTCCTGTCGCTAAAACCAGCATAACTCTAACGTCGACTATGCCAGAGACCTGGAATATACTTCATCGTCTATTGCATTTGTGTTCACAGACTTCTCTTTAAAAAGACTGTTAGTGATCTCTTAATGTAATTCAAGGCAAAATGTTGAAACTAAGTATGTCGGTAAGGTCAAGGGGCTTCAGAAAGAGCATTATTCAGATACCAGTGACTTTTATAATATAATCCATTTCAGCAATTTGGCAAGATTAGAGGATCTCTGATAAGTTCATCTTTTCTGCATCTCAAATTCTCTAACTCAAAAGAATAGATAATAGTATTTACCTCTTTCTCTCATATAGGGAAATAAGAATATATAAGATAATAATTATGAAGATGTTCTGAGACTCAAGATATTGTTAATATCTGATTCACTGTTAAAAAAAAGAAATTCATTCTTCTTTCAATGTAGTAATAAGGACATAAATATTAATTACAAAACAAAGCTTCAAAATTAGAAGGTAAATTGAGTCGCAGTCAGACTTCCAGGAAACTCTTGCAGAATAGATTACGTGGGAAGTTTTACTTTATTGGCATATAGTCTACCCTGCAGGCTAACGCACTTGACTGAGATAACTGATCCTTACATCCATGTCTTTTAGGATGCATCAATTTACAGTTTGAGCCAAACTTCAATGACCACCGTATTTCTTTGATTTGGGAATCAGCATTCCCATTTACTCAATCAACAAGTATCCGAGCTCAGAGTATGTGCACAGCATATTTAGGGGAATTCAAAAGACAATAATACATCCTCCAGGGCTTCTGAGTTTCCACAGTAGTGGGGAGACAAGACTTTAATAGTAATGATGATGATAATAACAATAATAATACATATACACAATTAAAGCTCAAATGTGAGGAATTCAAAGTTAAGTCTGAAATGGTCAGGGAAGGTTGCAGAGAAATGATGGACTGAGTGAGTCTTGAAGGATTGGATGGAGAAACTGAGATCTTGTATGTGTGCTACATTACCAATCTAGGTACAGAAGAGAGACGAGGTACCTGCCTGCTTGGGCAGAGTATGAAAAGAATGAATTAGCTGAACGGCACACTGCGTTTCCATTTCCATCCGCCTTTCTCCAGGGACAGGGAGAGCTGCGATAATTAACTGATACTGTGAAGAATCCTGACTATAGCCTCCGAAGAGAAAAATGATCCACACATGTGAGGTGAAAGAGACATCACCTCCAGTGCATATGCATTTTCAAACAGATGGAAAAACCCAAACCAACTCTGCTGTACATATTTAACTCCTAAACGGCTGGATTGAGGAACATAGTGGAAAGTTGGCATCACCGAGCTGATTATTCCCTGGAGCGTCACTGAAAGTAATCAAGAAACAAGCTCCAATGATTCTGAACAGGGACAATGTTCAATAGCCAGATGAATGCTCCCTTACCTGTCTCTGGGGCCAAGTGGCTTTGAGAATGGCTTCCGTTCTAAAGAACACAAGGAGCTTGCCATCCTCCTCCGTCAGGTTAAAGGACTGTCCCCAAATCTGCAGCACCTGAATGCGGGGTCTCACGGGTTGGGTGTCATCAGCACAGAAGGGCCGCAGCCACTCCAGCAGGTCCTCGGCGGAAACCAGGTCTTCTCTGAAGGGCAAAATCAAGGGTTAGATAGAAACTCTGAAGTCGGGGCGCCTGGGTGGCTCGGTCATTAAGCGTCTGCTTCGGCTCGGGTCGTGATCCCAAAGTCCTGGGATCGAGCCCCACATCGGGCTCCCTGCTCGGCAGGAAGCCTGCTTCTCCCTCTCCCACTCCCCCTGCTTGTGTTCCCTCTCTCGCTGTGTCTCTCTCTGTCAAATAAATAAATAAAATCTTAAAAAAAAAAGAAAAGAAAAAGAAACTCGTAAGTCTTTAAAAAAAAAAAAAAAAAATCCCAGTAATCAAATGTGGCGATTGACCCAAAGACTGGTTTGTTGGGTGACACTGGTTTTTTGGGTTTTTTTTTTTGTGCTATTGAGAAGAGAAATTTAGGTTTTATTTTTTATTTTTTATTTTTTTTTAAAGATTTTACTTGTTTATTCATGAGAGAGAGAGAGGCAGAGCGAGAAGCAGGCTCCCAAGGAGCAGGGAGCCCGATGCGGGACTTGATCCCAGGACACTGAGATCATGACCTGAGCCGAAGGCAGACGCTTAACCATCTGAGCCACCCAGGCGCCCCGAAAAATTTAGGTTTTAAATGGCATAAGGCAACCATATTAGGTATTTTAAAAACTATGTAAGATGAATGTGATTTTTAAGCAGTATCATATCGAGTTACATAAAGCAGATGAAAAATAGTCAATATATTCTTAGCTACTTTATGTCTTAGGCAAAGTTTAATAAGAAGTATGGTTTATTTCTATTAATGATACACAGAGAGCCAGGCATCATTCTAAGTTTTATATAAACTATTTCTAGTTGACAGTAACTATGCAATGTAGATATTAAAAATTCCATTTTATTTTAAAATTTTTTCCAGTTGTAAAGTTAACTAACATATAACATTGTGTAAGTTTAAGGTGCATAACTTAATGATTTGATGTACGTATATGTTGTGGAATGGTTACTAATAAGTTTAGTTAACACCCATCACCTGACATAGTTACAACAATTTTTTTCTTGAGATTAGAATTTTTAAGATCTACTCTCTTAGTTACCTTCAAATAGATAATATTGTTAACTATAGTCCTTAGGCTGTACATGTAACTTCCTTTTTATAGATGAGGAAACAGGCTTCAAGGAAGGAATATGATATGACCACAGATATCTAGAATAGGCAATACAACCCCCAAGTCCATATTCTTTCTACCACTGTTCTCTGTGATAGAATTTCAGTATGGGGTTAGAGCATCAGGTTTCATACTACCCTAAAGATAAAATACGAATGCATGCTTATTAAAGAACTGTGACATCTAAAAGGCTTCAGAGAAGGAAATATTTGTGCAACTTTCTATCTGGCACCAGAATCTCTTCCCTTGTAATCCCAAATGGGCCATCTCAGGAAAGCAACAGGTTTGATGATGATGTCAATGAATTATACTAGATTACTGTTAAGATGTCTCCACTAGATACCTCACTTGCACAGGGCCCTGGGGAGCAGTGCTAAAGCACTGACTCATATAGGTTTTGCTGTAACCACATCCTTATGAGGCTTCCAGCAATAAATCACCTAGACCAAGTCCCAAATTCCATGACCTAACAAGACCACAGGAAATTTTTAAAGATTCGACAATTACCACTGAGTGTTTCTGTTAGTATGCATTCTATAATATACTTGTCAATAGTTTCATGGGAATTCAAATTAAAAAGACAATTCATTATTTGTATTTCAGAATAAAAGAAATGATTAGATGCCATGGATAACTGGCTCAAGCATTTTCTAAATCTACCAAGTCATTTGTTAGCTTTACCTATGTGTGTCCTTGATATGTATCAAAACTGGCAAACCTGGGGTGCAAGAAAAGGAGACTACCAAGATTTCCTGGAAATCTATGTGGAAAGTAAGCAGACAGTGTCATGCAGAGGAAAAGCATTTTGCGGGAATGTGATATAAGTATGAACCCTGGCCCCAGATAAAAATCACGAATGTCATCATCCCCATTTTATAGTTAAGTAGACAGGTCCTGAAAGTGTGTCTCTTGGAGTCTGTGAAACCAAGATAATGTATGTAAAGTACTTAGCCACAGCACACAGCACAGAGGAAGTACTTAATAAATAATAACCATAGCCTGCATAATGATCATTATGATTATTATTGGTACTATCAAAGCACCAGTTTGTGCTTGATACAGGGACGAAAATCATAGGATTCCTGCCTTCGAAGAACTAGTAACACTATAGAAAGATTTTAAAAGTGACTATCATTCAAATTACTAATGTATGTAAATATGAATAATCATTTTGGAGGAAGAGCGAGTAGAATCAGGGAAGGCTTCATGGAGGATGTGGCATTTGAGCAGGGTCATAAAAGCCAGATGGGATGTATGTACATGGCAAGGTGGGGAAAAAGAATCCAAAGAGGAGAGCAAGAAAAAAACCCAAAGATTTGAAAGGACAGCACATGTCCAGAGGGTGATTAAAGCACAGACGTCCAGGTGGTACATGAGAGGAGGGGGCTAAGGTAGCTAGCAGAGGTCTCCTCACCTGGATGGCCAAGAGCACACACCTAAGGCTGCAAAGGCAGCTTCAGGCTTTGAAAGCACAGGCTCTGCAGCTGTCAGGCCCAGATTCAGCTCCCAGACTGACCTCTTCCTGACATTGTGATGTTGACCAAGAAGCCACCTAATGGTTCTAAGCCCCAGTTCCTCATTTGTAAATTGGAGACGGATACCTCCCCCTTACTCATGAAGCTCTTTTGAGAATGAAACAAATACATAAATAATAAATGTAAAGCACATAATACATTAAGAGACATATAACTAAGTGCTTCAATTAGTGGCAACCACTATTATTGAGGACATATGGTCTTAACTCTGTATGGAATGAGAACAATCGGGGGACTTCTGAGCACTGAAAAACCATAATCACGTGAAGTGATCAGAGAAGCGTACAGGTGGGGCAGGCTCAGGCCCTTTTTGGTGAAGCCTGCAGGGGTCCAATTAGGTATAATTCATGAGAAAAGGAGTTTAAAGCACATTTTTGGCCTGGAGTCCAAAGCAATTTCACATAATATGAAGCTGATTTTTGACCCTGTCACCCATGTGCCAAGTGGGGAGCAGGTAGGATGAGCCGGAAGGGGAAGGAGCTGGAGTCATGAAGAGCTGCCGGAAGTACAACAATTACCCAAGACTTGAATATGGTAAACAAGAATGAGAACGGCAACCCACGGAAGTGACTAGGAGCCATGAATTCTACCACTTCATCGTTAACTCTTTCATGTATTCTAGTACCATCTCCAATCTGCAGATGACGAAACAGCCACAGAGAAGTGTAGTGTCCAAGGTCACAAAGTAAGGAGTGGAGCCAGTATTTGAACTTGGACGATCTTAACGCCTTATCAATTACTACACAGTGCTACCAGACCAAATGGGGGCATGTTCCAGAACACGGTGGCAGCAGATTACAATTATTCAGATACTGACGCAATATAGAAAGATCATTGTTGTGTTTTCCAAGTCATCACATTGAGTTAGATTCCATTTACATTAGGAGTTATTGTGCAGTTGACGACACCTGACATTTTGGGGAAATCTGCTCTAACTTCGGGTTGATAGTTCGAACACATAATAAAATTAGGAAAACTCATTCCTAGGACAGAAGTGTTGTGTTCTGGAAGTACCATGTTCTAGGCAAGCCTCACTGTATAGCCACGTGAATACTGGTGTTCAGTAAGATGACACAGAAGTGAAAGGCAACTCTGTGGGAAAGCTACCCAAGGACATAACCTAAACACCATCTCCTAAGGATTTCAGCTGCAAAATGGTTAATATTTTCATTTCAATCTGAGTTTTTAGTCACTCTCGTGACTCATCAAATACACATGCACACACATACAGAGAGACAGAGAAAGAGCAGAAATTTTGATAAAATGGCAACAAACTGGCAAATCAAGGGGAAGAGTATACAGGTATTCTTTTTTCTATGCTTGCAACTTTTCTGTGGGTTTCAAATTTTTGAAGTAAATAAGTGGGTGAAAACCAATTATGACTTTTATAATGTGAAAAATAAAACAGAACTGGAAGAAGGAAAATGATTCCATTTATATAGTATTTTATGAAGGCAAGGAGAGGATTTAATGAGCTTAGGAATAAAAAGAGAACATTATTTTGAAACATTTTTACTTTATTATAAAAGTTATATAAATGTTTTTAAAAAGTTATAAAACAGATAAAAGAAAAAAATCACTCATAGTTTCACTGCAAATAGCCATTTTCCACCTTTTTCTCTATAGTGAGGATTTTCTGGGGAGGAGGTTATTATACTGCACAGAGCAACTTACTACACACTATTTAAAAAAAAATTAACTACTAAAGGAAACACACATCCACAAATCGGTTTTGGCCCAAAAGATAAGGAGTCCTCTGAAACAGCTCTATTAACAGAGAAGAAGAGCAGCACAACAACAACAAAAATATGTTCACTGAATCACTAATTGGAGAAAAGTGATGTTCTTACGTAATGTAGCGCAAGAGGATCTTTACAAAAGGAATGGAAGAGAGTGTCAGCCAAACAAAAGCAATTATTCAGAGTAAAAAGACAGATTGTGAGAATATTAATAAGCTAATCCTTGGTAAAAGAATTTTCAGGTTCTGCATGGCGTATTCATACAAAGATAACTCCATCTTGAACTTAAATGGTTAAGGTTCATTAAAAGAGATAGCAAATACAAAAAGCACTTTATATAATCATGGCACACTACACAAATAAAATTATTGTTCTTATTTGGGAATGGGGGAAGGAAAGACTGCATTCCAACAAGAAAAACACAGGCCACAGTGATTTCTTATAAACGTAAATGTCCTAGAATTTGAATGCCTGAAGGGAACTCAGTCATATCTTCTATATGGAAGTCACAAACTGGCAGCTGAATTTTTGTGTTGGCTTGCATGGTACATGCCAATGTTTCAAAATTTAAAATTTTTACAGGAAATCAAGATTTTTCTAGCTCCTCTATTTCCACCCCCAGTTCTACTGAGATATAACTGACATACGGCTCTGTGTAAGTGGACAGTGAAGAGCATAATGATTTGACTTACATGTATGATGAAAGAATTCCACAGCAAGTTTAGTTAACATCCAGCAGTTCATTTAGATTAAAAAAGAAATCTTTTTCCTTGTGATGAGCTCTCTTCACATCTACTCTCTTAACAACCCAGCTCCCCTTGAAAAGCTGGATGAAAAGGACATGCTCGAAGCTGTTTCCTGTATTGTCTACAATGTGAGACTAGTTCCCCCCAGCCCCCACCCCCTCCTACTTCTCCGTAAGCCCAGCCCAGCTCGTTCATTCCCGTTACCTGCCTGGCCTCCGTGGGAAATGCATGTGCAAACTCTGACGTGTAAAAGGCTAGGCGAGATGAAGAAGGGAGCGAGGAGGGGAAGCAAGTAAACCTAAGTGAGCGACAACAGTGAGAGACCCCAATATTCTTGTTCTACGTGGATCCCGCAACTCAGGTCATTGATCCACACGCCACACACTTTCCTCACTACATATGGAGCTGGGTGGAGGAGACCTTCTCCAGTGTAGTATCTTCTATTTATTAGCCTCCATGAAATAACTGGGGCACTTGGCCAGGAATAAGAGAACTGCAAATAAATCAACTCATGATATGATAATGGCCTTGCCGTAGTGTAAAAAGCATGACTTTTGCAAATAATTAACACAATCAAATTCCATCAAAAGAAAAATTCCTACAAAGGAAATAATTTTGATGTACACACAATCCCAATCTCAAGTCTTAACTTTTTGGCAAATACGAATAACCACCTCTTTGTGGCTGTTTTCAAACATGCCAATCCAGAATCTCTTCCTGAGGTTCGTTTATCAATAAGAGCCTGGGCACATCTCACTAAAATGAGGCAAAAATGACAGCTATTAAGTCATAAATATGACCTGAGGTGGCCCCGAAAAATACGGCAGTATAGTGGAGCTGCCCTCCTGACTGGTGACCCTGGCTGTTAGCAGGGCTCAGGGCGACAGACCACAATGCTCATGCACTGTGGGTACTTGGACAACAGCTGATGATTTATTTTGCCCCACAGAGCATGAGGACTAAGAAGAAATCAGATTCAATTTGCTTTGGTGGGCTTTCTTTTTTTTTTTTTCCTTTTATTTTCCAAGCTTTAAAAATACTGTGCAATCCCTAGGTAATACCAAAGAGCTCAATGAAGTCTGAATGATCTGACACTGTTCAATATCCCTGAAGCCTTCAGACAGCTGAAGCTGGACTGTGATTAAGTAGCAATTTACACAAACAAAAACTTCTAAAATACTCAATAGTTTTGAAGGAAATCTTTCTTTCTTTTTGAATAGTGCACAGAGGAATTTCGCATTAATTACCTGTTTTCTGAGTGGATTTATTTCTGCACATCCTTTTGGGAATCGCTAATGTACTAATTCACACTAGTAGGTCACTCCTGTTAAGAAGCTCTCTAAAGGTACAGGAAGGTGGGCGGGGGGGGGGGGGGGTGTAGAAAAGGAAAAGAGGCCAAGGCAGAGGGAAGGAGATGCAAAAGGCGGGAAAACGGAGGGAAGTGACGCCCAAAGACCTTGCTGCTTTCAAGTGTCATCCGTGGACTAAGCAGCACTTGGGAGCTGGTTATAAATGCAGAATTTCAGGCCCTACCCAGACCTACTCGAGTAAAATCTGTATTTTAAGAAGACCCCCGGGTAATCCCTGTGCACAGTGGCATTTGAGAAGACCTGTCCGTTGCAGGCTCTTTAATATCAGAAGCAGATGAGATCTGGTGAGAGAAAATTCAGAGCATGTCCTTACCTGGGTGAGCCCGGACACACTACCAGACCTGTCTGAGCATCATTTTCTAATCTGAAATGGAGGCAACAACAACACCATAAGGGGGCTGTTGTGAGGACTAAGTGGGTTGCTGAACAGCCACTTCCAAGATCTCAGCCCTGAGTCATTGATGTTCATTACTTTTTTTGTTTTTAAATGCTTGATGATCTTTTCTTAGTTCTAGGTTTAACAAATATATTATTTTAGAAAATTATCTTAGCTAGTGAATGTTTTTAAACCCATTTTTCTTAAGCAATCTAATCAACTAATTCTTAACCCAAACAGGAAATTTAGATTATATTCTCAAAATATGTTACAGACATACATAAATCATGGGAGAAAACACACTTATAAAATTCAATTTATATACCCGAACCTCTCAATAATTTATTACCTTAATCTCATCTTTAATCGTTGATGCTATAAAAGATTTTTGACACTATTTCAAATCCTTACAATACTTTGCCCTGATGTCTGGGGGCAAGAATGTGGTTAAGCTGGAAAGGAAGCCTGTCTGAGTGGCACTGGGCACAGGCGGACAAGGAGGCACAGGGGGCTTTGTGAATGAAGCAGAAGCTGCAGTTCAAAGGCGAATCAGACTTGTACCAATATACAAAGTCAAAGGAGGACATGCTGATGACGGCATAAATTGTCTAAAAATTAGGAACAAAACCACACACTTGGTGGTAGCCATGAATACACACACCCAAATTCTGACTCTTCCGTGCAGTCTACCTGCCAGGAACACTCTGGGTTGGTGGGGGCCTGACCTCAGAGCACAGGAATGTGTGTGCACGAAGAGAGGGGATTTACTCCGCAAACAGATGCCATGGAGGGCAGTGCATGTTGATGCGTTTCGGGGCGAGGACTGAGGGAGGCTGGGTATGGCCCTAAGGGTGAGGGTGACACACAGGCCTGGTGTGGCCTCCTGGAGGTGAGGCGGCCATATCAGGCCATGGAGTGAGTGACCGAGAGGGTTACTTTCAAAGGGTCTGAATCCCCATGTCACTCCAAAGACCCCCCCTGGGAGTGGCTCCCCCATGTGATCTGCCAGGTACAGTTTTGGGAAAAGAAATCGAAGCCGGGTGCCTGGGTGGCTCAGTTGGTTAAGCAACTGCCTTCAGCTCAGGTCATGATCCTGGAGTCCCGGGATCGAGTCCCGCATTGGGCTCCCCGCTCAGCAGGGAGTCTGCTTCTCCCTCTGACCCTCCTCCCTCTCCTGCTCTCTCTCTCATTCTCCCTCTCAAATAAATAAATAAATAATCTTAAAAAAAAAAGAAAAGAAAAGAAATCGAAGCCAAGGATTTAGGCTTTAACTGCATGGATTCAAAAAGTCGTTGCCAGAAATGAAAGTTATGACTTCGTCTTCCTTTTTTTTTTTAACCCAAAAAAAAAAAAAAAAAGTTTACTGAAGTTTTTCTGTTAAGAAGACTTTGTTATGCTGTTCCTCTGGAATAAAAAGTAAGATCTTGCTCTGTTTCTTCATTCCCCAATGTCTTCCTCTTTGGAAATCAAAACTTAAAAAAAAAATAAGTCTGTATGCAAGAAACCCAAGTTGGGTTCACCTGTGTTTCTGGCTGGAAATTCACTCAGAAGAATCCTGCCTTCTAATCTTTTTGAGATGTCTCCCCTGGAAGGCAGACTTACTGCCTGCTCAGATCGTGTCATCCCGTGAGGCCGGGCGCAGGTCCGCATCAGCTGAAAGCAGCCGTGCTCTGACAGCAGCTCACCGGGAAGGGGCAGGCAGGGGGCCGGCGGACGGGCTCTGACCCGAATGGCAGATGCTGGACGCACCTCTGCAAGGCGGCTGAGGGTTCCCTGCGCAGCACCTGCCTGGCTTCGCTACCTGCTGCATCTGCAGTGGCTCAGGGGGCCTCGTCGGCCTGGGGTGCCGTTCCCCACCTCCTCCTCCTCACAGACTCCCTTTTCATGGACCAGGACCAACGACGCCCCTTGCGTACCCCGCCCTGACTTCCCCAGACGGAATAAACCGCTCCGCCCACCCTGCTTTCTGCACAGCACTTACCCCTCGGCAGTATGGCAGCTAGAGCTAGGGGAAGGCTTGTCTCGCCTGCAAGACTCTGAGCTTCTCAGGTGCGAGGCTATTTCTTCCCCGTATCTAACTCCTCCTCACTCAGCACGGGGCATGACACACAGTGAACGTGGAGATCATTTCATTTCGCTTTTGAATAAGGCGTAAAATAGCTTCGTTATACTTCAAGACCCCAAAGCAAAGGGGCTTAGAAAAACGGTGCAAAGCGGAAGGCTGAGTAAGTAGAGGGCCCTGACTGCAATGCTTTCCCAGATTCACCTATATGGCTTCTCCTATTTTCCTCCACTCAAGCCTCGGGCACAAAGCAACACATGGAATGTGCTATAGAGGCATCTGAGCGCTGAATTAGTTCTCAGAGCCCGGCTGGGATCCTGGTTCCATTTCCCCGGCCTGTGACTCAGGGCAAGGCCTCCTCAAAAACGGCAACAATACATGCAACCATCAGAAATAATCATAAGGAAATCTAAAAAGACAAATGAGAAGAGTTACAGTAGCAAGTAAATAAAAGAATACGAAGTGTTTACACATTTTGATTGAAGCTATATAAAAATATATGTGTACCTGCACAATAACTAGAAAGTAATATGCAAATGAAAATAATTATATTACTGAATGAACTATGAGGAGTTTTCACAAATACTTCTTCATTATTATTATATATTTCCCATTAAAAAAAAGAAAACAGGGGCACCTGGCTGGCTCAATTGGTATAGCAGGTGACTCTTGATCTCGGGCTCATGAGTTCAAATCCTACATTGGGTGTAGAGATTATTTAAAAAAAATAAAATAAGAAAATTGGGGCGAGGCCTTATAGGGATGACATGACTATAAGATATATGAAAGATGTCTATAAACTCTGGCAAATACATAACCACCAACTTGTTGTTGCTGTTCTTCCTATCACTACCACTGCACCTGAATGAAAAATTCTTTCTAAAAATGGCATTAGACCACAATAGCCAAACTATGGAAAGAACCCAGATGTCTACTGACAGATGAATGGATGAAGAAGATGTGGTATATATACAATGGAATATTATGCAGTCATCAAAAATGAAATTTTGCCATTTGCAATGATGTGGAAGGAACCAAGGGTATTATGCTAAGCGAAATAAGTCAGTCAGAGAAAGACAATTATCATGTGATCTCACTGATGTGCAGAATTTAAGAAACAAGACAGAGGATCACAGGGGAAGAGAGGGACAAATGAAACAAGATGAAACCAGAGAGGGAGACAAACCATAAGAGACTCTTAATCTCAGGAAACAAACCGAGGGTTGCTGGAGGGGAGGGGGGTGGGAGGGTGGGGTGGCTGGGTGATGGGCATTGGGGAGGGTATGTGCTATGGTGAGCACTGTGAATTGTGTAAGACTGATGAATCACAGACCTGTACCCCTGAAACAAATAATACATTATATGTTCACTGAACTTAAATTAAAAAAAAATGGCATTAGAGACACACACCTTTCTGTATCCTCATGTACTCTGTATAAACCCTGTATACTCATGGCCCTCAGGCAAGGCAGACCTAACATATATAAAGCTTTCAGGAAAAAAAAAGAAAAATACATGTACTCTAGAAAGTTTCCTTACGTAACCAGTCCAGTAACCTCCTGGAGATGTGAATCCCCTCCCCCTCCCGGCCTCACGTGGAACGAGAAGAGAGGAGACCATGATCTCCCAGGCAAACAAGGCTCTGGGGAGCAGGGGGATGTCCTGCTAGAGCTGACAGGGTAAGAGGATAGCTGGAGAAACCATGACTCCAGATGCAGAGCCTCCTTAGATATGCGGAAAGTCCTCAGCTCTTCCTTCAAAACCGCCTAGAAAAGGAGGCTGGTCTGGGCAGTTACATAAACAGTGATATTAAAAGTAATCCTGTGATTCTGACGAGTGCCATGAGGGGAGATGCATTCACGGTGCTAGGCTTACCCCTTGTCCACGCTGGCATGGACAGCTGCAACAACACCTTCCAGGACCTGGAGGGGGTCCCCCGACCCACCGAGGTCAGCACTGCCCCCACTGTGAAGGGAGAGAGACAGAACCGATTCAGAAGAGGGCTCGACCTCAGAAAGCAGTGTGGCATTCACACTCAGATGCACCCAGCTGGATTCTGGCAGAGGATGCTGCCAGCTCATAGACATGCGGGGTATATGCAGTCTGCGAGTGCTAAAGATATGGAAATGAAACATTTTCTGCCCTTAAGGAGCTCACAGTCTAATATATGCTTCTTTTCCTATGAAGAAAATAAAATCTACTTGCATTCTGTCATTTAAAAAACATTCAATGGACATTAAATATATGAGCTATTTTAAGCATTAAATATATCATCATCTAAGTTCTCCAGATGGACTTAAAAAAAAACAAATGAATTATTTATGTGGTACTTACCAGGTACAAGTGCTTTACATATTTTCTACCATTTAGTTCCCAGCGGTCTATGAGATAGGAACTATTATTATGCCCATTTTATAACTGTGTATGTCTAGGACTTCACTGAATTTTGAAAAAGCAATAGAAGAAAAGTTTTAGGTGAGTTTTCTGAACAATTTAAGTGATAGGATTTAAATCAACTGCTGGATTCAGTTCTTTACGTGCCTTTGTTATTTTATATCTACTGAATTGTACTAACTTTCTAAAAGGTAAATGTTATGGATGCTGTCAATGGCAATTGCTTTTCCTTTGAAAAGGAGGTAGCTGAACTCCTGAAATTCCCTTTCCTCCCACTGCAGAAAGATTTAGTTCACATTTACTGAATGTCTTCTCTGTGCTAAGCGTAACATTTATTGGAGAAGAACCGTCTTTACAAGTGGAACTGGGCGCAGGGAAAGAGAGAGAAGTATAATTTATGTCAGAATTCTATAACTGTAAAAATATCACATCACATTTTATTTTAATTATTCATGACAATGTGTAATTTTTAGGAAATAAACTAAATTTGTCAAAGCGATAAGTTTTCAAAATGTTTTTGTGAGGCTCATCTAAATCTCAATTTCAGAAAAAATAAGAAGATAGCTATGGATCAAAAGGTGCAAAATATGACCAACAAGTGTCTGTCATCATCTGAGAGAGGAGAGCGGGTGGCTCTTACAGCCACCACCAAAACATAATAAGCTAATAACAGAACAAAGTTTTATTAATTTGACATTTGTTATTTCTTAAAAAAATGTTATATTTCTCTCTCTCTCTCTCTCAAATTACCAGATACCGCAGATCATTAAGGTGAAAACTGTAGGAGGCTGGGGTAATTAAACTGATAAAGGCTCATTTGATTTCAGTTCAGCTGTGGAAAACTGACATGCATTTAATCAAAAAGTTCCTCAAGAGCAATGAAGAATTACAAAGAAGGCTTAAAAAGAGAATACATTAAACACAACCAAATCTTTCAGCCTAATTGCATTATTCACAGAAAGCACTTCATGCCTCATTCTTTTCTGAGCTTAACTTTCCCCCCCCTTCCCTAACCCTCCTGGATGCATTCCCACGAAGACATGGGCACACTGACAGAGAGCTCGAACTTCTCAGTTGTTGGTTTCATGCCATCAACTGCAGGTAAATAAAACTCTAAGACACTTAACAGATGTCTAAACCTTCAGTATATGATTAACCTTGCCTTGTGTACTTCAACAGGAGCTTCTGGGACCCATTTGGCAGCCTCTACAAGGAAGGGGAAGTAGAAAAGCCAAGAGCTGCACATCCACCTGGGTCCCAAGACAACCTGACACTCGGCTACCTCCCACACAGGCCATTTTGGCCTTACCCTATTTCAAGAATTATTTGGGGGCCGGGGGAGAAGAGGGTCTAGCTGAAAGTTAGTTTGAGGACACATTACACACAACACCAGTGGGGAAGCATTTTCATGGTTCTCCATTCTCAAGATCTCTTAAGACACAAGACTCTGAGAAATCTCATGAACATGTCCCGCTTTTATAAAGTACTTCATCGTTCATAAAATGCTTCTACATACGTGGTATTTTTTCTCCGTTCCAACGACTCTTCTCTAGCCTACCTCAATGCAGAAAGGATCTTCCTTACTGCATCCTGCACCACATCCTTGGGCGAGATGTCGAGAGGGCCCACGGCCACCTGCAGCAGCTGCTGAATCATTCTTAGAGGCAGACCGTCCAGACACATGGCCACAGCTTGGTCATGAAGTTTCCCTTTCTCTGATCGGGACAGATCATAGAGGTCACCGTACCTCCGCAGTGTTTCCTACAAAGATATGGCATGCAACACCTGAGTATCAAACAGGAACTCAGTGTGTCCACATGTACGCAACGAAGCATATTTAGAAGATTCTCAAACCCCACACTGAAGAACAGGCAGTGGTCAGTAGGAGCGAGGGCTCCAGGGACACCAGGCTTGGGGACAGATCCTTGCTTTACCACGTAGTAGTCTGTGGGCCTTCAGCGGCTGCAAAATGAGGAGGACAGAGATTCTTGCGAACAGGGCGTGTCGTGAACATTAAATGAGAGAATGTAAAAGGCCTGTAGCACAACGTCAGGCCCAAAGTAAAGCTCATGAAGCGTAAGTTTATTATTGTGACTGGGCCACAACCACGTGACAGCTCAGGTCCACAACCACCAGCTGCCAAACCCAGGTAGTACACGTGTGTCACCTGATTTAATGCTTCTAATAATCCTGCAAAGAGTTTTCATTAGCTCCATTTTGCCAAAAAGTAAACTGAAAACCGAAAATGTAAAGTAACGTGCCCAGAGTCACATGGCTAGCAATTCGGGAAATGAGGATCAGAATCCAAAAGACTACATTTCCCGGCCCCCATGCCACACACCTGCCCCTCTGATAACGTCTGTAAAAACCAACGTGACAATAAATAATGTATGAAACAGGCCACAAGCTACTGTTTTTCATCATACCAAACACGGTCACTTAGGGTAAAGAATGCTTTCCAGGTTCTGTATAGCTTCTCAGGTAATCTTGAATATGCTCTCTTGTCTTTCAGAACCACCATGTAAAATCCAAACTTTAGCTGGATAGTTGATGATATTAAAGAACTGCTGTTAATTTTTTTTATTGTGATCATGTTCTAGTAGTGTGTTTACATGCATCCTTTAGAAACAGATGTGCAAGTATTTACGGATAAAGTAAACCAATGACTGGGATTTTCTTTAAAATAATCCACAGGAGCAGGGTGAGGGGAGGTGGGAGTATGCATGAAGTAAGAGAGGTCATATTCTGATCACTGGTGAATGACTGCCCTGGGAGTTTAGCACACGACATTTCATTTTACTCTTCTCCCCGCTGTGAAACTTCTAGTAACAGAAAATGCCCGTGAGTGCAACAGGGCAGCTACTCATATGCGTCCTGAGCAAGAGGGAACCGAGGCACCACAGGATAAAGGCCTCTCGTTTAGACTGCACTCACCTAGGGTACAGGGGATCTTCTTGCACTGGGTGTACAAGCGAAGAGGTTAAAATTAAGGTCTGAACTTAAAAGGGACAAATGTATGAAGCTGAAAGTGATTTCCAGTGTTTGCTATGAAAAGCACCTGAATAAAATCAAATAAGGTCCACTTTAGGGACCAGAAGTGTCTGCTATTATGGACCATCCATGGTCTGACCGAATGGCATTTGCAAGCAGCCACTGGTACCTTTAAATCACAGCCGAGCGCGAACAAACGGCTGTTTCTGTTAATCATCCCCCCGACCTCATATACATTGTTCTAGTCACTCAAAGACAATACTTGTTCCAAGGAGAGGGATGACAATTCTCCAGATTTGAGCACCGTATATTTAATTTAAAAAATAAGACAAATATTTAATTTTTATACTAATAAGTATAATCACTTTTACTTGAAGAATTCAAATTTCACCCTAGTTCTCATAATTAGGGATTATAGCGCTGTACATGTCAGTAGGATAAAATCCAGATTGGTAAAGCCAATTTGTTCCCTGCAAAGCCTTCTCTATTGCTTGTACATCATTTAACGTGATTCATTAGACAGGCTAATAGCACTGAAAAATACAAAATGAAATAAAACTACTATCAAACTTTTGAATTCTTCCCATCATCTTTTCCATGAGGGCTTTGCATTTATGTGTCTCATACAAATTTTGAAGTCTTCCATTTGTTCATTATCTGAACTGCTCTCCACTGACCCGCCTTTCTATCAGGAAGAGCTCTCCACAAGCCAAGAATACAATTCAATCAACATGTACGGTGTGAGAAAAATAAAAGAGGAGATTAGTGGCCACTTAGAGCTTCATTTACCATCAACATTAAATGGGCAAATGCAAAATTACTTAGACATCTAAACATTGTTTTCACCTACATGAAACCATTTACTGATTGATCTGTCAACTTCTCAGTTATGGAAAAGAATAGCTAAAACTCTCTGGGCTGGAACGGTACAGAAGAAAAACTACAAAAGCTACAGAGGATTTCCCCGAGCTGTCCTCACACACTGGGCCTCACGTTTCCTCATGGGCAGCGGCTCCGGACTCTTGTGAGGGTATTTTCTGAGACACCATGAGAGTCTCAACTGGAAACCAAGTAGGAACAATTCTACTAGCCAAAATAATTTATATCAATAATAAAATGATATTGGAAACATGAAATACAAAAAAATAGGACAAGTGCATATAACTGGAAAAAAGAAAAAAAAAACCTGTTGAAGCAGGTACAGATGGCTCTTTCTGAATTTTTCTGAAAATGAGGGAGAAAAAAATCTATCATTTTTCAGTTGAGACAGCAAAACACCTACCAGCTTGTTGGGCTTGCAAACCACTGTCCTGATCGCTTCTCAGCTTCAGTGACCGCTCCCTCCCCCAGGTACCCAACCTGAGTTCAACTCAGGGTTCTTTCCCCCATCCTTCCCACCTCCTCCCTGCCAGAGATTAATCCTGATAAGCGGCCTCAAAGAACTGAAAACCAAATCGACAATCAAGAGGTAATGAAGAAGCTAAAGGATAAATGATGGAGGACCGTTTTTAAAGACATCTGCAAGATTGAAAACCCTGGCAAAACCACTAATATGGCTTGAAAGGAGAAACGAAAGTGGGTACTGATGTTATCTGAGTGAGTGAGCATGGGGAACAAGTTTTCACTTCATTACCTGCTCACTATTCTTCAGAGAAACAAGGAAGCTGTGGTTGAGGGTTTCCAGGTGAGCAAGTGATTTCTCCAGATGATTCAGGGCATCTGCATAGGTCATTTTAGAGTCACTAGCTTCTTGAATGTCCTCTTCCAAATTTCTTTTCCGCAGCTTCTCAGTAAAATGTTTGACTGTCTGAATAGCCTTCTTAGTCATCTCTTTACGTGCTTCCACAGACAGCTTCAACACAAAAAGGGATTGAACAGTGAGACAAGCCAGCCCCACGTTACCAGAGACAGCATATTTAACAAGGGACTAGTGAGGCAGAGAGAACCAAAGTGAAATGTTGGCATACAACTTTAACCAGTGAATAGGCTTTTGTTATATCAGCTTTTCTTCCGTGAGGAAAACAACAACATGAGGGACCATATGCGCTATTAAACTAGTAAATATAGATTTTTTTAATCCAATATGCAAAAGTAGGCAGTATATGATGAAACTAGCATTCAGACAGAGTCCTGGTTACAGTGAAAAAAGGAGGAATCATTTCTACAACCACAATTACCAGTTTTGATAATTTACTATAAGGAAATGATTAAAAAGAAGAAAACAGTATTGGCATGAAGATTTTAACTGGAATAAGACTATAAAATAAAACCTCAAAAGCAATCTAATTGCCTGATATAAAACAAATGGTAACTAACTTATGATAAATTATTAGATAGAACATTATGCCATCATTAAAATTAGAAATTATAAAAACAGTATAGCAATTTGCAAAGTGCTTATCATAAAACTTTAAATTTTAGGCATCAGAAATCAAAACTGTCTACATTGTGCTCATATTAAAATCCAAACTAATCCTGTGTGTATGGCTGAACACAAATACACCCACACACACACAAATATTAGTGACTACTGACGTTAACATGTTGGGATTATGAGCAATTTTGTTCTCAACTTTCCAAATTTTCTATAATAATGTCATATTCACTTCTGTACTTACCAAGTATTTATTGAATTCTGATATGTGAGAGTCATTTTGTTAGGCACGCAGGAATCATATTTTTCTATTATTAAAAATATTCAGCTTACTTGGCCTGAAGTCTGAACATAACCCATCCTGACGGAGGCACCGCACATCGGTCAGCCACGTTGGGCCTTTTCAGGCCCCACTGATTTGTGCCGCTTTGGATCCTAGATTTAGCCTCATGTCAACTACTCAAGCACATTTTTACTATAGCCCTAAAAGGGCGTTGTGTTAATTTAAAGAAATAAATAAAATAAGAACAGAGTCCTAGGGCAAAATCTTATCTTTACTATTATTTCTTAAAATCAGTTACCGTGTGTCTCTGGTTATCCTGAAAAGTACCACAGGCATCAAAACATGGCATCAGTGACCATCAGTGACTCGGAGGCCAACCCCTCCCAACCTCCCATTTCCCACCAGCTCCCTCCAAGTCACTCTACACAGAACTCATGTTGTGTAATGCAGATGGCTGACATCTTCTTCATCCCATGTTCATGTGGGTAAACGGTAGCTTTAGGAAGTACTATTTCCACTGAATTTTAACTAAGGGTGTGCTTTGCAGATGCAGCTTCAAGTAAGCTTTGGGGCCAGACTGCCACCTCCAAGCACTCATGACACACAACAAAATCAGAAGCCCCCAGCTGACAGGCAAGTAGTTACATTATTCTCTTCACTTGCATGCACTGTGAACTCTTTTCTGTGGTGGAGAAATAGAAGATAATAGACCTCGTGTAGTTCAGAGCCCTCCTTAGTTCGCCCATCATGTGGATGGAAAGACTGAGCCCCAGGGAGGTTGTGAGATATGCTGGGGTTCCTCAAGTAAGAGACGAGACTAAAAGCCAGCGTCCAGGTGCCTTGTTATGGAGCTGGTGCTGCCCTTTCCCCGCACATCACACAGCTTCCACTTTGCCGGGGCTACTTCCTCACAGGCTCTGACAGAGCGGTGATGGGTGCATGATGGCTGGGTGCTCCACAGAAGCAAAGACAAATAAGAATATGGCAGAGTGAACCCTTCCTTTCTGTTCACTCATATTTGTCTCCCCAAGAAAGACAGGTTTGGGGAATATGTGGATATACCAGCTGGCCAAATGTCTATTCCCTCCTAGCCTATTGAGGGCCATGGAAGAATTTCAACCACGGACCAGCAAGAGAGTAGGGACAGGGCGGGCAATTCACACGTGCAGGGAGCAGCGTCCTGGGAGAAACAGCTGGTCTCCATACCCTGGGACAGATCCAGATGCGGTCTTGGTTGTCCAAGTTTTAACGTGCCATTGTCAACCATCTCTGGAATAGCTAGGTAAGTAGGAAGAGCACTCACCTCAGATAACCTGTGCTTAATGTTCACTACTGGGTGACTAGACAACTTGACAACATGCTTCAAGCCTTTGTTTCTTCTGTGTGAAATGTGAAAAATCTCATCTAGTATGCAATGTCCTTCTGAGAATTTAAATGAGATAATATATAAAATAAGCTGAATTGTAATTTGACCAACTGATACAATACACAGGCCATCTTCTACCAGTTAGTTTTTTTTATCTTCCTAATCAATTTGCCACATAATCCCTTCTAGAAAAACCTTTTCATAAGCTCGGAAAATTCCTTGGTATGGTAGTTCAGGACTTTCACAAGCTGGCTCCAAGCTAACCTCTAGTCTCAAATATAATTGTAGCCCCCATTCCAAGCTCCATACACATAAATTTTTCATCATTCCCTGGGGTCACTAGGTATCTTGTCTCAGCAAAATGCTCTATCCTCTCTTCTTTGCAAGGCACATTCCTACCCGTTTTAATACCAAGACACACACAAGTCATCCTGGACTCATCTGTTTCTTCAGACTGGCTAGTCCATCAGCAGATCTTCTATTCCAACAAGTGCATCATCTACTGGCTTGTATACATGGAAACTCTAACTGCCCAGCAATACTGAGTCTAGGCCTCACACTGATGTCTGTGCTTTCCTAGAACCTGCTATGGAACGGCCACAGAATGGCCACTAGGGGCAAGTGAATTTTCTGGGAGCTTAAATTACTGGACCTCATCACCAGTGTTGTTGGAAAAGGTCCCCCCACCCCTTATGTTTAATAATCTTTCAGAATAACTAAATAACCCAAGAGTTACTAAGAATATAGAGTGTAAACAAATGCAACCCTAAATTAATTTTCCTGAGGGAGGGGGGCCTGTATAGAGGCAGAATGATATTATGATAGAAGATATAAGGACTGGGCATTTTGCTTCATTGGACACTTAAGCTTTTCACTCTTTACTTTATAAAAACAGGTCTGTCACTGAAAGACTATAAGGTGAGATTAGGAAATACAAGTTTCGGGGCACCTAGGTGGCTCAGCTGGTTAAGGGTCCAACTCTTGATGTCAACTCAGGTCTTTATCTCAGGGTCATGAGTTCAAGCCCCACATTGGGCTCCATGCTGGGCATGGAGCCTACTTAAAAAATAATTAAACCAAAGCTGGCGGCATCACAATTCCAGACTTCAAGCTCTATTACAAAGATGTCATCATCAAGACAGTATGGTACTTGCACAAAAACAGACATATAGATCAATGGAACAAAATAGAGAGCCCAGAAATGGACCCTCAACTCTATGATCAACTAATCTTGACAAAGGAAGGAATGTTCAATGGAAAAAAGATAGTCTCTTCAACAAATGGTTTTGGGAAAACTGGACAGCCACATGCAGAAGAATGAAACTGCACCATTTCCTTACACCACACACAAAAACAGACTCAAAATGGTTGAAAGACCTCAATGTGAGACAGGAATCCATCAAAATCCTTGAGGAGAACACAGGCAGCAACCTCTTCAACCTCAGCTGCAGCAACTTCTTCCTAGAAACATCACCAAAGACAAGGGAAGCAAGAGCTAAAATGAACTACTGGGACTTCATCGAAATAAAAAGCTTCTGCACAGCAAAGGAAACAGTCAACAAAACCAAAAGACAACCGACAGAATGGGAGAAGATATTTGCAAATAACATATCAGATAAAGGGCTAGTATCCAAAATCTATAAAGAACTTATCAAACTCAACACCCAAAGAACAAATAATCCAGTCAAGAAATGGACAGAAGACATGAACAGACATTTCTGCAAAGAAGCCATCCAAATGGCCAACAGACACATGAAAAAGTGCTCAACATCACTCGGCATCAGGGAAATCCAAATCAAAACCTCAATGAGATATCACTTCATACCAGTCAGAATGGCTAAAATTAACAAGTCAGGAAACGACAGATGTTGTCGAGGATGCAGAGAAAGGGGAACCCTCCTGCACTGTTGGTGGGAATGCAAGCTGGTGCAGCCACTCTGGAAAACAGTATGGAGGTTCCTCAAAAAGTTGAAAATAGAGCTACCCTATGACCCAGCAATTGCACTACTGGGTATTTACCCCAAAGATACAAAGGTAGTGATCTGAAGGGGCACCTGCACCCCAATGTTTATAGCATCAATGTCCACAATAGCCAAACTATGGAAAGAGCCTAGGTGTCCACCAAGAGATGAATGGATAAAGAAAATGTGGTATATATAACAATGGAATATTATGCAGCCATCAAAAAATGAAATCTTGCATTTGCAATGACACGGATGGAACTAGAGGGTATTGTGCTAAGCGAAATAAGTCAATCAGAGAAAGACAAGTATCAAATAATCTCACTGCTATGAGGACTCTGAGAAACAAGAGAGAAGATCATAGGGGAAGGGAGGGAAAAATGAAACAAGATGAAACCAGAGAGGAAGACAAACCTTAAGAGACTCTTAATCTCAGGAAACAAGCTGAGGGTTGCTGGAGTGGTGGGGGGTGGGAAGGATGGGGTGGCTGGGTGAGGGACACTGGGGAGGGTATGTGCTATGGTGAGCGCTGTGAATTGTGTAAGACTGATGAATCATAGACCTGTACCCCGAAACAAATAATACATTTTATGTTAATAAAAAAAATTAGATTTTGTAAAATAATGTTAAAGTGCCTAAATTGTTCTGCTACTCAAAAAGTATGTATTCAGCATCTATTTTGTAGGCCCTGTGGAAAAATGAGAGAAAACACGAGCCAGGCTCAAAGAAATCATATTTAGTATAAGAAATAAGATGGTGGGAAGGGGAAGAAATTGAGGAGTCATCCCTGACAGCTGCGAATCTTACTGGGTCTACCTTTGAAACACATCCAGACTCTACCCAGTTTCCCCCATGTTCATGGCCACCCCTCAGTTCTAAGCCACATCGCCTCTCTTGTACTGTGATGGTTCTAACTGGTCTCCTGCTATAGCAGAGAGCACAGTGCTCACCAAACACAAGCATTCCATGGGCCCCACCACAGCTGCCAATCCCCTTGCGGCTACCATGAGCCACGTTCCAGCCAAGGAAATCTGAGCAGAGGAGACACATTTCTTTTATGAGCCAAGGCAAGATATAACCCCCATGCATCATGATCCAGTCTCCGTTCTTTCCCAGCCATGGCATTGAGGAGGGGGCAGGTCCCAGATGGCACCAATATGAGAGACGGTAGAGCTTCTATCAGCCTGGATGCTAAGTGGCTTTGTGGTAGAGAGCCCTTTACAGTCTCTTACTGAGTTAGGAGCATGAAGGAACATTAACCTTCGTTGTGTTAAGCCACTGTGATCCTGGGGCTTACTGGATACTCCAGCATTACCCAGGAGCAAAGTGATATTCTAAAAACATCAATCTGACCATGTCACTCCTCTGCTCAAATCTATTTAACAGCTTCCCAATTCACTAAGAGTAAAACTCAGCCTTCAGTGCCCTATGAAGCCCGCTATGATTTGTTCTTCTCCCCACCCTACCTGTCTAATCCTTCTTCCTCCCTTTCCTGACACTCTTGCTCCACTCTAGACAGACGGACTTCCGTGCAGTCCCTCTGTGCCTTTCCACACATTGGTCCCTCTGCTTAAGATGTTCTCCAGGTATCCTCATGGTCGTTCCTGAGGACCTGGGACAAATGCCACCTCATAAGAGAGGCCTCCCCTGACCACTCTATAAGAGCTAGTACTCCCTCCCCCTCTTAACCGGTGTCCCTCTCTCTCTCCTTACCCGGTACTGACATAATTACGTTTCCATGTGCTGTCACTGTTATATTCCCAGAACCCCAAACCCAGAATGGTGGCTTATATATAACAACTGCCCAATTTGTTGAATGTGAAAGTGAATTAATATATGAATGAGCACATTAAAAAAGGGAGAATAGCAGAAGCAGAGTTGCAGAGGTGGGAAAGCCTGTGGCATACGGTACATATGTAACCACTAGGGAGCACTGCAGTTAGAAAGAGCAAAGGTCTAAAGGGCCCTGTAGAAAATACTCTGGCTTGACAGGCCAGATGGTCTCTGTACATGGTCTTTGGTTGGTTGGTCTTACAATCCTTTAAAAAGTGTAAAAACCAATCAGAGCTAAGGGCTATAACAAAAACAGGCAGGGGGCTGAGTCTGACCTGTAGGCCAAGGCTGGGTGACCCCCTGATCTACAGTATTAAACAGCTATAGTTGGAAAGGAGAATTGAGAATAAACAGTGGCCTTGAGTACCAGGCTGGTTATGGAATCTGAGGTACAGGAATTAGAAACCACCGAAGGCAACCCGTATACTGAGGATTACAATTATATAAAAACGCCTTATTCAGTTCCCATTTAAAAACACACTGTCGGGGCACCTGGGTGGCTCAGTCGGTTAAGCGACTGCCTTCGGCTCGGGTCATGATCCTGGAGTCCCGGGATCGAGTCCCGCGTCGGGCTCCCTGCTCGGCGGGGAGTCTGCTTCTCCCTCTGACCCTCCCCCCTCTCACGTACTCTGTCTCATTCTCTCTCTCTCAAATAAATAAATAAATCTTTAAAAACAAAACAAAAAAAAAAACACACTGTCGAAGAATCTTATTTTGAAGAAAATATGAAACTGCAGGTACCTGAGTAAAAAATGTCATTCTTTCTCAAACCTCCCTTCATCTGTCCCTCCAGAATCAGTTCAGAGCTCACACGTCTGGAAGCATATCTGACATGATCTCCCCAGGTCATAAACCACTCATAGACATTTCTAAAGCGTTCTGTGCTTACTTTTATCAAAGAACGTATCACATCACATTCAAATCACCCGGGTACTTGTACATCTCCTTGTTTAGTCAAGGAGATCCTTTAGGGTAGAAACTGTGGTTTGTTTTTTTTTTTAAATCTCTGTATTCCTAGCTCCTAAACAATGTCCAGCACATCACAGAGAAGCAGAAAATAGCTGCTAAATCACTCAACTCTCATCAACATTGGAGGGGAAAGAGAACCATTAGAAGTACAAAGAAAGTGCTCTCAGTGTGTTCCTAGAAACCTGTGGTCCAGACTGGGCCAAAAGACTCCAACTTACCACGGACCCAGCAATGTCCTGTTCCTGTGAGAAGGTCTTTGGAGATGAAAATTGCAAAAGGATATTTCAAAGGACCTGAAACCAACCAACCAACCGGGACCCGATGTGCACCATCAGCAGCGGAGGCCGCGCAGAAGGGACACAAGGACATTAAACTAGTGATCACTTTGAGTGTATTCATTTGGTACACATCCGGTGAATACATGCTGTACATCTGCCTATGGGCTGGGTGCCGGCAACACAGACCAAATTCGATCAGGTCCCTGCCCCCGGGAATGTGAAAGGCTAGTCTGAAATAGAGACAGAGAAAAGACATGACGAAGAAGCATATCCTCACAAAACAGCACCAGGGTAAGGAGGAGGCAGGGTAGAGGCCTCAGAAGGGGAGCTTTGTCCCAACTGGAAGTGAGTGGCTGGGAGGCTGGGAGACATCTGCCAACGGCGGCCACTCCTGAGGGGAATCCTCAGCAGTGAGGAGGCAGGAGGACAGGAGAAGCATTCCAAGAGCCACCAGGTCAAAGGAGCAAGTGGGGAAGCGAGTCGGCTGGCTTGGCTGGAATGGAGTGTGCAAGCGAAGGGCCTTCAGGGAACGGGGAGGAACCCAGCAGTGGTGACCACACGGAGGGCCTGTCTGCCAGGCTGATGGGACAGGGCTTTACCATCATGACTGGGAAGGCGTGACCGGAAAAAGCTTAAGCAGAAGTTGACAGGATCAGTACTATCCTTTTCAGGTCATGGCTTGATTCAAAACTCACCAAGACAACTTTCCTCATCTACAGGTTCCTTCAGGCTGATCAATTTTACTTAGCAGATACTTTTTTTTTTTTTTAAAGATTTTACTTATTTGAGAGAGAGAACACGCTCGCAAGCGGGGGGCAGGGCAGAGGGAGAGGGAGACAGAAGCTTCCATCTCTCCCTCCTCCTTTTCAAGCACAGACACTTCCCCACTTAACCATATGCTAGCCCTGGTCTATGCACAGGAGATACAAAGGTAAAATAAGACATGATCTCTACCTGGGAAGAACATACATCGTACTGGGAAAGCCACACTCAAAAATAAGCACTTATAAAATGTAACGAGTATAAACGAAGGATGTGGGTGCATCAAGAAAAACGGTCTTAGAAAGGCAAGAAAGTCTTAACAAAGTAGGTAATACCCGAACCAGGACTTGAAGGATGAGCAAGAATTCATGTGGACGGAGCGGGTGGGGTGGATTTCGGGCAGAGACAGCAGCGTGAGGACTTTAAAAAGACTTTTACAGAAGAGGATGTTCTGGGCCTGTAACTCTAGAACACCTGAGGGATAGAATACCTCGCCCCAAACCTAGCAGCTCGCTACCTCAAAGAATCTCTGGCGGTGGGGGCAGGGGGTGCAGAGCAGCAGCTAACAGTGTATTTGGGGAAAAGAGGAAGAAGTGTTTTTGAAAAAGAGCAAACAATCCCAGGACTCTGATGCCCCACGGTGCCACCCCCACCCCATTGCCACGAAAAGCTAGACACCTCCCTCCTCCAGTCTCACTCCCAGGCCAGACCCAGACAGTCACCGTGCTAGGGGCGAGGAGAAGCCTATGGGGGCACCAACGGAAACTGTGTGTGTGCTTGGGCAGGAGACTGTCCTGCAGGGCAAGAGATGCAAAGGAGGAATGGGGCTGGGGTCCCCAGGGTGCTAACACATTCGCCTTCAGGTCAGTGGTCTCCAACTGAGCTCCGTGGGCCAGTAGCACGATGCAGAGCTTTTCTGGAGGGCACATCCATTTTTAAATCTTCACCTTCTCCAAAATCTGTCCTCAAACTCATCTTGAGAACATTCTGGAGGTCAAGATGTCAAACCTACTCTCTTTCTCAGCGCACCTCTCACATAGGCCTTGCTCCACTTACATAAGACATGCATCACATTCTTTCTGAATCTGACTCTGCCACATCATCCTGGAGTCTAGAACGTTCCAGGACACATGACAAGGGACAACTGAAAATACTGGTGTGTGACAGGACTCCAACAACTGGATAATGAATATCTTTTTGCACGTCACAAGGTCTCCAGTTCTTGTACTTTCAAAAAAATTGATGAAAGATCTAATTGAGTTGTCAGTTGATAAATCATTAAAAATAATTTTTAACAATAGATCATGATGTGATTTTTTGGCTGGTAACTTGGGAGGGCACAAACCTGAGGGGCACTGCTATGGCAAAACTCCCTCCCCAACCACTGTGAACAGGGTTTTTAAATATTCATATCTACAAAAATGTAAAATGGAAACAACGGATGTTGAATGCAATTTCAATCCAGCAATAAGTAACACTCACTGAAGGGCACGTAAACTAATTAAAAAGCAATGTTTAAAGCCCTATGCATCTCATTAAGAGGTATATATATATATATATATTTTTTTTTAAAGATTTTATTTATTTTTTAACAGCGAGAGACACAGTGAGAGAGGGAACACAAGCAGGGAGAGTGGGAGAGGGAGATGCAGGCCTCCCGCTGAGCAGGGAGCCCGATGTGGGGCTCGATCCCAGGACCCTGGGATCATGACCTGAGCCGAAGGCAGACGTTTAACGACTGAGCCACCCAGGCGCCCCAAGAGGTATATTTTAAATACAATTTTAATTTTAGGATCCCTATTTATCAAAAGTTCACACTTCTATGTTGTTCTGATCAAACGTACACCTGAAACAATAACTCAATACAGAATAATTTATTTAAATATTAGAGCTTTATGGTCACAAGAAAAATTTTAAATATTAATTTCTTGTATAATGATTTTTGATGCAGAGAAATGACTTTTAAGCATAAAAACACTGCACTGTGCTAAAATTACATGAAGGTGAACTACGAAAGTCCTGGCACAAAAACCACTCTGCTCGTTTGCTCTCTGACTCCCGAACTCTTTCACTAAGGGGCATGACCAAACTCTAGTGGGACATCTAGCAGCTTAAGGCTATGTCTCTAGGATGACCACAGTGTCTCTTAAGATTCCTTTCAGTAGAATTTACTGTTTGTTCTAGCCAAAACCCAGAGTTAGGCCAGTAGGCCCCTGAACCCACTCTTAGAGCAGTAACTTTAGAAGGCTTGCCATTCTAAATCCTTTCTCTGCCTCTCCCAGATGTAAATCTGCTACCACCCAGAAGGGTCACCTGGAAGTATCTCTTTGAAATGCAAGCATTCAGGAAGACTGCCCTTCCTCCCCATTCCTGTGGGAGGGCAGAGCACCCAGCTCTAACTTGCACCACTATCTTGTCATAAAGACTCCAGAAGCTTGTTTCTCTTCCAGGTCGGTGTCAATCAACAGATGACCCAGTCCTATGCACCAACCCCACCCCCGCCCAGGCAGGGCCTTTCCAGCCTAGCCCTGAAAGTCTCCTGCCTTTTGTTTCAGAGAAGCTGAACTCAGTGAAACTGCAGCAGCTATCATGAAATAAAACCTGTCTTTATTGCCTTTAACTAGTGCCCAGCTTTATTTCTCTTTGACAAAACAGAGTACAAATCATTTGAGAGAAAGGAAGGATGCAACCTTTCTAACTGCTAAAGATGTGCTTGTTCTTATACTTTTTATTTTATTTATTTTTATTTTTTTTATTCTTATGTTAATCCCCATACATTACATCATTAGTTTTAGATGAAGTGTTCCATGATTCATTGTTTGTGCATAACACCCAGTGCTCCATGCAGAATGTGCCCTCCTCAATACCCACCACCAGGCTAACCCATCCTCCCATCCCCCTCCCCTCTAGAACCCTGTTTGTTTTTCAGAGTCCATCATCTCTCATGGTTCGTCTACCCCTCCGATTTCCCCCGCTTCATTCTTCCCCTCCCGCTACCTTCTTCTTCTTTTTTTTTTCTTAACATATATTGCATTATTTGTTTCAGAGGTACAGATCTGAGATTCAACAGTCTTGCACAATTCACAGCGCTTACCAGAGCACATACCCTCCCCAGTGTCTATCACCCAGTCACCCCATCCCTCCCACCCCACCCCCCACTCCAGCAACCTCAGTTTGTTTCCTGCAATTAAGAATTCATGATATCAGTGAGATCATATGATACATGTCTTTCTCTGTTTGACTTATTTCACTCAACATAATATCCTCCAGTTCCATCCACGTCATTGCAAATGGCAAGATCTCATTCCTTTTGATGGCTGCATAATATTCCATCATATATATATATATATATATATATATATATATAATCCATTTTTAATGGATATATATATATATATATATATATATATATACACACACCACATCTTCTTTATCCATTCATCTGTCGATGGACATCTTGGCTCTTTCCACAGTTTGACTATTGTGGACATTGCTGCTATAAACATCGGGGTGCACGTACCCCTTCGATCCCTACATTTGTATCTTTGGGGTAACTACCCAGTAGTGCAATTGCTGGATCGTAGGGTAGCTCTATTTTCAACTTTTTGAGGAACCTCCATACTGTTTTCCAGAGTGGCTGCACCAGCTTGCATTCCCACCAACAGTGCAGGAGGGTTCCCCTTTCTCTGCATCTCTGCCGACATCTGACATTTCCTGACTTGTTAATTTTAGCCATTCTGACTGGTGTGAGGTGGTATCTCATTGAGGTTTTGATTTGGATTTCCCTGATGCCGAGCGATATTGAGCACTTTTTCATGTGTCTGTTGGCCATTTGGATGGCTTCTTTGGAAAAATATCTGTTCATGTCTTCTGCCCATTTCTTGATTGGATTCTTTGTTCTTTGGGTGTTGAGTTTGATAAGTTCTTTATAGATTTTGGATACTAGCCCTTTATCTGATATGTCATTTGCAAATATCTTCTCCCATTCTGTCAGTTGTCTTTTGGTTTTGTTGACTGTTTCCTTTGTTTTGCAAAAGCTTTTTATCTTGATGAAGTCCCAATAGTTCATTTTTGCCCTTGCTTCCCTTGCTTTTGGCGATGTTTCTAGGAAGAAGTTGCTTCGGCTGAGGTCAAAGAGGTTGCTGCCTGTGTTCTCCTTTAGGATTTTGATGGACTCCTGTCTCACATTGAGGTCTTTCAACCATTTGGAGTCTATTTTTGTGTGTGGTGTAAGGAAATGGTCCAGTTTCATTCTTCTGCATGTGGTTATCCAATTTTCCCAACACCATTTGTTGAAGAGACTGTCTTTGTTCCATTGGACATTCTTTCCTGCTTTGTCAAAGATGAGTTGACCATAGAGTTGAGGGTCCATTTCTGGGCTCTCTATTCTGTTCCATTGATCTATGTGTCTGTTTTTGTGCCAGTACCATGCTGTCTTGATGATGACAGCTTTATAATAGAGCTGAAAGTCCAGAATTCTACTGCCGCCAGCTTTGCTTTTCTTTTTCAATGTTCCTCTGGCTATGCGGGGTCTTTTCTGCTTCCATACAAATTTCAGGATTATTTGTTCCATTTCTTTGAAAAAATTGGATGGTATTTTGATGGGGATTGCATTGAATGTGTAGGTTGCTCTAGGTAGCATTGACATCTTCACAATATTTGTTCTTCCAATCCATGAGCATGGAACGTTTTTCCATTTCTTTGTGTCTTCCTCAATTTCTTTCATGAGTATTTTATAGTTTTCTGAATATAGATCCTTTGTCTCTTTGGTTAGATTTATTCCTAGGTATCTTATGGTTTTGGGTGCAATTGTAAATGGGATCGACTCCTTAATTTCTCTTTCTTCTGTCTTGTTGTTGGTGTATAGGAATGCCACTGACTTCTGTGCATTGATTTTATATCCTGCCACTTTACTGAATTCCTGTATGAGCTCGAGCAGTTTTGGGGTGGAGTCTTTTGGGTTTTCCACATAAAGTATCATATCATCTGCAAAGAGTGAAAGTTTGACTTCTTCTTTGCCAATTTGGATGCCTTTGATTTCTTTTTGTTGTCTGATTGCTGTGGCTAGGACTTCCAATACTATGTTGAATAGCAGTGGTGATAGTGGACATCCCTGCCGCATTCCTGACCTTAGGGGGAAAGCTCTCAGTTTTTCCCCATTGAGAATGATATTTGCTGTAGGTTTTTCATAGATGGCTTTTATGATATTGAGGTATGTACCCTCTATCCCTATACTCTGAAGAGTTTTGATCAAGAAAGGATGCTGTACTTTGTCAAAAGCTTTTTCTGCATCTATTGAGAGGATCCTATGATTCTTGTTCTTTCTTTTGTTAATGTATTGTATCACATTGATTGATTTGTGGATGTTGAACCAACCTTGCAGCCCAGGGATAAATCCCACTTGGTCATGGTGAATAATCCTTTTAATGTACTGTTGGATCCTATTGGCTAGTATTTTGGTGAGAATTTTTGCATCCATGTTCATCAGGGATATTGGTCTGTAATTCTCCTTTTTGATGGGGTCTTTGTCTGGTTTTGGGATCAAGGTGATGCTGGCCTCATAAAATGAGTTTGGAAGTTTTCCTTCCGTTTCTATTTTTTGGAACAGTTTCAGAATAGGTATTAATTCTTCTTGAAATGTTTGGTAGAATTCCCCTGGGAAGCCATCTGGCCCTGGGCTTTTGTTTTTTGGGAGATTTTTGATGACTGCTTCAATTTCCTTAGTGGTTATAGGTCTGTTCAGGTTTTCTATTTCATCCTGGTTCAGTTTTGGTAGTTGATACATCTCTAGGAATGCAACCATTTCTTCCAGGTTATCTAATTTGCTGGCATAGAGTTGCTCATAACATGTTCTTATAATTGTTTGTATTTCTTTGGTGTTGGTTGTGATCTCTCCTCTTTCATTCATGATTTTGTTGATTTGGGTCATTTCTTTTTTCTTTTTGATAAGTCTGGCCAGGGGTTTATCAATCTTGTTAATTCTTTCAAAGAACCAGCTCCTAGTTTCGTTGATCTGTTCTACTGTTCTTTTAGTTTCTATTTCATTGATTTCTGCTCTGATCTTTATGATTTCTCTTCTCCTGCTGGGTTTAGGCTTTATTTGCTGTTCTTTCTCCAGCTCCTTTAGGTGTAGGGTTAGGTTGTGTACTTGAGACCTTTCTTGTTTCTTGAGAAAGGCTTGTATTGCTATATACTTTCCTCTTAGGACTGCCTTTACTGCATCCCAAAGATTTTGAATAGTTGTGTTTTCATTTTCATTGGTTTCCATGTATTTTTTTAATTCTTCTTTAATTTCCTGGTTGACCCATTCATTCTTCAGTAGGATGCTCTTTAGCCTCCATGTATTTGAGTTCTTTCTGACTTTCCTCTTGTGATTGAGTTCTAGTTTCAAAGCATTGTGGTCTGAAAATAGGCAGGGAATGATCCCAATCCTTTGGTACCGGCTGAGACCTGATTTATGACCTAGGATGTGATCTATTCTGGAGAATGTTCCATGGGGACTAGAGAAGAATGTGTATTCCATTGCTTTGGGATGGAATGTTCTGAATATGTCTGTGAAGTCCATTTGGTCCAGTGTATCATTTAAAGTCTTTATTTCCTTGTTGATCTTTTGCTTAGACGATCTGTCCATTTCAGTGAGGGGGGTGTTAAAGTCCCCCACTATTATTGTATTGTTGCCGATGTGTTTCTTTGCTTTTGTTATTAATTGCCTTATATAATTGGCTGCTCCCATGTTAGGGGCATAGATATTTACAATTGTTAAATCTTCTTGTTGGATAGATCCTTTAAGTAGGATATAATGTCCTTCCTCATCTCTTATTACAGTCTTTGGTTTAAAATCTAATTTGTCTGATATAAGGATTGCCACCCCAGCTTTCTTTTGGTGTCCATTAGCATGGTAAATGGTTTTCCAACCCCTCACTTTCAATCTGGGGGTGTCTTTGGGTCTAAAATGAGTCTCTTACAGACAGCATATCAATGGGTCTTGTTTTTTAATCCAGTCTGATAGCCTGTGTCTTTTGATTGGGGCATTTAGCCCATTTCCATTCAGGGTAACTATTGAAAGATAAGAATTTAGTGCCATTGTATTGCCTGTAAGGTGATTGTTACCGTATATTGTCTGTGTCCCTTTCTGGTCTATGTTGCTTTTAGGCTCTCTCTTTGCTTAGAGGACCCCTTTCAAGATTTCCTGTAGGGCTGGTTTTGTGTTTGCAAATTCCTTTAGTTTTTGTTTGTCCTGGAAGCTTTTTATCTCTCCTTCAATTTTCAATGACAGCCTAGCTGGATATAGTATTTTTGGCTGCATATTTTTCTCATTTGGTGCTCTGAATATATCCTGCCAGTCCTTTCTGGCCTTCCAGGTCTCTGTGGATAGGTCTGTTGCCAATCTAATGTTTCTACCCTTGTAGGTTACATATGTCTTCTCCCGAGCTGCTTTCAGGATTTTCTCTTTGTCTATGAGACTCGTAAGTTTTACTATTAGATGTCGGGGTGTTGACCTATTTTTATTGATTTTGAGAGGGGTTCTCTGTGCTTCCTGGATTTTGATACCTGTTTCCTTCCCCAAATTAGGGAAGTTCTCTGCTATAATTTGCTCCATTATACCTTCTGCCCCTCTCTCTCTTTCTTCTTCTTCTGGGATCCCAATTATTCTAATGTTGTTCCATCTTATGGTATCGCTTATCTCTCGAATTCTGCCCTTGTGATCCAGTAGTTGTTTATCTCTCTTTTTCTCAGCTTCTTTATTTTCCATCATTTCATCTTCTATATTACTGATTCTCTTTTCTGCCTCATTTATTCTAGCAGTTAGCACCCCCATTTTTATTGCACCTCATTAATAGCCTTTTTGATTTGTACTTGGTTGGATTTTAGTTCTTTTACTTCTCCAGAAAGGGTTTCTCTAATAACTTCCATATTTTTTTCAAGCCCAGCTAGTATCTTTAAAGTGATGATTCTGAACTCTAGATCTGACTTCGTACTAATGTCCGTATTGAGTAGGTCCCTGGCAGTCGGTACTACCTCTTGTTCTTTTTGTTGAGGTGATTTTTTCCGTCTTGTCATTTTGTGCAGAGGAGAATAGATTAATGAGAGAACAAAATGCTAGCAGAGTAACAACGTCCCCAGAAAATATACTCTAAACAAATCAGAAAAGACCTGAAGCAGTGGGAAAAGAAAGGGAAAGAAAGAAAAAAGAAAAAGATAAAGATAAAGATAAAAACAAAAACAAAACAACAACAACAACAAAAAACCAGAATGTGATCAAATATGATCAGGCTCGTATATAGATCAGTGCCACACACTAGATTTGGGGTGTAACTTGGTCTTTTAGAAGAAAGTGCCTCCCAAAATTTTAAAGAAAGAAAAACTTATATATGTATAAAAATAAGGGTTGATATGATGAAGGGATGGAATATGACTGTAAAGATGGAAATTATAAAAAATTTTATAAAAGGAATTGATAAGAAGTTGTTTGAAAAAAGAAAGAAGAGGATTTAAAAAAAGAAAAAAAAGGGGAGAGGATGTGATCAGGCAGGGGAATAGAAAACACCATATACTAGAGGTTTAGGGTATATTTTAATCTGTTAGAAGAAACTATCTCAAAATTTTAAAGAGAGAACAACTTATATATATAAGCCAAAAATATGGGTAACTACTATGAAGGGATAGAATATGACTCTAAAAATGAAAAATAAAAAATTTTTTTTTAAAAAGGGGATTGATAAGATGTTGGTTGAAAAAGGGAAAAAGAAAAATTCAAAAAGAAAAAAAAGAAAAAAAGACAGTTAAAAAAAATTAACTTTGAAAGACTAAAGAATCATGGTAAAAAAGCCATGAATTCTATGTGCATTATTCCCCTAGCGCTGGAGTTCTGCCGTTCTCATCGATCGGTAAACTTGGTCTTGGCTGGCTGTTCTCGCTGATCTTCTGGGGAGGGGCCTGTTGCCGTGGTTCCCAAGTGTCTCTGCCGGAGGCGGAATTGCCCCGCCCTCGCCCCCTCCCGGCTAAGTAATCTGCTCGGGTTTGCTCTCCGGGGCTTTTGTTCCCTGCGAGCTTTCCGTCCAGCTTTGGAGGCGGAGAGTGAAAATGGCGGCCTCCCAATCTCCGCCCCGGAGGAGCCGAGAACTCGGGGCCCCGCTCCTCAGTGAGCCCCCAGAGAAAAGCAGTCAGTCACTCCCGGCTCCCTGGTCTCCGGCCACACTCCGTGCTCACCCGGCCTGTGACCGCGCGTTTCTATCTCTGGCACCCGACCCCGGGTGGAGTCTCCAAACCCAGCAGATCCCTGCGGTGCCCTCCCGCGCGGCTCCTCCCGGGGGAGGAAGGGGAGTCTCCCCGGATCTGCCGCTTGTTGGGTCCCTGCTGGAGGAGCAGGGGCCCGACTGTGCCGCGGATCACAGTTTATGGCCACCCCGAGCTGAGAGCCCGCGCCTGGGCTCCGCCTCTGCAGCCGGCTTCCCCGCTCCGATCCCTGGGAGCTCTGCCGCCCTCAGGCACCCCCGGTCTTTCTGTGACCCCGAGGGTCCTGAGACCCCACTGTCCCGGAGGGTTCCACCCCCCGCTTAGCCCCCAGAGTGACGTCCCTCGGCGGAGCAGACTTTTAAAAGTTCCGACTTTGTGCCCCGCGGCTCTATCTCTTGCCAGAAGCGGCCGACGGAGGCCCCTCCCCCGCCGTCTCTCCTCCCGAATATCGCCTCGGATTCACTTCTCCACCCATCCTACCTTCCAGAAAGTGGTCGCTTTTTTGATGAGAGAGTTGTTGCTCTTCTTTTCTTCGATCTCCTGTTGAGTTTGTGGGTGTTCAGAATGGTTTGATCCCTATCCAGCTGAATTCCTGAGAGGAGACGAAATCCAGGTCTCCTACTCCTCCGCCATCTTGCTCCGCCCCCTTCTTATACTTTTTAAAGGGACGGTGGTCATTATCAAATCGCTATATTATTGTAGATTACCCTGATACAAACAAAGCTACCTAACAGTTTTACTTTAATGTCAACAATTAAAATATAGAGAATTACCTCATCCTTTGTACCCATTTAATATTATGATGCAAAAATCTTAGGTATCAAGGGCTACAGTCTGAATGTTTGTTTTCCCTCAAAATTCATATGCTGAAATCCTATCCCCCTCCCCCTCAATGTGATGGCATTAGTAGGTGGGGCCTTTGGGAAGTACTTCAGTCATGAGGGTGGAGCCCTTGCGAAAGGGACAAGCGCCCTCTACAAGAGGCTCCAGAGAGCTCCCCGTCCCTTCACTGTGTAAAGACACAGGGAGAAGGTGCCAACCATGGAGCAGGAAAAGGGATCTCACCAGAACTCAACTATGCTGGTGGCTTTATCTTGCACACTATTACCTGAAGTGTGATTTTTTAGACCACCTGCATTGAAATAACTGAGCATTACTACAAGAATGGAAATTCTTGAGCACCTATTAGACTTATGACTCTGCGTGTGGGGTTAGGGAAGGCACTGGCATTGGTGGGAAGAAACCTGTCTTTCGCAGAAGCTTCCCGTACTTAATTCTAAGGGCAATGGAAGTGTGTGACCCATGACTGCAAGCTCTGGGGACTTTAAGCTTCTGAAGGACCCAATCAACTGGCTGACGGTGAATGGGAAGGTAGCTGAGGGGCAGTAAGAGGTCACTGCAAGAGTCCAGACAGGTTGGGGGGGTGGGGGGTGGGGAAGGGCGAGGTGAAAGAAGGGGGCAGTTCTGAATTTAGATGATACATATAACAGAACTAAGACATCAATATGCTGTCCTGGGCTAGCTGCCCGAGTATGCACTTCCCCCGATATACGCAGCCAGGTGCCTATCAGCAGAACCAGCAGGTTCCAAACCCTTTTGTCCAAGACCCAGAGTAAGAAGCACACTGCATAGCAAAACTCAATATCTATACCTATATATGAATATATTAAAAACAAACAAAAGTTTCCTGAAACAATACAACCCCTACTGTGGTGAGAGGCATACTGATAGTTTCTGATGTTAATCTACCGTCTAGTCTTTTTGGTTTGCTTGTTTTGAATGCCGATCACAACACTTAATCACAGGACTCACTAATGGGGTATAACTCCATCTGTAAAACACCTGCAAAGCTGCTCCAACAATAACAGGATGACTTGCAGGGGCCAGCAAACTTCAAGGACACAAACGAAGTATCAAATTGTCTAGGCTAGATTTAATTGACTTCATTAAAGAATTTTTACATTAAAGAAAAAATCACTTTATTTTTTACCGGTGGCACACCATTAACTTCTATATGGATACTGAATGCTGCATATATGTTTTATTTTTATGTCTGCTTTCCTTACTAGATTATGAGATCCATCAGAACAGGACCCATATCTTATTCATGTTTAATTCTCAGTACTTAGACAGCATTTAAGCACGGTTTTTATTTTATTTTTTAAGACTTATTTATCTTAGAGAAAGAGAGAGAGAGAGAGAAAGAGAGAGAGTGGAGGGAGGGGCAGAGGGAGAGGGAGAGTCTCAAGCAGACTCCCTGCTGAGTGCAGAGCCCAATGTGGGGCTCGATCTTATGACCCTGAGATCACGACCTGAGCTGAAACCAAGAGTCAGATGCTTAACCAACTGCACCACCCAGGTGCTCCTTTAAGCACTGTTTTTAAATTACAAATATAAAATATTATAAAATAGTATCTGAAGTAGTATACAACAGAAAATGAAAATTGAGAAGTCTTAGAAATTTTGCTTTAATATATTGTTAACTAGAATTCAACCACAAAAATAAGAATTTATGTTTTGTCACCTTCAATTATATACTTAACAGAAAATCAATGTTATAACTTTGTTTTTTTGCTGTAACCATCAATTGCTTATACAATAAAAATGAATGGCACAGGACAGAGGCCACTTTATCTCTGCCTTTTGCCTTGTAGACTAACCACAGAAATGTCATTATTATTCTTTAGCAAGTGCCAATGGCCCCATCTTTTTTACTATTCACTTTCAGCAGTGACATAAGCTAATACATTCCAAGTTTTTCAATAGCTTGAAGGTCACCTTTATCTTAATAGAGAAAGACATGAAGAATGTTAGAAATGAGATGAAATATTACTGCAATCAGTAATGAATACTACCATCCACTGCTGTGTGCATATCCAGGTTTTAACAAGATCTAAAAGCACTCATTCAATTTTGCATTTAAAAATCTTTTCCTATCATATGCATGCATTGGAATCACAATACAAATTGTACTCAAGATCATTCTAAGTAGATCCACTCTATATCAAAACCAAATGTGAATCTGAAAATCCAGATCTTAACCCAACACTGAAAGCTACAGAAGGTCATTCAAAACCAAAACTGTTTGCTAGAGCTTTGAAATTGGACTAAAAAAAATTCAAACTTTTTTTTTTTTTACCTTATAAGTAAGAATAAAACAGAAAGACTAATAAAGAAAAGCAGGAAAAAAAAAAAAAAAGAAAAGCAGAAGGGGAACTGAACAATACTTGTGGATCTACTTGCACTGAAATCTTTATATATGTTGTGTTATTTAATCCTCACCATAGTTACTCATGGTACATGTTCCAGATATTTCAGGCATCTCCCTTATACCCACTCAATACCACGTGTACCAAGAGCTGACCGAGCATCTGCGGAGGACCCACTCAGTGCTGCTCTGGGACTTAGAGCTAGATTGTTCAGCAGGATCTCACTCCTCTCACCACAGTGTTTATTAGTTCGGGCAAATCCAGATCAAAGCCAATCAGTACCTGGTGATTTTATCAGCAGAAAACTTAGAATTTCTGTTTGGTGCCTGTGGGGAAGCTTTCTCACTCTATCTGGCTGACGTAAATTAGGAAGCAATGCAACCCAATTACTTCCAGCTATCACACTAAAGCAAAGAACCCTACGATGAAGTTAACACCATAAGACAGCAGTGAAGAGAGATGGAAAGAAATTTGTTCCTTGATGACCGCACGCTGCTGGATCAACCAACTCTGAAGTCAGCCCCACCTCTGGACCTTACAGTCCATTAGCCAGTAAATTTTCTGATCAATTAAGCCAATTTAATTGGATTTTTTGTGTCTAAAATATTCTAAAACTAATCTGTATTTATATAGTAGTAATTATTGTTCCCCATTATACAGTGAGGAAAACTCAGAAGATAGAGTAATTTTCCCAAGGTCAAGCTGGATGAGAACTCAAAAGATCTAACTACATAAACCTGTCTCTTTCTCCATCACTATGCTACCATTAAAAGAACTTAAGATGTGTCTAAGATCCATCAATTTATCTCAATTCAATATGTTGAGAAGCTACAATATTAATATATGAAACTCCTCAGATTTCCCTGGGTCAGTGGTGATTCAAAATTGCTTTTCTCTGTTCTCCTCATGAGAATTTTTAACACCTGCTCATAGCTGGTATCAATGTTTCATAGTCTTTACACATACAGGTGCCATTAAAAATCCCTCATCAGAGCAGGTATACTGGACAAAAACTGGTTATACTCTGATTAAGGAACTTTGCTAGGTGATTCAGTGGGAAAAAAAAAAAAAAAAAAAGGTTAAGTAATACGTGGAAATTTGCCAAAAGAGGTTTATAAAAATGCACTGTGAAAACAAATACATACAGAGAGCCCGGGTGGCTCAGTTGGTTAAGCGTCTGACTTTGGCTCAGGTCATGATCCCAGGTTCCTGGGATCAAGTCCCGCATCGGGCTTCCTGCTCAGCAAGGAGTCTGCTTCTCCCTCTACCTCTGCCCCTCTCCCTGCTCATGCTCGTGCTCTCTCTCTCTCTCCCCCCTCTCTAATAAATCTTAAGAAAAAGAAAGAAAACAAATACATACAGCACGTATGCCTGTGTTATCATAACTATCACAAATCAAGTGAGTTTGGTGTCGATGCCTTACCCAGACCCATCATCATCTCCCTGAAGACACTGCAATGACTATCGACAAAAAGGCCACCTACTGAATGGGGGAAGATATATGTATAGGATTTCTCTGATAAGGGGTTAATATATAAAGAACTCATACAATTCAACACACACACACAAAAAAAAAAAAACCACCCACAAATAATCTGATTAAAAAACAGGCAGAGGACCTGAATAGACATTTCTCCAAAGAAGATATACAGATGGCCAACAGACACATGAAAAGATGCTTATCACCAATCCTCAGAGAAATGAAAATCAAAACCACAGGGAGCTATCACCTTACACTTGTCAGAATGGCTAGTATCAAAAAGACAAGAAATAACAAGTGCTAAAGAAAATGTGCAGAAAAGGGACCCCTCATGCACACTTGGTGGGAATGTAAATCGGCATAGCCACTATGGAAAACAGTATGGAGGTTGCCCAAAAAGTTAAAAATAGAAACGCCATATGATCCAGCAATTACACTACTATTTACCCAAGGAAAACAAAAACACTAATTTGGAAAGATATATGCACTCCTATGTTTGCTGCAGCCTTATTTGCAATAGCCAAGATATGAAAGAAACCCAAGTGTCCACTGACAAATGAATGGACAAAGACGATGCGGTACAGATACCCAATGGACTATTACTCTGCCATAAAAAAGAATGAGATCTTGCCATTTGTGACAACATGGATGGACCTAGAGGGTATTATGCTAAGTGAAAAAAAATCAGAGAAAAACAAATTCCATGTGGAATCTAAAAAACAAAACAACTGAAACAGACCCATAAATACAGCGATGTGGTGGGGGCCAGAGGGGGAAGGGTGGGGGGGTGGTATGGGCAAAATAGGCAAAGGGTTCAAGAGCTACAAACTTCCAGTTATGAAATACACAAGTCATGGGGATGAAAAGTACAATGCGGGAAGTACAGTCAATAATCAGTACCTCTGTATGGTGACCAGTGGTAACTACACTTATTGTGGTGAGCACCCTATAATGTACAGAACTGCTGAACCATTATGTTATCACCTGAAACTAATACAACACGGCATGTTGACCACACTTCAATTTCAAAAAAAGAAAAAAAGATGCTGCAGTTGTCTTCACATTGGAGTTTCCCTGTCCCCAGGCCGGTACCTTCTGCTCCTTCTCCAGTCATCAACAAAGTGATTTTTCTAAAGTGAAAATCTGACAGTGTCACTACTTAGCTTAAAATGTATGTCTGATCCATGACCTGGATGAAGTCTAAACTCTTTAGCCAGGGACACAAGTTTTAATTACCAGGCCCTTCCTTATCTCTAGAGCCTCCTTCCCATGCTTTCATTTATACCATATTTTTTGTAGTTTACTGAAAGTACTAGGGTTCTTTTTTTTTTATGCCTTTATTAAAACTGCTAAATCTGTCTGAAATGTTCCTCCCCTTCTAAGCCTTCCCTCCGTGCTACTCATGACAAATATCCTCCTTTATTAGGACTCAGCTCAAATACCTCTTCTACTCTGGGACCTTTCCTGGCCATACCCCAGCCCTGTTGACCTAATTATTAACCATGTCTACCTTGCTTTTTCCACATCACGAATCATGTATCAAATCATCAGTTATGAATCTTTCACTAACTTATCTGTTGACCAGCTTCATCTCTGAAGAGTACCCCCCACTGGCAAGTAGGCAAAAACAACTAGCATCCTGGGGCCAGGGGCAGTTAGACCAGGGTCTTCCCACGGGTACCAATACTCACAAAAGCAGTAGGCACTAGCGCAGAGGAGAGGGCACACCTTTTTCTTCCAAATTCCGTTGCTGTATAGGCTAGAGAAAGTATTTATAGACTGGCAATATGGAGGTAAATCTGTGTGTAAGTTTAAAAGGTCCTCAAACGAGAGGATGGAGTGCATGGGATGAACAGAGAATGGAGACGTAAAGGGAGCCCACATCACTGAAGATCTGCAGCTGCACAGTAAACTCAGAACTGAGAAATCTGCCAGAGAAGAGCATTTCAGGAGGGAGGTTATTTTCAGACTTCTCTTCCCCGCTTTCTTTCACGTTAAAAGATGCTTTGGTATTTGCTGCACATTATTCGGAGGTTGTTTATTTATTCCTCTGTCTTCCTCACGATTTCCACCCGCCGTGGATTTAGAGGCTGCATGCTTCACAGGAAGGAGTGTGCACTCCTTCTTGCATGGATTAAAGGGAAGGCCTGCAAGGGCTGCAGAAACACATCGGCTTGGTGTCCGGCCAGACCCCTCCTCGGGAGCAGGGGCAACCTCATTTTTGATCGGACCGGCCAATTTTCAATCTCTGTTACTAATTATTACTTTAGCCAATTTGAAATAATTTTCCAAGCACCCACAGAGAATGAGTTTTCGGTTTGCCAGTCAGGCCAATAATCATGATCGCCCCAGAAGGGCTTTTGCAGCCAAATTTTTCAGGCAAGGTTGCTAACAGAAAGCAAGATCTTGGGAGCAGGCCTCTATGTAAATCTTGACTTTGCCACCTTTAGCTCACAAGACACTGGAGCTGTTCTTCAACTTCCTTAAGATTTAATTTTCTTTTCTGTTAAAATGGTGATAAAGTATTCCCCAGGGCTGGCTGGACAATTCACAGAGCAACGTTACAATATCATGCTCTTCTTTCTCTTCTGGCATCTGTTTGGAAGGCTGGATGTGAAGAGGTAAATGAAGGCAACTGGTCCACCCCTACCAGTACTTGGTTGCGGCCTGGAGGTCTGTGGGAGACTCTGGAAGGAGAGATTACCTCCCCTTACCATCACGGGGGGACACTGACAGACATTTAAGAGCCAACTCTTAGACTTCTACATGTCCCAATATTCACAGTGAATGCATGTCCACGATCTTCCTTTGAGGAAGCAGCCAAAAGGGGCCTGTTAAAGATAGGGTTTCTGCTTGGCAACAAACTTCTTCATAATCGGACCACGGCTGATGGGACCAGGGACCAGCACTGCAGCCAGGGGCAGCCACAGAGGCTGGACGATGACCTGCTGGGTGTCTGAGAATTCTGTCCCACAAGGCTGCTCGACGCTGGATAGTGACACAATCAAAAAGGATCCTGTCTGGGGCAATTTTAATAGGCAGTGTATGTTTGGGGTGGGGGGTGTGAGTGAGTGTAAGAGTGCGGGGAGGAGGGCGGGAAGTGCAAGTGAGCAGGTGTGCACCTCCAGGTCATGACTTGTGAGCTGTTCACTGAGACAGTCTCCCTTCACTCACATTCTCCATGGACACAGTATTCTTACTGTAACGCCCACTAATGGAAGTAATTGGACTGGGTAGTGGGGTGCAGGGCGGTGGGGGGAGGGTTGCTCCTTACAGCCTGAAAGAAACAAATGATCACAGAATTCTAAAGCACGAAGCACACTGCACATTTGCCCGAGGAAAGAATTTCCACATGACTGTCCTCCCTTCAGTGTCACCCAATGCCAACCCCAGGCGCAACACACAGCTTCGTTCTGAGCCACGCGCAGGTTTACAAGTAAGACGGACGGAGCATGAGGAAAGCTGAGGCTGATCCCCTCACACCAATTTTTGCCTTCAAATGCTTTCTACCTGGAGCCATTTCTAGGGTGCTGGCCCCACAGAGGCACTCCGGTTTTATCTTTCTAAAGACCGTCCTCCACCTGCCCCGCTAGCCTGTACAGACATAACGTTATCAGTTTTAAGGCAGATTATTTAAAGCACAGTAACAAGTGAAAATAAATTCGTAAAACAGAGTAGTTTTTGTATAAACAGCATGTTTAGCACAAGGTTTCAGACTATGACAGACTTCAGTTCAAATCCTGGTTCTGGCACTTAAATGCTAGCGGTCTAGGGTAAGCCCTTAACTCCTTTGAGGCTGTCTGATGATCTGTCAAACGGGGGCGTGTCATCGACCCCACGGGGTTGATATGGAGAGTCTGGAAGATGCTGTCTGCAGTAGTTCCTGGCACAGCCCAGGCACTCAAATGCTACTTCTCCCTCCCCTCCTCAGACTGTCCTTCCCCAGCCCGTGCCCTGTGCACTGGTGTCCACAGGCTTCTTGCTTATGTGTCTTTTGGGGGCTCTTCATAACACAGGCCCACTTGGACCAAACTCTCCAACTTCCTAAAGGTAAGACAGACTTTTCATGGGCTCATGAGCCTACAAAAATACTTAATTATGTCCTGGACTTTACTTATTTCAGCTACAGTGACCTTTCTTCTCAGTTCCGAGAGCAGTACTGTGTCATGCAATCAATGTCAAATTCGGAACCAGGAGACTTGGGTGTGAAAATGGGATTGGACACATGCTCCTTATTAAAACTTGGGACAATTATCCTTCAGGAATCTGAACTTCTGTGCTGGAGATGATAATGCATGCTCAATTTCCGCCCCTACAAGAGATCTGTGAATATCAAATGATATAATATTTGGGGAAATTATGACACTCAAACTCTGTGATCACTTTCATGCTGCCTTGAATTCTTGGCTCTGTTTTTATGCATGTTTGCCTTGTGTTCCTAGATCGTAAGCTCACTGAAGGCAGGGATCGCATCTCACATTTCCTTTGGGTTTCCTCCATAGAACTAACAACATAGGGCTCAGTATCAGCAGCAACATCATTAGCAGTGACAGCCAACATTAATTTTAATATGTACTACTGCCCAAGCATGGTTCAAATCACTGCACTGGAATTGGGTCATTAGGTAAGAAACCCTAATATTTGTACTTCATCATATAGAAATGGCTGAACTGAAAAAGAAAGAATTCTAGTAAGTTTTATGAACATATAAATCTTATTAAGGATAAAAACAGGCATCTGGCAAGCAGAGGGCAAACAGCAGGGTCAAGTATAGGGAAAGCCAAGGCACTGGAGGGGAGGTAGGTTTGTCCAAAACATGCAGATTCTAGGGATGGGAGACTTAGTAACATTTTGAGAGCTCATAATTAGGGTTATAATTGAAAACTGGGAGAGACGCTCATTAAAATGCTGGAGGTGGGCAACATTCTGACTACATTTCCCTATTTTCCCCACTCTCTTAAATGATTTCTGCTTTGTATCTTCTCCTCTCTCAAATCTCCACAGTCCTTCCTTTATACTCACACTCAGTTTTCTCTCTTTGCCTCTTTTTTTTTTTTTTAAAGATTTTATTTATTTATTCATGAGAGACAGAGAGAGAGACAGAGGCAGAGGGAGAAGCAGGCTCCCCGCAGAGCAGGGAGCCCGATGCGGGACTCGATCCCAGGACCCTGGGATCATGACCGGAGCCGAAGGCAGACGCTTAACCGACTGAGCCACCCAGGCGTCCCTCTTTGCCTCTTTTCTGACTGAAAAAACAGAAGCAGTGAGAAGCCAATGGCCTCCATCTCCTACCACCGCATCTGTGCCCATCAGCTCTGCCTCCCTCCTGCTATCATCATGGGAGGCTGACAGAGATGTTGTCCAAGGTCAATCGCTCCTTCTGGGTTCTAGGGCCTGTCCACTCTCACCAATTACAGCAGAAATTCTCCCCTCTCTTTCCAAAAGCATTTTTTCCATTCATTACTAGGTTTTTTCCATTAATGAACAAAAAACTGTTAAATAAAAAAAAAAAAAATCTTAGAAGTCTGTCCGTCTTTGTTGGTTCTTCCTTATCCTCAAATCTTAATGTTGGAGTGCCCTGCAGCTTCATCCTCTGCTTTTCTTCTCTACCTACTGGCTCCCTCGGGAATATTACCCAGCCACCTGGCTTTGACTCCTCTCTATACACTGACAATTCTGAAATGTTTTTCTGCAGCCAACTTCTCTGTTGACCTCCGGATTCATATACACAAAGGCCTGTCAACAGCCTGACTTGGATATTTAAAAGTCATATCGATATTTAAAAAAAAAAAACAAAAAAAAATCTTTACTTTGAGATAACTACGGGTTCACAAGACATTGCGAAATAGTACAGACAGATCCCAGTTACCCATGACCCAGCTTCTTCTGATGGTGACATCTTAAAAAGTCACATCAATTTTAATATTGCAACAAACTCCTGACTACCCCTCCCAAAAGTTATTGCTTCCCAATCTTAGAATATGGCACCTCTATATAGTTGTTCACAACAACACTGATACCATCCTGTATTAACTTTTCCCTCACATCTCACCTCAAATACATCAGCAAATCCCTTTGGTCTTATCTTCCAAATCAAACCAGAATTTGACCACCTCTCACCATTTTTACTGTTACCACCCAAATCCAAACCACTCTCATCTTTTATTTGGGAAACTGCAACTGCCTTCTAAGTGATATCCTTTCTTTCTACCATTCCTCCTACAATATTTTCCAGACAGCAGAATAATCCTGCTAAAATGCCAGGCCCGGTCAAATTCTCCAAATGGTTTCTCTCATACAAGGTCCTGCTCTCCTGCTACCTCTCTGACCAGACCTCCTCTCCCATGCTCTCCTCTCTCATTCCCCTTCAGCCATGCTGGCCTCCTTGCTGCTCCTCCAGCATGCTCCCTTGTCAAGACTTTTCACTTCCCCATCCATGTTACCTTTGATAACCAAAGAGCCCACTGCTACCTTACTTCCTTAAGGTCTTTGCTTGAATGTTACTTTCTCAGTAAGTCTTCTTCGACCATCTTACCTTAAATTGTAGCCATCCTGCATCTTGAGTCCTTTCTAGGTTTATTTTTCACTTGTATTGATTGCCATTTCACATGTCTGAACCTACTCATTCTTCTTTATTGTCTGGTTTCCACCTCTCACTAATGCATGGTTCCCTAAGGCCACAAGTGTTTGTCTATTCTGTTCAGTGCTAGATACCCAGCACTGAGAACAATTCCTGATACATAGTAGGCACTGATAATGATTTGTCCATTGTTGTATAACAAATTACCCAATTTTAGAAGCTTAAAAATGTATTATCTCATAGTTTCTATAAATCATGAATCTGGGTGTGGCTCTGGATCAACGTCTCTCCTGAGGTTATAATCAAACGATTGGCCAGGACTGAGGTTTCATATGACGGCCTGGTTGGGTGGCAGGAGGAGATCCACTTCCACGTTGACTCACATAGTTATCAGCAGCCTTGGGTTCTTGCCATATGGCGCTCTTCACCACATGGCAGCTACATTTCCCAAGAGTAAGTCATGCAAGAGAAAGTGAGAAAGAGCACCTAAGCCACAATCTTTCTGTGACCTAATTTTCTTTTTTTTTTTAAGATTTTATTTATTTATTTGACAGAGAGAGAGAGAGCGAGAGCAGGAACACAAGCAGGGGGAGTGGGAGAGGGAGAAGCAGGCTTCCCGCCGAGCAGGGAGCCCGATGTGGGACTCGATCCCAGGACCCTGGGATCATGACCCGAGCCGAAGGCAGACGCCTAAGGACTGAACCACCCAGGCGCCCTGTAACCTAATTTTCTAAGTGGCAACCCATCATTTTTGCTGTATGCTGTTCATTGCAGGAAAATCAATAAATCCAGCTCACATTCTAGGAGAGGGGATTACACAGGGGATTAAATACTGGGAGGCAGGGATCATTAAGGGCCATCTTACAAGCTGTCTTCCCCAGCACTCAATAAATATTTGTTCAATGAATGAACAAATTAACCAATGATGTATACTTGAAAAAAAGAAGATCCTAAGCCAAATGGGAAAATCAGATTGACTTCTGTAGGAAGTTACGGATTTTTTACTCTTAATAAATGGAAAAAGGACAGGTAGGACAAATAATCAAGTTTGGAAGTATAAACGCCATGTAAAACCTTTAAAGGGGGAACCTTTCCTTTCTTTAGAGTCCTGTAATAGATGGTCATTTTTCTTAGGACTATCTATATTTTATTTATATATGAGTAAATTATGTTACATCAAGTTTCAAAAACTGTATTCTCTATCCTTTAAGTATTCTCTGTTCCCATTTATTCTGTGCCTTTGACAGTCATAATGGGAAAAAAAACCCAATTCCTTTTTAGGTTTTCTCTTCTATGCTTATCTCCTAAGCTCCTGTTTTTTTGCATTTTTGTCAAGATAGGATATGCTTATCGAACTAAACTTTCACTCTGCGAAACAGAAATAGTAGTTCCTTAAAAGCAAAGGCATTCAAGAGCAGGAATGGAAGGATAATGTTTACATCTATAATAATATGCACAGGCTAGCTGAAAGTCAGATGAGAGTAGTATATACTGCACATTTGAAAATCTTGAAACAAACACTACCGGGTATCATTATTAACAAATACACAAAACAGAAGGCCTTCAGTAAATGTTGATTATGTCTTCCTTCCTACACACAGCATTTATTAAACCCTTAAATACTACTTTTTATATTAACTTATAACTCATCTGTTACACATGCATACATTTGTGCCAAGCAACCATGAGCTTCTCAAGGGCAAACTTGGCAGTCTTTTTTTACAGCACCTAGAACAATGGCAACGAAAAAGTACTCACATCAACAGTTCCTGAATGTATCTGGCATGAATAAAACTCATTCAGTTCAGAATCAAAGGGGTCAAATGATGACTAAACCAAAACCAGGTATCAATGGGAAAAATACTCATGAGATTAAAAAAAAAGAAGAAGAAGAGAAAGTTAACATTTAGTCATCTTGTAACACTGAGGAAACATTTTATAATATTTTCATAGTTGAGGTTAGTATGATTAAAAAGTAGCAACAGTGAACAACATAAAATTGGGGAGGAGGGGGCTAACACATAAGTATAACCCACATAAATACAGTTAACTGATCTTTGACAAAGGAGCAAAGGAAATACAATGGGGTGACGACAGTCTTTTCGACAAATGGTGCTGGAACAACTGGACATCCATATGCAGAAAAATTAACCTAGACACAGACCTTAGACCCTACACAAAAATTAACTCAAAATGGACCACAGAACCAAATGTAAAACATAAAACTATAAAACTCCTAAAAGATTACAAAAGAAAAAATTCTAGATGACCTTGGATATGGCTGTGAGTTTTTAGATACAGCACCAAAGGCAAACTGGTGAAAAAAAACGATTAAATTAAAATTGAAAACTTTCACTCTGCAAAGTTACACAAAATACACAAAGAATTCTTAAAACATTTTTAAAACAATTGATTAAAAATTGAGCCAAAGACCTTAACAGATACCTCACCAAAGAAGATACAAAGATAGCAAGTAAGTACATAAAAAGATACTCCACATCATGTATCTTCAGGGAAATGCAAATTAAAACAACAACGACATACCACTCCATACCTACTAGAATCCTCAGAATGACTAAGATAGGGAACAGTGGCAACTTAAAATGCTGGCGAGGATGTGGAGCAACAAGAACTTTCATCCATTGCTGGTGGGAATGCAGAATGGTGCAGGTACTTTAGGAGACAGCTGGGCAGTTTCTTACAAAATTAACCATACTCAACATACGGCAGTGGTCATGCTCCCTGGTATTTACTAAAAGGAGTTGAAAACTTCCGTCCACATAAAAACCTGCACCTGAATGTTTATAGCAGCTTGGTTCAAAACTGCAAAACTTGGAGGTGACCAAGATGTCCTTTAACAGGTGAACGGGTATATAAACTGTGGTATATCCAGACAATGGAATATTATTCAGCACCAAGAAGAGATAAACTATCAAGCCATGAAAAGACACGGAGGAAACTTCAATTTGTATTACTAAGTTTAAGAAGCCAATCTAAGGGGCGCCTGGGTGGCTCAGTCAGTTAAATGTCTGCCTTTGGCTCAGGTCATGATCTCGGGGTCCTGGGATAGAGCCCCACGTCAGGTTCCCTGCTCAGCAGGGAGTCTGCTTCTCCCTCTCCCTCTGTCCTTCCCCCACACACACAAATTTTGTGTTCTTACTCTCAAATAAATAAAATCTTTAAAAAAAAAAAGAAGCCAATCTGAAAAGACCATATAGTGTACACTTCCAACCCTGTAACAGTCTAGAAAAGACAAAACTATGGAGACAGCAGAAAGATCTGTAGTTGCCAGGGGTTTAGGGTAGAGGGTGAATAGGCAGAGTACAGAAAACTTTTAGGGCAGTGAAAATATTCTGTATGATATTCTGATGATGGGTAGATGGATACATGTCATTATACATTTGTCCACACCCCTACAACATACGACACCACGAGTGAGACCTAAGGTAGACTATGGACGATGGGTGATGATGATATGTCAGTGTAGGTTCTTCAGCCGTCACAAATGTACCGTCTAATGAGGGATGTTGATAGTGGGGGAGGCTGTGCCTGGAGGGGCAAGTGGCATATGAGAAATCTCTGTACCTTCCTCTCAATCTTGCTGTGAACGTATAACTGCTCTTAAAAAACGATGAAGTCTTAAAAAACATATAAGTATGCCACTTTCCACTCAGGAACAAGAGCTTCAGAAATGCAGTGCTTTCTGAGACAAATGTGGATTAGATATCCTTTCAATATAAAAAGTCATGCTAATCGAAAGATTTGTATTCATTGTTACAATATATACTCCAATAATTGATCCATGTCATTATACACACACACACACACACCAGTTAATTAGAAACAGAGATACATGTAGTTTATTCGGCTTTAAAGTACAAATGTTATATACTGGATAAACTAAAATCCATTTTCTTATAGATAAAAAATATGTATGTATTATATTTTCAATTTTCAAACTCACGACCCCAAGACCAAGAGTCACATGCCCTTCTGACTGAACCAGCCAGGCACCCCTAACTTCAGTCCTTCTATAAAACCTTATTATAAAGCCTGTGAAGTCTCTAAAACCTTAGTATATGTAAAGGTATTGATAGGCAGAATTACGGTTCCCAAAGATGTCTATGTCCTAATCCTTGGAAACTGTGAATATGCTCCTTACGTGGCAAAGAGACTATGCAGGTATATTAATAGTACGGACCCTGAGATGGGATGATTATCCTACATTATCTACACAAGCTCCAGTCTCATCACATGGATCCTTAAACGTGAGAACCTTTCCTGGCTTCTGGTCAGAGAGGAACATGGGAAGACAGAAGGGTCAGAGAGAGGTTAATGCTGTTGGCTCTGAAGATGGGGGAAAGGAGCCTTAAGCCAAGGAATGAGGGCAGACAGCCTCCAGACATGGGAAAAGGCAAGGAAATGGATTTGCCCCAAAAGCCTTCAGAGTCCTCAGTTTCTGTCCACCCCTATCTTAGCCCAGTGAAACCCTTGTCAGACTTCTAACCTATGGAAGCATAAGGCAATTTGTGTTCTTTAAGCCTAGTAGTAATCAGTCACAACAGCACTAGAAAACTAAAACACAGAGGGATTATTTATTTTAAGGGGAACATAAACTTCAAGGAAAAGATGAATAGAATGAAAACATATGGAATCCAGGTTATTTGAGAAATAAAGAAATAATGGGGATGAAAAGTCTTGGGTGATACAAGGTATAATTTATTCCATTACCCAAAGAGCAGTCACGGGCAGGAGGAAGTGGCTCTATTTCTCTGTAGTTACAGAAAGGAGGGTGGATCAAAAAGGCAGATGAGAACTGCATGTAAGACAGTAATGAACAGATGGATTCAACAAATGAATGGGTTGCCTCTGAACACAGTGAGTGGGCCCTAAGGGAGTAAAAGATTACCATTTGCTGAAGACCTTAACATGGAGTAGGTAAGACGAGGATAACTCACTTCTGACCTTGAACAAAATACTTAACATCTCACCTTTAGTTTACTCATTTCTAAACTGGGACATAATGCTATGTTGCAGGGCTTTTGTGATGATTATTAGAGATAAGGTAAAATGTCAAGCCAGTGCCTGGTACATAATAATAAACAACAAATGGTAGCTTTTATTATCATTATTGTATAGCAGGGACAGTGATTTCTGTAGATGAGAGATAACATCTCAGGTCTTATAATTTATTATTATTAGCTTGACATCCATTTGGGTATGTGTGGGAGGGACCATTTTCTCCGACTCTGGAGTGCCTACCTTACCCATAAAGCAGAAGGTTCCCCAATGGGCCCCAAGAAATTAAGTTGTGCTTCTTTCTTTCAGTACTCAAGACAGGAGGAGTGACATCTGGTGCCACAGGGAGAAGAAACTGATGATGGGTGGCTAGTCCTTTTCCTTTCTGAGATCTGCCTGACAGGAGGAGACTACACTTTTCTTCTGCTCTTCTCCTTCCAGGGATAAACACTTGTGGGTCAGGCCCAGACTTGGGTTCCAGAGAAGTGTATCTATCCAATACATTCATGTGGCGACTGAGCATTTGAAATGTGACTAGTCTGAACTGATATGTGATTTAAATACACCCTGGATTTCAAAGAGCATTAAAAAAAAGAGAGAGAGAGAGAAGAAGTGTCTCATTAGTATTTTTATGTTGGGTAAATGTTGAAATGTTAATGAGGGCAACTTCACCTATTTTATTTTACTTTTCTTAATTTGGCTACTAGACAATTTCAAATTCCACTTGGGGTTCATAATGAATTTCTACTGGGCAGCACTGATCTAGAGGCCACCTGTGGGGATGCCATGAATGGAAACCAAGTTGGTAGGCAGCCCTTCTGAGAGAGCACGTAGGCTCTGCAGCTCTAATGTGCTCTTGGCAGAGCTGTCTGAAGGTGTGGAGCACTACAGGGAGCACCGCAGAGCACTACCAGGAACGCTGATGTGCAGAGTTGAGCCATAATCGCCACTCCAATTCAACCAAAAACAAAGCTCTTTTGATTTCCAACCACCTGATCTATCTCTTCACTGATCTTAACTTGAGAAGATGGGTTGTTATTTATTGCTCTTTCCCCATCAAACCCTAAAAACAGGATAGGAATATTTCCACTCTCACAAAGTAGCACCAACATAAAGTTCAGGGACAAGCACCAAGTAAAGGTCATGGTCCTCCCCAGGTCCTGAGGGGTACAGGTTTCAAAAACATCTACACTGATTGCAGTTGAGGGTGGTTTTCAACCAAAACAAATACGGGCATGAATGGCAAACTCCCCCAGGAAACTGCTTTCCAAGACAAGTGGGATTCTGCAGCAAAGTGGCAGGGACAGCAGCTATGTGGCACTCAACTGAGAGAAGAAGGGCTCCAGTGATGACGTGGAAATTAGGAAGGCAGAGTGACTACAGACAGGGACATGTAAAATAAACCCATCTCAGATAGGAGATAGCATGGATGGACAGATCTTCCTTCCCTCATGGAGAACACACGCCACAGTTAACCCCTTGATAGAAGATTCTCTCAACCAATCTCTGGACAAATGGCTTGACCTGATATCCTGGCAAAGCTAAAGCCAGTGGGGTTTCCTGTGTCGACTGTCCTCCCCGGCGCCCCACGCACCACTGAGCCATGGGCTCTGCTCTCCAGCATTCTAGGAATGTGTGTTTGGAGTGAACTAAGACCAGAACTCTAGAACCTTGTTTTGCTCGGCTGTTTCAGGGCTGGTTAAGTTGCCTGGCTATGGAGCTGATGCTGATATGACTTTTTTTTCCCTATTTTTAAAATAAGATGCATAAAAATTTGAGGTGGGATTAATTTAACTTCAGATTTGAGAAGCTATACTACTCAAGAGAAAGAAAGTGTATTTTGCTGAAGGAACCTGCTTTTACCCAGACACCTAAGTCAGACCTCTCTGGCTAAGAAAGCAGGAACAAGGAAAAATCTGTGAGCCTTACCTCCATGAACTTATGAATTTTTTATTTTGATGTAACTGAACTACAAATAAAAGGGCAAAGAAGATTTTATTTTTAAGATGTCAATTTCTCCTCTGGGAATTTAAATGGGGACTAAAATTGCTGACCTATATTACTTGGCACATTTTCTACTCATTCAAGCTCTTGTTTAACTTCTGAGGAGTTTTAATTTTCAGTTGGGCAAAATCTGAGATAGGAAATAAAGAGTAAATTTTTAGCCTTGTCAGAAGAGTCAGAAGAGTGTGCTCTTCTGCTCTATTTTGGAGCTTTCTGGAAGATATGGCTTAATTGCCACTGTGGGTTTCAGACACTCGTACATATGAGGGGAATGGCCTCATCAAGTGGGAGCCCCAGGACCAGGTTCTGACAGACCCCAGACAGCTTTCTCCCCTCGGTGGCAAGAGCTTTTGTTATTAAGCCTATAGTCAGGTCAGGGAGCAAAAAGCCCACTGCCCATTCCTCGTCTTCCCATGACAGAGAGAAAAGTTCACTCCAGTCAACAGGAAGAAAACTACAGGAGGAACACCCATGGCATCTCTCTCCCTCTGCTCCCTAATCGTCCCCACAGGACGGGAGCCAACAGAAGCCCCGGGGAGTGTGGCTCTTCCTGTCCACAGGCTGCCTGTCCACAGTATGCACTCATTCTCCATTTCTTTCTAGAATGGCCTCTGGGGCAGCACTAATGAGTCAAGTTCCACGTGAGTGTAAAGGTGAAAGAGAGGCCACTGGGCCACAGACCCAGGCCACACTCTCCAACACCAGCTGTTCCAACTATAGTTATCAACATTTACTTATTGATGTTTTTGCTTTCACCTTTCTGAATTCTAAAAGTGGGTGTTAGTGAAGGAGGAGAGGAACATGACTAAGCATCACCCTCAAACACTACGGCAAACAGACCCCAGAAAAATCACCTTTCCTCTGATCTCATATCCTGGCCTAGGAACACAGAGTTGAGGGTCCCTTAGGAGACGCCCCCTTACTCCAAGCCCCTTCTCCTTTCCGATACGTCTCTCAGACATCTCCCAGGGAGCTCCCCGCTAAGCTCGATTAACAATAAAAGATAAATGTGCTGGCTAAAAAAAAATTTTAAAAACTAAAATGTGAAGAAAGAAAAAAATATAGTGCACAGTTCACAAATTCAAAGGGTGGTGTAATGGCACAACCAGGCACACACTCCACCTTGCATTTTCAGTTTATAATATTTCCACATCTGGAAAGCTGATGAGAAATCAGTCTGCTCTGGGGCAGCTGGTTGGCTCAGCTGGTTAAGCATCTGACTCGATTTCAACTCAGGTCATGACCTCAGGGTTGGGACTGAGCCCCGAGTCAGGGCCTGCGCTGAGCGTGGAGCCTGCTGGAAATTCTCTCTTCCCTCTGCCCCTCTCCCCGACTCTCTCCCTCTCTCTAAGAAAAAAAGAAAAGACATTAATCTTTTTTAAGGAACTGCAAATTTAAGGTAATCCTTCATGCACTTACCAGAACCTATTTTCATTATTCTTATTGATATTATAAATATTTAGGAAGCTGAAATGATCTCTCACATAGGCATCAAAGATAGCTGTAGTTTGGGAAACAATAACCTAGGACAGTGGTTCTCAGAGTGTGGGCCACAAACCACAAGAGTCCAAGACTCTTCCGAGCAGTCTGCTAAGTCAAAATTATTTTGAGGACACTTAAGACATTGTTTATCTTCTTTCACTGTATTGGCACTTACAGGTCGATAAAAAAGCAACGGTGGATAAAAGCGTGAGGACTTAGCACAGATCAAGGGAGTGGCACCAGACTGCACTAAGAGCCACTTCGGTCTTCGCTGGCAAATTTTCACTTAAGAATGTTCTTGATGAAGGAGTAAAAATGATTAATTTTATTAAATCTCAACCACTGAGTGAACGGTTTTTCAGATTCTGTATGAAGAACTGACATATACACACAAAGCCCTTCACTGTATACCAAAGCATAATAAGGAAAAAGCATTTGTGTGATGGTTTGAATTATGAGCTCAAGTAGCTGCTTTTTGCATGCATCACCATTTCTGCTTAAAAGTACAACTAATAGAAAACTCTGGTTATTTAGACTTGGATATTTGGCAGACATTTTCTCCAAAGTGAACAAAATGAGCCTGTCACTTCAAGGAAAACAATTCATAGTATTTGCTGCCACTGGTAAAATTTGAGCTGTCAAGCAAAAAATTAGAATTCTGGAAAACTTGTATCTACCACGGTGAGACTGAGAGCTTCCCAATACTTAAAGACTCATCTGCTGAGATGAGAGCTCATATTAATGCATGTGACTTTGTTGATATTGTATAATGCAATTTATCAACATTTGGATGATCTGCATAACTCAGTGGATCACTATTTTCCAAAGCTCTAATGCATTATATTACAAACCATACATGGGTAAAAGATCCATTCAAAGTGCAATATAGACCAGTGATTTTAATGTAACAGAGTACAAAGTGTTCAGTGATGTAGTTTTAGATTCCACATTGCAGCTGGCCTCTAAGAATCTACCCCTTGTTGAGTTTCAGTGCAGTATCAAAGGGGAACACCCCAAGTTATGGGCTACTAAAGCACTTCTCCCTTTTTCAACCTGTGTAAGGCTGGATCTTCTTCATTTACTTCAACCCAAACAGCAAAAACCTAATGCAGAAAAAAACACAAGAATCCAGCTGTGTTCTATTAAGCAAGACATGTAAATATAAAATAATGTCAGTCTTCCATTAATCCTTTTTCTTTGGAAATAGTTATTTTCCATTAAAATATGCTATTCATGTCGACCTATAACAGGTCTATTATTGATAGTTTTAAGTGAATTAAGTATTTCCAAAGTTTCCTGGTTTTAATTTCTAATATGATAAATATCAATAGATATAACCTTAATAAACAAAAGTTCTTTACGGTCTTCGATAATTTTTAAGAATGTTAAGGCACCCAGAGATCAAAAGGTTTTACAATCACCGATTTTCATAATAATTGTTTAAAAAACACTTGAGGAGTTCCTACTTCATACCATACTAGGAACTGGAGAATTAGATAAAAGGTACCACCTCAAAGAATTTATGCTTTCATAAGGAGTGTAATTCTCAATTATAATAATTTTACTGTAAAGAAAAAAAAACATTTTGTGCATCTGGCTCATTCAGTTGGTGGAGCATGCGACTCTTGACCTTGGGGTGGTGAGCTGGAGCCTCATGTAGGGTGTACAGCTTAAAAAGAAAATCTTCAAAAAAAATTTTTTTTAACTTTCTTAGGAATGTCTTCTACATCTTAATGTTGTCAGTGGCAACTAGTATTGTATATGGTACACAGCTAAGGCCTAAATACTTAGTGATTCAGTCTGAAATCTACACAATATGCATTTGATTTGTGCATCAGAAAGTCATATATCATGCCATGCAATTAGGTAATATGCATTATCTAAACATTTTTACAGTGGTTTCAGACACTGACTGCTTATTATGGTGAAAAATGTGCTGCCATTCTTCGTTAAGAGATAATATTAGCACTGTGAAGACCCTGAAGTTACTGCTATATTGCAGCCTTTGATTAAGACAAACTTAGAAAATACATTTGATTTTTATTTTATTTTTTAAAGATTTTATTTATTTCATTTTGACAGAGAGAGAGAAAGACAGCGAGACAAGGAACATGAGCAGGGGGAGTGGGAGAGGGAGAAGCAGGCTTCCTGTGGAGCAGGGAGCCCGACGTGGGGCTTGATCCCAGGACCCTGGGATCATGAACTGAGCCAAAGGCAGATGCTTAACGACTGAGTCACCCAGGCACCCCTGATTTTTAGGTCATATGTTTTTTAAGACAAATTTACTCTTCCAGATTTTTATAGCAAATAATTTGGATAATAGGATAAGGAAGAAACAGTAGCTTATTTCAAGAAGTCATAATATGAAAAAGAGATTCCCTTATGCTGTTTCCATAGCTCTAGAAAGCAGAACCAAAAAGTAGAAACTATAAGAAGCCCAAAGAAAAATCCTTTATACACATAAACACACACACACACAAGGGGTAGTAGCTGGATTATCAATAGATATGATGCTTGAGGGTCAGAGGTCAGACTAGATAAGAGGTTCCAAATATTTTTCCCACTCTAACCCAAAGGAGACGGCCTGTTCCCATCAGAAACAAATGGTGGGAGCTGGAACAGAGGGCTCATGTGGGTTGGGCTGAGGGTGGTAAATGCCTATCCAATTCCAGGTTGAGAAGCACCAGGCAGGATGACAGAAGGCCTCTTCTAGTTCTATGACGCTCTGGGGCTTTTGAAGAAAGGTCCTAAGCAAACTCCTGGGGAGCATCTCATAGGTGAGAGGGGTATTTCCCGTGTCCTTACTTATGAACGCAGCTCTCCCAGCAACCAGAGTGCGTGGGGACCATGAAAGGCTGGGATTAAGATGAAGGCTGAGATTGCACAGAAGTCCCCCTTATCTAACCACATCACATCTGAACCAAGCACATAGTGTTCTGACCTGAATTTTAGGTTCTTTGACCATTTTCCGGGATTTCTAACCCACTACCTTGCTCTCTGTCCCTTCTAAAAAATGTTTCTAATTGCTGAACTGGAAAAGACATAGGAAAGCAACTCTTACCTGACTCCACAAAAATGAAACAATTTCAATTTGGAGCAAATGCTCCAAACTTCAGACATTCATATTCTCCCTTCTGCATATTCATCACCTCAAATGTCATGCAAATTCAATCTCTGCCTACATGACATCATACCATGTTGTGAATATTTTCCTCAGAATTTCCACAAATTTTACTAATGCAAATGGCAACTGAATGACAATTATCCTGAAGGTAAAGGACCTTCTCTGCTTTATTCCATCAGGGGATGGATACTAAGAGCGGGCTTTACAGATACTCCTGTCTGAATTCTAGCATCCAAACAACTGCTTGCTGTTCTTGTTACACACTCTAGAATTAGCTTACCAGCTCTTTCCATAAGTTCGGTTTTGTATTAAATGTGGGCATACGTTTGAAAACTGCACCCTATATTTGAGTAGTATACACTTATTTTACATTTTCATTTATTTATTTATTTTTAAGATTTTATTTATTTGTGAGAGAGAAAATGAGAGACAGAGAGCATGAGAGGGAGGAGGGTCAGAGGGAGAAGCAGACTCCCTGCTGAGCAGGGAGCCTGATGTGGGACTCGATCCCAGGAGACTCCAGAATCATGACCTAAGCCAAAGGCAGTCACTTAACCAACTGAGCCACCCAGGTGCTCCTTATTTTACATTTTTAACATCATGTAGGAGCTGTGGGAACATCTGGTGTTTTGCAAATTTGGCCAAATCCAGTTGCACTTCCTTTTCCAAATGTGTCCTCTGACATGTAAGGGTTGTATTTCAATTTGAATTTCTCTTGCTCTCACTCGCTCTAGCACAGTATTGTGTGATTTCAAGCAAGCCTTGTATCTAAACTTTTTATTTTTCCTCTCTCAATGGAAAATTAAAAGCTTGCCAATTAATAAAATGAGGGAAAACATAAAGCTAGACTAAAGATGTGAAATTAACTTTAAATGCCTCTGCCTCACTTTTCTATAGCTTACCTGACTCCGTAGAAAACCATCTTTTGAGATAGTTTACTAGACAAGAGTACCTTGCTAAGGATTATACCATCTGAACTAAGAGAAAGCAATGCCACATAATTAACTGACTCGCTCTCTATTGGATCAGCCAGGCATCTCTTCCTCAGGAAAAATGCACCTATGTGCACAAACAACTGTGTCCTACATTCTCAGGTGGTGGGAGGATATCTGAAGGTATAAGTAAGAAACTAAGGTGATGAGAATGTGCTGTAACTGCAAACATCTGACTTAAAACATCATAAATAAAAACGAACACTCGTAGTGGATTCTACATCCAACTCTTCAGTTTAATCATGAGTCAATAACTGCTGCTGGAAAATCTAGAACTGTCTGTCCATGTCCATATACATGCTCACAATTAGCATATGGCCTTGGTCATGGAGCTAGTCTTTGTTGCTGCCCTCACATAAAATACTGAAAAGCTGCTTCAGCATAAGGGGAAGGAAACGGCCTTGGAGTGAAGGACCCTCTGTCTTCCTGGCTTCGCACCTCGTCTGTTTGCTTGTCTAGCCCCTGTAGCCAGTTCACGGTCCCACTTCTAGAGGCTTTTCCTTGGATTTCAACTCCCTAGTTGGTTCATTCCCTTCCCTCGATACATACTTCCTACATTGCTAATACATACACAGTCAGAACTGTGACCCTCTTCTCATTCTTGGGAAATTCAAAACCCGTGTTTGCTGGACTCTTATCTTTCCCCATATTTGCCAGGTTCCTGCCTGGCCTTCTTCATTTAGACTCAGCCCTACTCTGGACACATCCCATGAAAGCCTTCTCCACTGGAGTGAACATCCTTGGGGCTCTCTGGTCCCTGCCCTCCCACAGTTCCTAGAATGGCTCTGGGCCCTTGACTCTAACTGCTTGTTCTGAGACAAGATACACTACAGTTAAGAGCAAAGACCCTCAAAAAAAGCCTTCCTGACCTCAGGGTGTGGCTCCTCTATTATCAAACTAAGCTCATGGAGTCTCACTTTCCTCACCTGTCAAAATGGGAGTAATAATATTATCTGCACCACAGATAACTCAGCCACAAGGAGACAGAGGTCTAGCAGATTCCTCAGTCTAAATCACAGAACTATTAATTGGCAGGTTCAAAGTTCAAGGCAGGTTTACAGGACTCGAAACTTGTACTCTTTTCAAATATATGATGCTATCTCCCTTTGAAATCTTTAGTTTCTTCCTTAAAAACAACAGAAATGATCATCTCCTTTTCATAGCAGTGCTCATAGAATTTAAAACCAAGTTATTAACTGAAGTACTTGAGTTCTAATAATAAGGACATGAAATCCTTCGTTATCCACAACTGTTGATCTAACAAGTTAGTTAGCACTAGAAATCCTGGGGCACCTGGGTGGCTCAGTCAGTTGAGCATCTGCCTTCGGCTCAGGTCATGATCCCAGGGTCCTGGGATGGAGTTCCGCATTGGGCTCCCAGCTCAGCGGGGAGCCTGCTTCTCCCTCTTCCCCATGCTCATGCTCACTCTCTCTCTCAAATAAAGACTTTAAAAAAAAATAAAATAAAACAAAACTAGAAATCCCCACAGATGTTTGAACCTCTACCTGTGCCAACCTCCAAATGAATGACTTGAATTCTTAGCCTTTACAGTAAATTTTCAAGATAATATTAGCCACAGTAAAAATTCTTGTGATAAGATACTGGGTGGACTTGCCGATCAACTTGGGGAAAGAGAAAGCAGCGGCAAAGCAGATGAAGAGGAAGTTCCAAAGGCAACAGAGCTCAGCAGTTGAGAGCAGAGGTAGGAGACTGTCGAGGACAGAGTGCCCTGTGGCCAAGCAGAGGGCAAGAAGGGGAGGAGAAGGACCCACAGTATTTACTCTGTGTGAAACTGTACATTGTTAGAAGGATCCAGAACAAGATTTGGAGTCCAGTTAAAGGGGCTCAGACCTAAGCATGGAGCAGACATCAGAGAATGTCTACAGAGACTTTCATGGACAATTGTATCACCAAGCCATATACTACCACATGGCATTCATGCGAAATTTTTTAAGTGCTCAATTTAACCACAGCTAAGTTGTCGGCCTGCCTCTGAATGCAGGCACGGTGGGCTGAGTGCTGGAGGTATTTCCCACTTATGAACTGCAAAGAACAGGATGGAATATTTACTATAAAATGACATAGGAGAACTGTAACATGTACAAAATGTACATGTAAATGAGAACAGTCGGAGTCTAATTTAGACGACTTGCACATCTGTGATAGAAGAAAATGATTTCCCAATTAGAATACCTCACGCTTAGCAAAAAAACTAAAACGTCAAACATGTAAGTATTCTCCATCTCAAGAAAGTAAATAAAAACAAACAATTTTCATTTCTTCTAAAGCATCCAATGCACTGTAAGCTATCTTTTCAGTTACCTTGGTCACAGCTTTTGCAGAAAACGTAATTGCATCCACCACAGTGATGAGGTCGCCCGGGGGGAGGCGATCAAAGTACTTCATGCAGACTTCATAGGCGTGGAGCCACTCTGGGGAGGACTCTGGGACGTGTTTAATGAGGTGAGGGTCTCCGGTCCAGAACAACTTCTGTAACCAGATGGTGTACAGAGAGCTCGAGGAAAGCATCCGCCCATCCTTTGCAGGGATTTTGGGAACAAGTTTGGAAATAGATAAGATATTTTGACTTGAAAGAATGGGCTCCAGTGCTTCCAGAGGATTCATGTTTTCATCTGTCAGCTTTTTGTAATTAAGACCTAATGGAAAGAAAAGAAAAAAAAACAGAGAGTAGGTTCATTCCAAGAGCTTTCACACACATCCATAGCCCTCTGTGTGGCTGGAGGGAAAAGTTCATCTCCCGGTTTACAGTGGATAGTCTGTTGATTACACAGGTCAGAAGACCTGAGCGCCAATCTCGGCCTGCAGGGTCATGGGCCGTGGAGTCAACTCGTCCACGGACCGCCTCAAGGGGGCACTGGAGGCGTGGCACCCACGGTTTCTTCCACCAGCCCACTCACCGCACTGCCTTCTGGTCACCTGATGTTCATCTGGCCTCCCCTCCACTACCCGAAGGCCCGAAGGCAGGGGTTGGATCTTACTCCTTTTCCTCTGTTTCTAATGGTCCAGTTTCTAATTCGGTTACTCAGTAAACCACTGATAAACGGAAGTCAATTCTCACGACTGTTACCAGTATCACATGAATATAGATTTCGAAGTGCCCTGTAAGTTATAAAGCACCACACAGACTGGAGAGGTATTAATATGTTGACTTCCTTAGTTATGAGCATAAAGAGACACGGATACCATCCTAAAGATTTCCACAATGTATCAAAGGTTCAAAGGCACTTATCTGAAGGGTTCCACACACACTTTAAACTTAGAGGCTCCAGTGAAGTGAAATTATGCCAGACTGCCAATTGTAAAGGGTCTCAGCCTTGTCCTTTATATAAGGCAAAATATAACCCCTGGGAGTAGGGAATAAACCTCTGGAGGAGTAGTCAAAAACTTCGGATTTTAGTACCAGGCCTACTCTAAGTTACTATGTGGCTTCCAATAGGTTTCTTATAGTTTCTTTGCTATTTAATTCCTTCAACAGTAAGTAAAGGAGCTGGAAAGATAACAAAAGTCAATTAGCGTTGTATCTTGTGGTTTCAGATCTATGCCAGACACAATGCACAAACATGATTGTGTACAAAAAATTAATCCTTAGATTTAATTTAAAGAATGAGTTCGAGCAGGGAAATGATCATCTTACCTGAAGCAACTACCTTAAATTTCTTCAGCAGCCGAATGTGGGTTTCTGGTTTAATGGCACATTTCCCCAAATCCGCACAGCCGCAGCTTTCCAGGAGAGAGAAATAATACAGCAACCTTTCGTGATCAAAGCCACCAATCGTGGGGTAAATATACTTGACCATGTGCTTGTGAAAGGCTTCTGGATCAGTCCTCAAAGTCTCAAAGAGATGAAGGGCTTGGGCTCGATTTTCAATTTCTACTGTGGACAAACTGAAATTAGGGCAAAGAAATTGTGTTAAGATTTGGACCCTTTATTGAACAATGTGCTCTTTTTTTTTTTTTTTTTTAAATACTGAAGAAGAAAGGTTGCTTCTTACAAAGTCCCTTCTTCCCGCCAATCAAATTCAGTAAACCACCAGGAGGCAAGCAGTTTACATTAAAGGAAAGAGACGTGTTAAATGCCTACTATTATACAATTTTCATGTTATCTCATGTGGGTCACGGCAACCCCGTGAAGTAGGCATGACTTCACATTCCTTCAGATGGGAGAGTCCCCCAATGCGTACCAGCCCGGAAATGAACCCAGACTTGTCTGCCTCCATGATGCATTGTTTATTTATGTCATAAGAAGCATTTAAAATCTGAGCTTCATTATAGAAATGTAAACCACCTTATTATTTCAGGAATTTAGGAAATGGTGAGGGGAAGAAACAGCTCCAACTTTGAGGCATTTAAGTTTCACATCCAAGAGCCCTGAATTGCTATTCCATAGATCCAAATTTGATAACTGTGTTCAAACAGAATTAAAATAGGTAAGAACAGATGCATGTGCTTTCACTTGAATTAATGAATGCCATTTGAATAAAACACGTATCTTGATCTTTTCATCCTGACTTAGATGCCTTTATACTATAATAAAAAAAAAAAGGTCACTTAAGTTTAAACTATTGAAAAAAAATTTTAAGGAGTTTTGGTTGGTTGATCAGTTTTTATTGGGGGGGGGGGGACTTAATATTAGTCTTGGCTTCACCCTGAACAGAATATAATGCCTCCAGTCCAGTGTAACCCCGATGCCCCATGCAGAATAAATTTCAAACTCTAATTTTCAGAGTCCTTCAGGCAGCCCTCAGTACTCCTAGAAATGCCACATTTCCAGGGCCCTCAGCAGTGGCAAACAACATATGTGGGGGCAGCTAGTGAGACTTCTGGCAGTACCAAAGTTAGATTACTTACAGTTGAAAAGCAACTCCTCTGGAATACGATACCCTATTTATTGGAACTCCCATTTTTAGAAAATGCCGAGACACGTTTTTGGTTTTTGGAGATAAAGTTAATATAAATTATGTTTTAAAGTTTTTACAAGTGTGTGATAATACATGGGATAACAGCAGCAATCCACAAAGTGAAAACATCAAGTAATTTTTTAAAAAATGCTCTTTTAACCTGTCACTTCAAGAGAAATCCTGTTTTTCTGCTAAGACAAAATTCAAACATCTACATAAATATCCCTATGTATAAAAACGTCCCTGGTCTATAAAAATTTCCCTGGCTGCGTCCTCTGAGCATCCTTCTATTCTGGTACTCGTAACATGCTTTAGCTTTTCATTACCTTCTATGTCTCCCTTACTAGACTATAGATCACTCGATGGCAAAGATAATACCACATCTTCCTTATCTTTAGTTTCTCAGTTCCAAGCACTAGTGTGTGGTCAAAAGGAAACATTCAACATGTGTCTTCTGAATGCCAAATAGATGGGTGGATGAACAAAAACTTAAGTGTCCTCCATGGACCAGGCACTGTGCTCAGCACCAGGGAGGGCATAAAGGTTTACAACACAGAGCTCTCATCCAGTGGTTTGAAAATCTGGTTGAGCTATAAGTACTTAAACAACAATGCAAAATAATGGTATGGATGGACAAAGGCCACACAATCATACTCCCATTAAGAGTGGGATCACTAAAGCTGTAACTTCAGAGGACATGGCTGTCAATGTTAACAGAAGTCTTAATGAAGGAAGTGCTTGAGCTTGTCACTGTCAAAAGGCATGACGCAAAATAATATCACAGAAGTATCAAGACAAGAAAGCACGAGGCCTGTGCAACAAACACGGAATGTAAATGAATGGCTGGCCAGAAAATATTCTTGATACAATTACTATGCAAAGTATGCAACATCATCTCTGAAAGACACTGTATGCACAGTGGTATATGAAAGTGATTCATAGAATTTGTTATGTTTCTGCATAATTTGCAAAATGAAGTCTGAAAAAGTAAATAAGAAACCACGTCACCCCATTAAGACAGTTCGTACTAACAAAGATTTGCAGGCAGACGGCATGCCTGATGGAAGGGGAGAACACACGTGCAGTTATGACGCTGATTACTATGCAAGGCAAGCTAAATCTACGTAATTAGCAACCTACAGATGAGAAACTGCCATCAGAGAGGTTAAGCGACTCGCCTAGGACCAAGGGTCCACATCTGTTTGGACCCTGTGTGCGTTCTGCTCGGCTTATCACAAAGCAGCCATCGACTGACGAAGGTCGAGCGCCTGCACTACCAACCATTCCAGAAACAGGACTGTTTTCTGTAACACAGACATTAGCTCTCTCTCCCAGCAGCATTACTCTAAAAGAGTTCTCCTGTCATACTTCATTCCTAACACCCCGATAAACAGAATACTCAAGACAGTCTCATCTACAAAATGGACAGTGACTAAACTATCACAGTTTTGGTTCACTGGCGTTTGGCTTCATTCTGAATATAGTCTCTCTCAATCAGCATTACTTTCCCCCTTGCCCACCCACTTATTCTTCTGTGCCTACAATTCAGTTTGCCCGATGTACAATTTTACCTAATTATCTTGTCAAGACAGATACTGGAATACCTTTACTGACATATGATAAATACCAAAACCTCCCTCTTCAGTAAATTACAATGTGCTAAGATCTTTCATAGATGCCAGTAATCAATAACCCATTTTAATAGTTTCCATTGAAAGAAGCTGTTATCTTCCCTTTGGAACAAGAAATGAAATCTCTGCTTAGAAAACAATTCCAAAGAACCCATATTCAGGAGAGTAGGAAGAAATACCATGAAACCACTATGGACTTTTCACTAATCAAATTAATGATTACCCTTAAAAACTGTTTTAAGTGCTTTTTCTGGAGCCAAGTTTTAGCTATAAAGCAGCTTATATAATATGGTGCATATTTAACTTTTAGAGATTAACTACAGGAAGAAACTAGCATTAGTTGTTCCCAATGCACAAGGAATAAATTATGAGCACTAATCCTTTGATTAGTGTTCTGTAATGGCTTCAAGTTGTCAATCACTCAGAACTGTGATTCAAGAACACCATGTATTGAAAGAACTTATATTTGTATAGGAAAACAAATTTATTTAAACACCTTTTTCTTTACTCAGTCTGAGACTGATTGATAACAGTTCCATTACCTGAATGAGGTGAGGAGAGGGGGAAGAGGAGGAATAACAGTGGGGTAGGAGGAGGGAGAGGGTAACTGGGAAAGACGGACAGAAAGGGATGGGGGTAGGGCTTCACAGAATCCATATGTAGCAACTAACAGGCATTTCCCCCAAAGACTAATCCTACAAGTTTAAAGACATATGGGTCCAAATCAATGACCACGATCATGGGTGAAAAGGGTTCCCCCAGAGATGCCTGTGGAAAGAGACAATTCTACCCTCGAAGTTTCCCTCTGACGTGAGGGAAACAATCCAAGCTATTCACCACACAAATGCCTCAGAATGAACTCGATGTGGCTGACTTGATCTGCAATGCTGCCTGACAGCTGAACATGGGACTGAAGGAGAAAATGAGGTCAAAAATAATCATGGAATTTTTCAGTTTTGCCAACATTTTGGCCAAGTGTCTTTGCAAACTGAAAAATGGAATTTTTTTTTTTTAAAGATTTTATTTATTTATTTGAGAGAGAGAATGAGAGACAGAGAGCACGAGAGGGAAGAGGGTCAGAGGGAGAAGCAGACACCCCGCTGAGCAGGGAGCCCGATGCGGGACTCGATCCCGGGATTCCAGGATCTTGACCTGAGCCGAAGGCAGTCGCTTAACCAACTGAGCCACCCAGGCGCCCTGAAAAATGGAATTTAACTTTCTAAGTTCACCTACAGAGCTGATGGGATGACCAATAATGAGTATCTCTATTTCTTGTCATACGAATACTCGGTGACATCCTCTGCAGAATGTTTTATTTTTACTTAAGTTTTTTTTTTTTTTTTTTTTTAAGATTTTATTTATTTATTTGAGACAGAGAGAATGAGAGAGAGAGAGCACATGAGAGGGGGGAGGGTCAGAGGGAGAAGCAGACTCCCCGCTGAGCAGGGAGCCCAATGCGGGACTCGATCCAGGGACTCCGGGATCATGACCTGAGCCGAAAGCAGTCGCTTAACCAACTGAGCCACCCAGGCGCCCTTACTTAAGTTTTTTTGTTTGTTTCAGATTGTTTTGTTTTAGAGAGGTAGAGAGACAGACAGAGGAGGGGCAGAGGGAGAGGGAGAGAATCTTAAGCAGGCTCCATGCCCAGCACCTAGCCCAATGCAGGGCTCAATCTCACAACCTGAGAACATGACCTGAGCTGAACCCAAGAGGCAGACGCTTAACTGACTGAGCCAGCCCTCTTTGTGGAATGTTTTATATGACCTGAGTATGACGGGGCAAGCCATGAGGTCAGGCTTCGTCTCCTCTCTAGTGACAATCCCAACCCCTCAAATTCTGACTGGTTTGTACAGTCTCACATTATAACCTAACAAAAAATATTTTAAAAAACACCATGGCACAGAAATAGTAATAGGCACCATGTATTGAGCACTTAGGCATTAAGTATCATGTCATCTCACTTCTCACAAAGCAGATACCTTATAATTAATGTCAGTGTTGACTTGAGAAATAATTGTTCAAGAATCAGATGTGCAAAGTTAGGCTAACAGTGGTCACAGGATGGGTTCGGCACATATGATCTGTTTCCAGAAGTCATAATAGTAGCTATTTTTTTTTTTTTTGAGCATCTACTACATGTCAGGTGTTTTGTATAAATCTCTTAAATCCCACAGCAGTTTTGCCAAATGGAATGAGAACACCCATTTTGCAGATGAGGAAACCTTGGCATACAAGTCAAAGAGCCAGGGTTTGAACCCAGACGTGCAGGATTCAAAGCCTGAGCACTTTCCACAAGATGGAAATAAGCCAAGATGCATTTTCCTGCTTACATTTTATGCCAGCGTCAGGAGCTTCTTACTCTTTGGGGGAGAAGTGACCTTAACGATCACAACATGGAAAGGAAGGTTACAGATGTAAGGAAGGAGTTGCTTCCAATTTAGTAATAGTGGTAATTAGTTCTTCCATTTTTAGGAATGGTAGGTTTCTTCTTATGCACAATGCAAATCACAGTCTTGGTCATGATCTCCTCCCCCCTTAGGCCAAAAGAAAGATCAAAACCAAATCGAACAATTCTATAAAACCCATGACCTGAACATCTATATTCAACCCTCCTCCTCTAATATGGATTTTTCCTGGTCCTGAGTTTTTATTTCATCTTAATTTTCAACATTATGACCTACTTTTAACAAGCTGAGCTACCTTAAATCCCCACTCCATACTATTCTCACACTACCTCCTCAACTATGCCAGGCTTGCTTAAGGGTGGAGGAGATGGGAGAAAAGCCAGAATTCAGCATCCTTTACAAAGTGGCTCTCTGGACACAATCCCCACTCTCAGCAGCAGCAACCCTGGGGCACAGGTCCTGTGCATCTTCTAATTCGTAAAAAAGGCAGACACCTTACAGTGTTTTCATCTTCCCACAGCTATAACTTGCCCTTGCTCATCCTTGTACCTGAGACCAAAAGAATCCTACCAGAGAATATGAAACTGACTGTGGAAAACAGCAGTGCACAGTCAGATTCCCTGTGACCAGGGGCCCTAGCCATGGGTCTAAAGGAGACAGTACTACACCAACCAACAGAGAAGAAGACGGTATCATGATCTCAGACACCCAAGCAAAATCCCTTGGGTAATCACCCGGGTGACTAAAAGGTGGCTGGCTATCAGAGTGAATTGAAAGTGCAGGATTCGTGGCCTTCAGCTCTGTTATTTAACTAAGAAGGGGGAAAATGGAGGGTGTCATCAAGGATGACAGTCAAAGGTAGTTCTGGCCCTTATCTAGTTCTCCTGTGCTCAGAGGCACCATATGTTCCAGCCACAGTGGTCTTCCTGTAGCTATTCCAAGACCTTCCTGGCCCCAGAACCCTCGGCCTTGGGCATTGCCTTTATGGGATTCACCATGACTAGCAATTTAGGTCTGGGCTATTTTTAAGTAAGTGTGTGTGTGTGTGTGTCTTGGGGGTGTGTGTGGGGGTCTCCCCTATTAGAATATAAGCTCTACGAGGGTAATGATGTACCCAGCACTTAAAATTAAGCTTAGAATAGGAAGACACTATAAAAATATTAAATGAACAAACAAATGTGGTACTACTCAATCACCTAGAAGCAGCCTCTGGTATTCCAAAAATGCTCTTGTGTCCAAAACTTAAAGACACTCATGGAGTCAGAATCGACAAGAACAGTAACAGGAATAATGCAACAGTATTACAGGGCCACCCAGCTATATACCTTCCAGAGATTTTTCTCTAATCTTTATAATCTTACAAGGTAAGCATAAGGGTCAGATAACTGAGAAAACAGTGATTCAATCACAGCTACACAGTTGGGGTTATGGGCAGATCTGGACCCTGAAATGTGGCCTGACTCCAACACCCATGCCCTCACGCTAAGCCACACATACACTGGTAGTTACTGAGGTAAGACCCACCAAAGCATCCCGAACAGCCCGGAAGGGATGCTGGCTACTCAGGATGCATCAGCCCTGAACAAGCCCCAGGAGAAGAGGAGGCTGGGTAAGCCAGTGTCTGCCAGCTGGAAGGGACGCCAGGCCCACAGGCCCACTCAAAGCCATCATGGACGTTCCACACTATCAAGAAGAACAAACACGGAGGAAAAATAAGGGGGCAAAGGAGACCAGAGTTCAAGTACGGGTGTTTATGAGGATGATCTCCTTCACAGAGGAGTGAAATGGCAGGAAAAACTGCCATTAATGAAGCACCGATCGTGTGACAGGAACATAGGTTTGCTACTTTACCGTGAAGTCATTTAATTTTTATTACACCTCAGAGTTAAGGGAAATGAGTTTCAGAGAATTGGATTATCTTGCGTAGGGGCACACAGCTAGAGAGAGACAGTCGGGTTTGACCTAGCCAGCCTGATCTGAAGGTCTACGCTCTGTCGCATATGCCACCTCCCTGAAGACTGTGGGCGCGCACGTCCCGGGACGTGTGCTGACACGGGGAACATTCCAGAATTCCACCAACAGGAGAGAGCATGGAAAATAGAGAAAAATATTTTCTCCACCGGGTGGGGAAAGTGGCTTTTTAAAGGGATAGGAAAACAAAGTCTTAAGGAAAAGACCGTTATTTTTCTTACAACTCTGATCTGTTACCTCCCCACAGGCAGTGACTCAACGAGTGGGTGCCGGGCAATGTCTACCGTATTGACAAGGCTGGTTCCAAAACCTCTGTCCCTGGGTCTGATTAAACAGTACGGCAAACGCCATCTTTTAAGTGAAGGGCGAGAGGCACTCGTAAATACCACCTCTAAATCAGTATCAGGTGCTTCGTCGCTCAAAGGTGATGACGCCAGGAGGTGATGATTTCCCGCTTCCGTAACTGCTGCGTCTGCGTAATCGCACTGCTATCAGCCGTACTGATATGCTGTGAACAGGCTTGCACATTACTAGGCTGCCTGGTAATGCATAATGTGCTCAGGGACCAGCGGAGCACCCTGCTTGCGCGGATGTGGCTGCCTTGTACGCAACATTCAACGAAAGAAAACAGACCCTTAACTGGAGGCCAATACGCGAAGGAAACATTTACTTGAACGTATTACTATGCTTCAAAGAGGCGAAGCCTGCGCGGTATTTGCCACAGGAAACACTACCGCCCCCGTGTGGCAACTTCACAAACACTTAAAATGTGGATGCTGACACTTTAAAGATGTAAGAAAAATTAAAGATGCTGAATTATAAGCAGTCCTTGACTGTTCAGCAGGACGTGCCCCACTCAATACTCCCTCCCTTTCCTTAAACTCTTTCTTCCCGCAGGATGCCCCATTTCTTTCCTCCTTCCTCTCGGCTGCGCTCTCCTGTCCCCTTTGCTGGCAGCCCCTTATCTGCCATTAATTGTGGAGGGTCCTCAAGGTGTGTCTCAGGTCTCCCTCCTTTCTCATTCCATACACTCTCCCAAAGTGCACCCACAACATGGCTTATTTATCATCTATGTGCATGTAACTCCCAGTTAGGATCTCCGGCTCCTCCCTCTCTTTCGAATTCCAGAGCAGTAAGATCCGCTGTCTGCATGACCTTTCCTCTTGGGCATTTCAGTGTGTAACTTCGCCCAGTTCCTTGCCTTTTCCTCACACTCCCCTCAAAATGTCTTGTCTGTAACCAGGGCTACCTGTCTCACCGAAGGATGTCAGCACCCAACAGGGAGCCCCAGTAAGATCCTGGCGCTGATCTTGACCCTTCCCCTCTCGCCGAATTCAGATCTAGTTGGTCCTTATCGATCATTGCATTTCGTACTAACCATTTCACCTTCTAGATATCTCTGAAAGTCACAGTCTATTACTCCAACGGCTTCCTACCTGGTCTCTGTATGCCTGCACTGATCTCCCTAAAATTTTTTCTCAACATGGGAGCCAAAGTGATCTTATCAAAATGTAGACCTGATCCTATTACCTCCCTCTCTTTTAGAGACTACTTTAGTAGTCTCCTAGGACTCGTGTGAGAGGCCTGCAGTCTTGCCCACAGCCTGGCTTCTAGGCCTCTCCACAGAGCCATCTCACACTGAGCTCCCCCGACTCTCTGGACCTCAGCCACACTGTCCACCTGTCAGGCCCTCACATGCATCATGCTACTTCCTGTCAAAAGCTTTAGCACTTAACTGTCTTTGTCTCCCTAGAAAATGGTTTCCTTCTCATTGCAGTGTACATAATTGTGATGCAATATTTAGATCTCAGCTTTAGCATTATTTCCTCAGGAAAGTCTTCCTTAACTACGCCAAATCCCCTATATGGGCTCTCTTCTGTGGTACTTGTCACAGTTTTAATTTCACATTTGTCTCTCATTATTCATTGACAGTCTTGTCTCCCACACTAGACAACAAGTTCCAAGACAGCTGGGATGCCTGTTTTTGCTAACTACTGTAACCCAAGTGTCTACCACTGTTCCTCGTATGCAGCAGATTCTCAGTAAAAAAAAAAAAAAAAAAAAAAAACAAACCTCTGAATAAATGCACGAATATTAATGTAACTCAGGCCTATTATTACTGAAAGGCAAAAAATAATAAGCTATTGTTGTAATACTGAAATGTGTAACAGAAACATATAAAGACAGAATGTCCAGATATTGGTCTACTGTAGCTCAAAAGGGAAGGTGAAATTGTACTTTACGACTTCAAGATCCTTCTAAATGGAATCTGAAAAAACAGACATGGCAATAAACGTACATACGAATCGTATGCTTACCCGCTGTCGGTGAACAGGAACTCCAAATGGGTCATAAGAACCTCCCAACGGGAGACACTGTAACGCTGCGCCAGAGAAAGAGCGACGCTGTAGACGCTCTCCTCGAGTGTTCTTCAAGAATGTCCATCAGCCACGGGGGAGGGAGAGAAGAGAAACACATTACCTTAATCAGCAAAGAAAATGTTCATTAGGACTCTCTCCAGCTGTGAGGGGTGCGGTCGGCACAGTCCTTAATAAGACATTTCACAGTAATTCAGGAAAAGTATGTCCAAGGAATTCTAATGTTCTGCTTTCACTGTGGTGCATTGCAACTGACCAAGGAACGGTCTAGACCAGTGGTTCTCACCTGAGGAGGATGCTGTGCCCCCAGGGACATCTGACAGTGTCTGATTATCATGGCAGGAGAGGAGGAGAGTGCTATTGGCATCTAGTGGGTAGAAGACAGGAATGCTGTGGGACACCCTACAATGCCCAGAACAGCTCTCCCACAAGGCATTATCCAGTCCAAAATGTACAGAGAGTGGAAAAATTCTGGTCTAGACCCCAGAGCCTACAGTCAAAAACCAGTGCAAAGGAAACAGATACATAACTGCAGGGCAGGGATACAAGAAAGCAGAGTTCGCCTCTCAACAATCGTTTGTTTTCTAGCGCCGGGTACTGGGCTAGCTGCTTAGGACATAAAGACAAACAAGATACTTCCTAAGAAACTCCCAGCACAGCCCTAGTGGAAGATGTGAGATGTGAACCGACAATTAAATACAACACCGACAATTAAATACAACAATTAAATACAACAACTCTGGGGACCGCCACCAGAGAGGACTTCCAATACTGACAAGCAGAGATGAGCGAGTGACCGATCTGAGCTTGAAGTCTGGAGGATAAACAAGCAAAACAGCGGCAGGGTAGTTCCGAGAGAGAAGGCAGAGGAGAAGTCAGCCAAGGGGTCTGCACCTTATCCTTTAGCAATAGAAGAGCCAGCGGAAGGTTTAAATCAGGGGATGGGGCCACCAAACTTGAGGCCCTCTAGATATATCAAGAATTCCGGGCCAGGTGCCCACATTAAAGCCATTCCATAAAGACCATCACGGGACCCCTAAATCCCCAAGCAGAACCAATTCTTGGTTGGAGGATTGGTGGACAGAACCACAGGCACAGAAATGAAATCTCTCTTCTTATTAAGTAATACTGCTAAGACTACATACACCCTAGCAAAGAAAATCAGGACATTTTCTTAGATGTTTGATTAGCCAGGAGTTGGGAGACATTTTCTGTAAACAGCAAGTTAATAAATCTTTCAGGCTTTGCTGCCATACAGTCTCTGTAGCAAATTCCTACTATTTTTTTATTCTTGTTTTTCCACAAACCTTTAAAAATGTAAAAGCCATCCTTTGCTCATGGACTATAAAAAAGAGGCCCAGGGGTGGAATAAGTCTGTCATGGCAAGAATTACTAAGGCACTGTCAATTAAAATTTCTCAAAGTACTTCTTGAGTACCTTCACCTCACCATGATGGAATGAGCAATCCCCGAGGATGGCAACCGTTAGCAATTCATCCTTTCTGTTAGGGGAGTCTGAGATGTTGCCTGAGCACACGAGCGTGCTCACCAGGTATGGATACCATTACCACCCGATAAAGGTGGGAAGAAACCACGCTATGTTGTGTCCTCTCCAAGGTTAGCCTGACTAACCAGTGCCGACCTATCGTGTAAGCTACACAGGGAACAGAGGACAGACACGCTGCACTTACAGAATACAAATGCCGTGAAAAACAGACACACATTAGTAAGAAAATGAAGAATGGTGGCATCGCGTACAGCTGAAGGTAGAGCAGCAAACCAGGAGGAACAGGTGCTTCACGGGTTCTCGTTTGTAAGATGCCCAACTCCTGTCTCTAAATCAGAACTGCTAGCTCAGAAATGCTGCGGACACTCAGACGTTTTAAACAAGCCATTCAAAAGCTGCTGTACATTTTTCTAAGTACTTCTTCCAAGTAAGAAGATTCTATTATATGTTTGTCAAAAGCAGGTCTTTGTCCTCATCAACATACTCCAAATAGCATACACTAGCTGGATATTTAAAAAAAAAAAAAATCAGGGACAATAACCCTAGCAAAATGTAATAGATGATGTTAAGATGTGCCTTACCTTGTAACCTTTATTCTACATAACAACCCTCTTCTAAGAAGCCATGAGCATGGCCCCAAGGATTACCGAATGCCTGGAGGAAAAGCCCACTGGACTTGGCAATGGGAAGTTGAGGCTCTCACCTCCCTGGCTGTGTGACCCTGAACCACTCTTTAAAGCTGATTTTCAGATTCCTCTTCCAAAAGTGAGGAGGTTGGATTAAATGACCTCTTTGGTCACTTTCCAATTAGACATTAAATGACTCTATGAAATTATTAATCTCTACAAGAACAGAGGGGTGAAGAAAAAGTGATTCCGTAGTTCTCTTAATTAAACTAAATCCTGTGACAGATTTTCTATCTTTTCTTTGATCTCTCTATTCCCTGCCTTACTCTAAAGAGAATCTGGGGTGTCTTCTGGTAGGAAAGAAGCTCGGGCTAAAATAAACTTATTACAGAGTGCCAAGGCTATTTTGCCACTTTCTTAAAGATTTAAATAATAATAATGAAAAATAGCATATATCACTTTCATAAGCAGGGCTATCTTTGTTATTTTAAAGTAATGTACCAGGAGGGAAGGATAACCATTAAATATAGGCACAATTTAACCTTAGTTTCAAAGGCTGGAAGCCTCGACTGAACTGTATGCCGGTGCTTTCCTGGGAACACAACCAGGCAGTAGGGGGGCGGCCACAGGGCACTGTGACGATGGGATAGCTTTGTTATGTGAGAGGTCAAGGTCAACGTCCCAGTGATGATCCTACCACCCGTGTAAACTTGGGCCAGTTACTCAATACTCTAAAGTCTCATGTTCTTCAGCTATAAAATGGGGATGACATTTTATGTCATGGGCTTATCTTTGAGGATTAAGCGGTATTTATAAAATAGTTTACAGAGCACCTAACACAGCTCCTTGCACATGGTAAGCACTCCACAAACTTGCGAATATCTTCGCAATAACCATTGTGGGTGAACACACTTTCCCACCTTTTTTTTTTTTAAGTTTGTTTTTTCTTCCCCCCCCCCCCATTTTCTCCACCTTCTGACATGTAAGTAATTCTCATTTGATCTAAACTAAAAAATGGAGACCAGTATTAAAACCAAGGGGCATTCCATACCCACAAAGAAAAATTAGAGAGAGAGAGAGAGAGAGAGAAGCCGGGGAAGGGGAGAGGGAGGGGGAGAGAATCTCAAGCAGACTCCCTGCTGAATGTGGAGCCTGATGTGGGGCTCCATCTCATGACCCTGAGATCATGACCTGAGTCGGATGCTTAACCAAATGAGCCACCCAGGCACCCCCTTTTATATTTTAAATCCATCCCTTTATGAGACAAAGGCATCCCCTTACTCTGCTAAACCAAGGATAGTTTCCCTTTTGTACTGGTCGTCGGCAGTAAAACGCTGCACATCCACACCCTTCCGAAGGCCCTGAAGGATCTGAGCCTGAGTGAAATCCAAGAGACGTTCGTTGTAGTAGTGCAACTGCTTGGTCAGTGAGACCAGGTCCTCTGGCCAGGCTTCATGTCCGTATCGAGTCACATGCCTGGTGACCATCTTGATTAGCCCTTTGGGATCAGCCTATAACAAAAAGAGCAACAACAAAAACAGAACAAAGTAACAACAAGAAGACCACGTCTACAGGGCAGTGTTTGGCTCTTCCCCTGTTGCTGTTTAATCAAGGCTCACAACCACCCTAAGCAATCAATGGCAGAGGTGGTACATTTTGCAGACCACAAAGACAAGACACAGAACTGAGTCTGGAAGGAGGTTTCTGGACTCCTGCTCTGTTCTTCTTCCTTAAAAATCTCCCAACCAGTTAAAAAATATTATCCACTTGCTTTTTCAACTACCATCATCCTACATTAGACTGATTCCCTAATTATCTGATCATTTATAACTCACCCTGGAAGTAATTTTTGTCATCACTGCCCCTAGATAAATTTTCTCTGGACCATCTAAGTGTTCTCAATAACAAAGCAGCAGTTCAAATAATGCCACTATAAATGCCTAGCCAGCTAAGTAGAGGAGTGTTTTCTCTAGGGGTAAGTTAGGAAAAAACCTATCCCTGTTCCTGAAATCATAAAACACTTCTAGTTGTATAAGAGAGCACCCAACCAATTTTTACTCTGCTCAGTTGGGGGCTCAATGGGATATTGTTCCATAATTCTTAACAGCTTTTCTAACAGCAATAAAATTATCCAAATAGAAAAAAACCCAGAAAAGAAAAATAAGTGATTAACTGGCCACATTTATTTAAATTAAAGTTGTTCTGGGTGTCAACGAAGCAATAGCAGCTCAGCCATGATTTTGGAATATTTAACAGGGAGCCTAATACTTGAACAACAGTAACTCAATCACTCCCAATTCCTGGGAAGATACGGTTTATATTTTAATATAAGAAAATTAGGAAAAAAACTCCAGAATCTACCTTTGGTTCTCAGAAACACACCTAATTATAGTAAGCTGTCAGCATTTCTAATGTGTAAGCCATTATTCTGAGCTACACAGGAGATTTGTCAATGTTGAGTCTATATTACCAAACCTAGCCTGACACTTCTCTCTTGATCCTATTAGGGAACAATCTGGGAGTACTGATAAAAACCAATTAAAGAAATCTTCTTGGGTTCCAGGAGGTGGATTTGAGGAAAAAGTTGATGTTTTTTCCCTACTGCTATGCATACACTCAGTCCTATTGCAAAAACCACAGATTTATCTCAAGTCAGAAAGAGCTGGGATTGAAAGCTACCTCTCCAAAGTAAGCTCCAAGACCATCTTTCATTCGTTCAGCAAATATTTCTTGTGCACCTATTTTGTGCCAGGTGATGTACTATAATAAGAAGATGTGACCCTTTCCTCCAGGAACGCAGTCTATCTGGAGACACAATCGAGCAGTTATAAAATGGTGTGAATACGGGCAGTTATAGAATGGTGTGATACGACTAAGCTAAGGCCTGACAGAAAGCTGGCGTGAAAGAAGCAAATCTACCTGCCATTAGAAGCCATGTGGGAATCCGCCGCATATGGATCCTATTTCTGGCCATGGATTTAGGCAGAGGGGATCCCACGCCTCCGCTCCCAGTGCCGCCTCTACAGCTGCCATTTACCTCCACCCCCTTTCTGCCAGCCCACTGAACTCTCGGGCAGCAGCCTGAATCACACACGGTGGGCTCAGCCAGCGCTGAGGTTATGTGGTACAGGGCCGCTGCTTCAGGGCCACCAGCCCGTCTACACCTGCTTTGCCCCTGGCTGGGCACCGCTGTTGCCTGTTTCCCCACACCTCATCCAGTTAGCATGTTCCTGCCTAGTAGCAGAAAGAGCAAGAGCAAAGATGTGATGGGCAGGGCGTCAGGGGGGCGGGAGAGCTCTTCCACAGCTGTCCTTTCACGGAGCTCCTGGTGACCCGCTTGCGCACTCCACCAGCAAGCCCGTGTTCACCACCACGAGGACGCCTTTTTCCCGTAAGTCACTCTGACCCTGTGGTTCAGACCGAAGCCCTCAGCGTGCAGCTGCCCAATGCACTGGGAAGGAGAGGCTAGAACCACGCAGCCCCATCTCTCCCAGGCTGTTGCTTCCCACCCCTGCTCATGAGGACCACCACCTCCATTCTCTCAAGGGTTTCCCGCAGGTTTTCTCCACATTCAGTTTTTAACCTTTTGTTTTCTGGCATCTTGGGGATTTGGTACCTGTTTGGGGAGAGTGGCCTACACACTCTTCATCTGACCTTGATTATGTAACGCCTTCTCATTTCTATTCTCTTTGTATTCTGATACAATTTATGGAAAAGTCCCAAGACCCGGTAGAGGGCAGAGCTTCAAAATGGCAGCACAAAGCAATAATGAGCATAATTACTACCAATAACATTTGTGTGGGCTTTCTTTATCCCACAGAGAGTCTCCAGTCTCCACGTGCAACCTTCATTCTCATATATTTGCCAGTGAAGAAAATGACGCGGCAAAGTGAACTCAGCATGGACACACAGAAGGTATCAGCTGGATGACCTTGCGCTAAGTTACTTAACAACGACAAACTCAATTGTGCCATCTACAAAATGGCAGTAAAACACAGCCCGCGTGGTGGTGTGAGGCTGAAGAGACTCTCTCTATATAAAATACACAAACCAAGGCCTGGCATGAAGCAGGTATTCTGAAAATGAAAGGGATTATGGGATTTACTCAAAAGCATTCACTTTAATTGTAGCTCCACTACACAATTTACTTTACAGTTCTTTTTCTCAGAAATATTAATTTATAGCTTATTAAATTATGGCCGAGACCACGTATACTTCATGAATTTGTCTTTTCCAGAGCTCAGCAGAGGCTCAGCAGAAATCAGGTACAGGGTAAAAGGGAAGACGGCCAACAGTAGTAGGGGCTTTGAGGTCAGTAGTATTGCATACTCCAGGGCCCTCGTTCAGTAGGGATGCAATTTGGGGCAGGTTACTTCCTGTTTCCTCACCTACAGGAGTCAATAAGCATACCCTCCTCATGCTTTGTTATGGGGCACAAGTAAAATAAGGTATTTTAAAGTACTTTTTTCTCCATCATTCTAAGAAAACAAATTGGACCTAGAGCTTACGCTCAAGGAATTAAAAAGTAGTGACAGACAAAGACATACAGAGAAGCAACCCACAGCAGCCTCCTGAATATAAGCACCATTACAGGACCACAAACCAAGAGTAATGGGAACTCCACAGAAGGGAGTCAAGAGAGGGATCCTCTCTCTTGACTCTTCAGGGGGCTCAGTTTCTTCAGATGTAAAACAAAGGAACATCACCAGATGATCCCCTTTCTAAGGCTAAAATCCTATGAATGTACAGGAATTCAATCATGAAAATAAACTAAATCCTTGGAAATCCCCCCAGGTGTGGAATCAGGGAAGTTCCACATTTTTTTCTCATGTATGACTCCACTAAATCTTCAGAGCAGATCTTCACTCAAAGTACAACCTTAGACTAATGAATTAAAGCCAATATATTCCTACACAGTTTAAACAACTTTAATCTATTTTTCTTTACTAAGTAGAAATTATCTAACTCCTCTGTATTTTTTTTTTTTTAAGATTTTATTTATTTATTTGACAGAGAGAGACATAGCGAGAGAGGGAACACAAGCAGAGGGACTGGGAGAGGGAGAAGCAGGCTCTCCGCGGAGCAGGGAGTCCTACGCGGGGCTCAATCCCAGGACCCTGGGATCATGACCCGAGCCAAAGGCAGATGCTTAACGACTGAGCCACCCAGGCACCCCACCCCTCTGTATTTTTTATTTCACATTCTTTATACATCAAATATGTTCACTTTACTAAGAATTATTTAAGAACAAATACCTAATACTGCAGTCTTTGGTGTGGAGACAGGCATAATACTAAACATACATGAACTGAACCTCATCTAATACTAACAATTCTGTGTGACCAGACTCTACTTGTATCATCTGTTTTAGAGACTCATAGGAGGTGAGAAACTTGACCAAGGCCACTGGGTTAAGTAGCAGGGTGGCCTGTGACTCCCAAGCACAATGCTCCCAAAAACATCCTTTTATATTTGGTCAACAAGGAAGGGGTAGCCCTTGAAATTATAAGGATCTTTTTTTTTTTTTAAAGATTTGAGAGAGAGAGACAGCGAGTGTGAGAGAGAGAGAGCACAAGTAGGGGGAGCGTCAGGCAGAGGGAGAGGGAGAAGCAGACTCCCCGCTGAGCAAGGAGCCTGATGCAGGGCTTAATCCCAGGACCCTGAGATCATGACCTGAGCCAAAGGCAGATACTTAACCAACTAACTCACCCAGGCGCCCCCTGAAATTATAAGGATCTTGACAAGCCCAGTATGTAAAGAGCTCCCACCAAATGTAACTAAGATTTGGTATTAGAGTCCTTTTACAAACGATCAACTTTCACTGATGCATTTAATGCTGTCATTCTATATTACATCTAGATTGGCTCTTTTTTTTTTTTTTACACACACATGTACATTCTCCCTCTCATCCCTTTTATACATATATATGCAAGTGTGAATAAAAACAACCATAGAGGACACGCAATGGTAGGTATCCAACTAAATACCTGATTCAAGCTGTATCTACAAGTCTTTCATTTTTTCTTCTCTAATGACAACAGAGAGAGTTGAGAATATCATTTTCTGTTCAACCCCTTGGCATAAGTATACTTGGTTTTAAAATTCTGTCCTAAGAAGGTGATGAGTAGGAGCAGGTAATTAATTCTTCGATGATAGGTTTCCAAGTATCTTCAAATTTATGGATCATCAAATATTTGTTAAATATACAGAAAGGTTTCCAAAACTTCAATTTATTGTGTAAAACACAATACTAATGAGAAGGGACAATTTGCAAAGGCTTCTAAGAAAAAGGAAAATCAGTTATGGGTAAAAAGCACAGGAACTGGCATCAGATACCCTGATTACTGGTTCTTCTCCCTGAGCTCCAGGTTTTCCATTATTAAAATTGAAGCCATTTCTTCTTTATAGAATCTTCATAAAGGTCAAATGAGGCTAGATGGATTAGTGTGTTATAAGTTCCAGCCCTCCATGCAAGTTATCCTCTTACCATTATCATTACTACCTCCAAGCTCCTCCTCAAGAAACTTTACTGGTCGTGATTACTTCCAATATTTAAGTTTTAATAACAGTTCTTCCCCTGAGCTTACAGTTTCTCTCAAAATACTCCAAAGCATCCCCCTACTCACTCCAACACTTCATCTCATTCATTCAGCCCCCAAGCGTATGGCATTCAAGTGTCTAAGCACTTTGACGTGAACGTCATTTGACCCTCATACCAACGCAGTGATGTGCACACTGAGACTACGGTTCCCGATTCAGAGATGCCAGTCTGCCCTCCATGCAGCCTCGGCTGTGGTCTGGTAGCCAGGAAGCGAGGCAAACCCCTCGCCTCTCACCTATCGCCCTGTCCACAACATCAGGCCCTTTCTCCCTATGCTCCTGACAGATTTCCATCAATGTTATACATCCAAACTCACATCTGAAATCGCTGTTTTTCTGTGTGTAGGGTATATTCAAAGCTCTCTCTCTTTTCCCAACTAAGCTCAATGCCATGATCCAAGGGTATGAAAGCTTTTGGCTTCTAAGAAGCTTTTGAAGGACTTTACAGGTAGCTTCAAAATCTCCTGTATTTAGTATTCAAAGTGATATTGCAAAACATCACAGGCTGCAAAAACTAATAACAAAAAAAGCCATCAAAAATTTAAAACAGAAAGTGTGGAGAATTAAGTTATTCTAATTTTTCCCCAAAATTAGGCAATGCAGTTCTTCAGGGGGTGAATAAAATATAATTTCTTTAAAGAATATGGTCAAGTCCCTGTAAAAAGAAAATATGCCTAAATATTCACGACTGCGGAATGCTCAATGACTTAATCTACTGCTTACTAGTAGAGGTAATAAATCCATTCCGGTTTAATAGTCTCCATTTCTTGGTAATATTGGTTGGGAAGTTTTAAACAGGTGGTGTGTTTCCCCCCTAGGGTTATTTGCTTGAGATAATTTTCTACTGAGTATTTTCAATTAGTGGCTTAAAAAACCACATTTTAGAAATAGTCTACCATAAAGTTTTGAATTTCATCCCCTGCTGGGTTTGCTTCTCTAGCATATAAAACTAAAGGACATGTTTCCATTTTTAACTGATTGTATCTCCTGAAACTTTTTTAAAAGAATGCTAGAAAAGATCACACTTCGAGATGCGTTTACAATAATTATAAAGGTAAGGTATAAATGAAAACAAAATCAGTGTAAGTAACAATGTGTGTATTCACATTTGCATAAAAAACTGTTACATACATATGCATATCCGTAAACTATTTCTGGAAGGAACCAAAAGGGAAACACTGACTTTTTGCTGTATACCATTTTTATCATTTGAGTTTTGTGGCCATGTGTGTATTACTTCTTAAATATAAGAAGTAATTTGAATTAATTTTCAATAATCTACCCAGTGAACATTTATTTACTCCCTTTTATTATCCCGGTCCTGCTGTAAGCATTGGGAAATCAGGACAAATACAAGGAGAGAAAACTCTCTCTGGCTGACCATCTATCATTATCCTCTGTCACTAAAAAGAGAAGTTGAGGCAAGGTGGGCTACTCTAAAAATAAGCTAGGAAAGCTCCAGGAGCCTGTGCTGGTTGGCTGGCTCTGGGTGGGGCTTCCCATCAGGATGCACGGGCCTTTTGTCAGAAATAACCCCACAAATTCTATCACTACTTTCATTCAAACCTAGTAATCTACCTAAGTTATCCTCCCGCAGCTCAGAACTACAGGGGGTGGAAGGAGAGAATGGGAGGGCTGAAAATAGAAACAAGGTGAAGTGACAGTTGAGTGAAAGCTAGCTCCACTGAGTGCTATTATGTGTAGGCAACAAATCGAAACCACTTTTATTTCAATTTCTATGATGATTCATCAGGAGTTTGTTACATTTAATTCCAAACTCAGCAGTGCTGTTTTATGCAAAGGAAGATGCTTTTGAAAAGACTCAAATAATGAGCCCGTAAGTGGTCAGTGGACAGCTCCTATGTACTTAACAACATGTAGCTATGGTGCCCATGCCTGAGTCCTGCAAATCTAAGCGAGCTGGAGCTCACAAAACCCAAGTCTGAAGGCTGTCCCGATCCACGGCAGCTAGAATAATTCCTGAAGTTATTCACATGCCAATCAACAGCCACTGAGGAACTACAGCGGGTGAGGTCCTGGGGATTCAGAGAGAGAGGGGGTCCCTGCTCTCAAAGAAGACCGCCACATGGAGAGGGGACAGCTGTGGATCGGTTACACCATCACAAAGAACCACTCACAGGGTGTCCATGCGAGAGCCATGAGACACGGAAGAGGCCCGTGTCTGCTCAGGGGGCAGAGAAGGTTCCGCACAGGAGGCTCTTCTGAGCTCAGACTTAGATGCTGGGAGTGGGAAGAAGACGGAGGCACTTTAAGCAGGGAAATTATATCTGCACAGGCACAGAGGTGTGAAAAAGGATGTTAACTTCAGAGAGAGATAAATTCTAAAGAGCTAAAACATAAACTTCAAAAGAGCTGGTGTCGGGATCATGGTTGGTGGGGTAAGGAAGAGCCAGTCAGTTCATTGAGGGTTTTCCCTATCACATGAAGGAGTTTCTATTTTACCCGGTAGCCACAGTGGAATGTCCCGCTGGGAAGGACTCATTAGGCCTGCATGCCAGAAACCACTCAGGTCCAAGCAAAAAGCAGGCAGAGCTTGGAAGCAGAAGCTCTAAGTGATAGGATGTCACTTACACCAGAGCAAGCTGGAGTAAGTCACTGGATTTCTCAGTCTTATCTTCTGCCAAATGGGGTTACTCAAAGGATCAACTGGCAGAATAAATGTGTGAGGTATTTTAAGAGAGCCAATGCCTTTTCAGGGTTAGTCTGATCTTTCTACTGTCCACTTACAACTCCCCTATGCAAGTCCCTAAGCTGACCCTTGCTGTCACCCACCCCACCCCAACACACACACACACATACACACACACACACTCCTTTTGACACTTCTTAGCCAGACAGAGGAAATCTTACTGGTCACAGTGAAGTCTGGTCACAGATTGCATTTCTGTCCTTTTCATCTAGAGGTAGGCAATTCTTCAACACTTTGAGTTTTATATGGTAAAATTTCAATACCATCTCAAATACACTATGAAAAAATACCATAGTACATATGATGGGCACAGTGATGCTTCGATACTTTTGTTACTGCTGTTCCCTGTGTGTGGAACACTCTTCCCCCTCCTATCTTCACAGCACTGCACTCAACTCTTTGTCTTTCCTCAAAAGTCACTTTCTCAATTTGAGGTGCTTCCTGAGTCTGTTTAAATTGTACTCTACATACACATACTTCTTATTCTTCTTCTTTGCTTTTCATTTTCATAGCTCTTATCACCATCTAACATAGTATATATTTTATTTACTTATTTTGCTTATGATGTCCTTTCCTCAATGGAATGTAAGTCTAGAAAGGGCAAAGGTTTTTATGTACTTTGTTCACTCGTGTTTCCCCAGGATCCAGAACATTGCCTGGCATAAAGTAATCACCCGATAAATACTTAAGCAAATACACACACACACACACACAATTCCATCAATTTCACATGTGCTACAGAATTACTTATTAATTTTCAATAATCTACCCAGTGAACATTTATTTACTCCCTTTTATTATCCCGGTCCTGTTCTAAGCATTGGGAAAACCAATAAATACAACACAGACACTGGCCTCAAATAGCTCGTTATCTAGTGAGATGAAAAGCATTTAAATTCCAAACAAGAGAGTGTTTAAGAGCTATGACTGAGGTAAGTACAGGGCAGTACAATGCCCAGGGAAGAGCACCAGGCACAGCCTGGGAGCACGGCGGGCCAGCGGCAGGCGGCAGATAACCTGCCCGGGTGAGGTAACGCCTGAACCAAGGAGCTAAGCAAAGAAATGCTGGAGGCAAACATAGGCAAAGAGTACAGGTTTGAAGACAAGGAAAGAGAATACACAGGACATTTGAGAAATTTAAGTGGCCTGGTATGGCAGGAACAAAAAGGAAGATGAAGTTGGAGAAACAGGCAGAGGCCAGACCGTGGGGGACGTGCAGACCTGGCCAGGACAACAGGAAATCACGGAGGAATTTGAGGCCGAAGGCCAGATGACAAGGTCTCCACCTCAGAAAGGCCATTCTGACAGATGTCTGGGAAAAGGTACAAAACTAACAAAAATGAAGACAGGGTGGGGTTTACCAGGCTGTTACAGTGGTTTAGGTGAAGGAACCGTGGAGACTGATTTAACTTGAAGACATGGGGCAGGGAGGAGAAAACTGGAGATGTATTCACACATCTATTAACTCCCTATTAACACATCTATCTGGAAGAATATCAGACCATCTTTGTATTTGATGTTAAAAAAAGAAAAATCGGGTGCCTGGGTGGCTCAGTTGGTTAAGCGACTGCCTTCAGCTCAGGTCATGATCCTGGAGTCCCGGGATCGAGTCCCGCATCGGGCTCCCTGCTCGGCAGGGAGTCTGCTTCTCCCTCTGACCCTCCTCCCCCTCATGCTCTCTCTCATTCTCTCTCTCTCAAATAAATAAAATCTTAAAAAAAAAAAGAAAGAAAAATCACGGATACTTCCTAACTCTTCCGCTCACCTTTCAGGCTACCAACCAACCCAATGCTTCAAACAGAGTTGCCAAGAACTCCCTGGAGAATGAGCTGGCCCGAGGAGCTGCTGCTGTCTTAACACTCCTGGAGGGCACACCTGTTTCTGTCTGGAGCAGCTGAGAAGTTAGAAATCATGTTCGGAGACATCACCATTGGGCCACATGGATTTTACTGGCTTCTGTTCCCACTCAGATCTAACGCTGCTTCCTGAAGCAATGACCCTGAACAGCAGCTGCCTTCTGCTACTGGGCCCAAAAGGAGAATGGGAGCAGGTGTTAGGAATCATGCCATGGGGGGGAGGGGGGGGTCCAACAACCAAGGATCAGAGGCCCAGGGATAGAGCAAGACAGGAGAGTTCCAAGGGGCATCTGCAAAGGAAAAGATAGTTTGACAGGAAATGGTGACAGGAACAAGACCAAGAGTTGAAGGGTAGCAACAGCAGGGTGACACAGGCTGGAAGGAAGAAACGGAAATTGGGGTTAAGGGTAAAAAGGGGCAGGAATCAAGTCTTACTATTCTTCTTACTGCAATGCCACGCTCTAGGTCCTTCACAAGGGGCACTCGATATACAAAATACAGGACCTGGAAATAAAATGCTCACACTTCTAAGTGAAAAGAACTGTTGGGAACACAGAAGAAACCAAGATGGAAGCACCTTTACTTCTAACCCTTAGCTTTCAATGTTCTACTTTGTCTCTTCCCATGGTTCAGTTGTGGAAATTTTAAATGGGGTCCTTATGGAGTGACTGCAGCATCTGCAGAAGGAAATGGATTTTCACATACAAAAGTTGGGATGGAATTTCATGGTTTTCTCCCAACTTACCTCTCTCACAAATAGTACATGATTTGGGACTTTTAACTTTTGGTACAAAATAATTTACTATCAGGGAACACAGGAAAAATATATGCTGTACTAGAATTTTCCTTCAAGAGGACTCCTTTAACTAAGTGCTCTTTTGGGCAGACCCCAATCCCCATGTACCCAACTGTCTTCTACGCTTTTATAGTAAGTGGTGGGTCCAGGCAGCCACATCTGGCTTTTCATCTTAACACTCGGTCAGAGTCCACGGCACACACGAGGTGCCCAGCTGACTGGCCTTTCAATCCTCCTTCTTCATGGAAAGCGGAACACAGTGCTAGGCACATGGTGTGATCTTAACACAGACCACGGACGGGGGAACAAAAGAGGTGGCTCCCATTCCCACAGGAGCCACACAGAAATCTCAGTCAAGTACATTCTGAGGACATGACTGGTGGTTATAACAAGGCATAATGCTTGGTCAAAGTAAAGCTTCATTGTGTTTCAACATACTTGGAGTTTCAGGGGAAACGGTTACTTGGGTACATACACAGCACTAATGAAAGGTAGGGTATTTAGAAGCAGACTCCAGCAAACATGCTGTGAACATTCTGATTGAATGTAAGAAAGCCATTAAGTTCCAGAAGGAAACCTGCCACATTTCCACCTATATAATCACTTCTTTCCCTCAATTTATAGCACAGTAGGTTGATTTCTTATTTCACATAAAAACATACCTGAGACATAAAAACAGAACAAAGGAAAATTACTAGAGCATGGAATAAAGTAACTGTACAAAGCGGCAGTAACTATCAAAAACAAAAAAATAAATTCAGAATCTCCAAAATAACTAGTACCTTTCATTAACTGGATAAAAGAAGAAAACATTCCTTTCTTGGCCAAACTTCATCATGATCAAACTATGCCACAGGACAATCCACATCTAATAACAGTAAGCCCTTGGGAGATTATCCTGTGTTGTAGATGGTCCCCCCACCCCCCGCCACCGTTACTCTCTTTAAAGAAAAATTGATGAAGGAAAGCCACAGATTTTTGCCACAAATGGAGTGTTTTCATGTACTTAGCTATGTTTTGGGTGGCTGAGACAGCTAGAACTTTCAGTCACACTTAGATTGTGAAATTACTTCTTCACAGTGTGCTTTGAAGTCAGGGGAGAAAGAATCCTGCCTCAGTACAATCAGAACCTTTCATTTGTACACATAGTGGATATGAAAGTCTGATATATTTGCTTAGCTACGCTTATCTATATTTGCTTAAGAGATATGGCAATTCTCTTAAAATACTCCAGTGCAAAAAACAGATAATTTCCCCAGGCTGATAATTAAAACTGGTATATACAGGTTAACCCGGAGGGCTCTGATCTTCTAGTTGCATCTGTCACACCTCTGTGTCCACAAAAAGTGGCACATGTAACTTGAGGCCATGCTTAGGCACTTTTGCTCAGAAATCAACAATAAAGTTAATATCACAGTTGTCTGGAGCGTGGTGGCAAGTGGGTATACCATGTTTCAACATTTCATCTGTCCAGCTACTACTCTCATATTTCTGGCTCTAAAATAAATCAAAGAACAGCACTACTCAAAGAACTGTATTGCCTACTGTCCTAAACTGGAGCCATCTTCCTTTCGGGCAGTGAATTAAAAAGCCAATTCTCCATTTCTCCTCTCCTACTACTTTAACCTGCCCTAAGAACTTTGCAAAATAATATAAATGACAGCCAAGTTGTGGGAAGCATCAGCATTCACAATAAACACTGGAAACGACCTCTTCTTAACTGATGCCTGGAAAGCAACTATATCCAACACAGAAAAGGCAGGGGCTGTTGGCCACGGGGAATGCGTTCTGGACACAAAGCACATCAGTCCCTCCAAAGGGGTAAACACGTGTTTTAACTATTTTAGAGAAGCTTTAACTCTGCTTGTTAATCAAGTGGAAGCCATGAGGACTCACCCTGTAAAGAGGATGGCACTTGTCCCTGAAACATGGAGCCAAGCGGGCATAGATCTGGAGGCTGTAGTAATAGGCTGCCAGCTGGAGAGATAAAGCAGAGTGGGCCTGCTTTTCAAAGCACCTGTTAGCATCTAACACCTAGAAAGGAACATGACAGAAGGAACTTAGCTCAAAGGAAATTAAGGAAATCATCACAAACTATTACATTTCTAGTCATCACTGTAGAATTTTGGTTCAAAGTTTCCACTACATCATCCCAAGCTCAACTTTAAGAGGACTACGCTAGAATTCAGAAAAACCGTAAAGGCAGATCCTATGCGTGTAAAAGAAGATTTTGCAATTAACACTTCAGCTAAAATTGTAGAATTTGCTCTCTGAATACTGACACCACAGTCCTTCCTGCACAAAAGAACAATTAGGAGGAAGTGAAGCCTATAATCAACAATTTATTGGTGAAAAATCTCCAGTATAGGTTTCTTGTTTATTCATGATGTCTTTTCTTGGTAAGGGGAAACTTACCTGTGGTAAGGCAAGGAGATAAGCAAGAGCCAAGGTCATGTCATTCGGTAAAGCATCGCTTGCCAGCCGCAAGAGAACTGAAGGCAGAAAAAAAAAAAAAAAAATGCATCATTTTACTTGAGGATCTATATGACCTTCATAGTTACTAAGTGCCAGGTTTTTAGTCCTATATGATTTCAAAAGATAATTAGCTTCAGAGAACTCTTTAAGACCTTTTACAAATGTCTCTTAACACCACCCAAATACAGATCACAGGAAACTATGTTATTAAATAGTAACCTTGCCTTAACTCAGACAAATTGTGCTATTTGTTATATTTTTAAACAGGAGAAAATTCTGTTAAGTGCAGGTACAAAGTCTAAGTGCAAACAGATCACGGAGGATGGTTTCTTACAGCTAATCTTTTAGTTTTAAAGACCCAGGCCATGCTATAAAATTATGTTTATCACTGACAGCTTAATATGGAAAATAAGCATATGAGCACTAAAGATCAAAGAAACAAAATAGCTGTGAGTGCAAATTTAGGATAAATCTTTTGATTACTGCAATGAAGATGGTTTTGTTCCTTCCAAGAACATCCCTCTTCATCATACTCCACAAAAAACCCTTGCCTTAATTATATAGTATCTTAAAATATCCCAACTATTAACAACTTTTCCACAAAATTTTTTATATAAGCAATGACCTATCAATGTCATAGCTCTAATACGAGAGCACACTGCCAACAAAGTCTGTGTTTATATACAGTTTGCATTAATAAGGAAATGTTCCATTCATTTAGGGTCTTAGTGACAAATACCAGGTAGTCGTATGTAATCACAACATAAATCCTTTATTTTTAAATAACACAGACTCTCATGATCTGCACTAATGAAGGAGAACAGTATGTGAATAATCCAAAGTAAATGATATTTGACTTTGGAAAAACACCATAAAAATTTTTTTCCAGAAGATTTACCTTCCTGTCTTACTTGAACTGAAATTTAAGTCATTTATATAAACTGGGCTTAGCTGGCAGTCTGGGCAATGAGATGGTGGTAGGGTAAGGAACCACCTACAAGTGTCAAAATCTGACTTAGAACTCAAAATCTCCTGTATGACTCATGAGGGAAAAAACTGAGCTTTCTCCACTGTACCTTACAGAGAGAACATTGGTTCTCTAAATATTCATATCCTCTGATTTCTCCAAACCTTATGAACCAAATTGGACCACCAGTCAGCCTCAGGACTTCCAAGGAATCGTACTATTTCAGAGAGTTTTGCTAATCAAAAACTACTCATTTCAAGGCCTATCTGTAAATTCATTCCTTCTTTCCGTATCAGTGAGAACCTTCTCTGAACCAGACACTGCACTAATAATCAAAGTCTCTGCCCTTTGGGATAAACACACTAGAACAAGAGAAAGTAAAGTCTCCAAATAAATAAAAACCACAAAGGGCCTAAATCAAATTTTGGACAAACGGTTATGAGAACAAAGAAGTGAGTGTGTTCTAGAACACTATCAAAACTAAAGGATGAAGGGGTTAGCTATATATTCCGGACACCAGAAGACAAAGCAAGAAGAAACTTGTAAGTTTAATCTACAGAACACTTTGGATGATATCAGAAAGATTTACTTAGTGTGTAGAAATTGCATACTGGGGGCACCTGGGTGGCTCAGTTGGTTAAGTGTCTGCCTTGGGCTCAGGTCATGATCTCTGGGTCCTGGGATCAAGTCCCACATTGGGCTCTCTGCTCAGTGGGGAGTCCGCTTCTGCCTCTCCCCCATGCTTGTGCTCTTTCTCTCTCTCTAGCTGTCTCTAATAAATAAATAAAATCTTTAAAAAAAAAAAAAAAAAAGAAATTGCATACCGTACAAACACACACATATACAAAACCCCAGGGCTGCCACTTGACTTCTATCTGCCTTATATATTCTACCATTCGATACCTGCCTAACTTAACAGTCAGGACCCGTATTTTGGAGAGAAAAAAAAAAAAAAGTCCAATAGTTTCACATACTAATAATTCTTCCCTGTTAATTTTCTTTCTTATGTAGTTTCTTATAAAGTGACCTACAATTGCAATCTCACCTAGTTTTTTTTTCCCCCACCCCCATTTTGTTTTCAGATACTTCCCTTCTTTATGCACAAAGGAAGCCAATTTTCAAATAAGCCTATGTGAACCCACTCATCAATATTAGCCTTGTCTCCTCAAAGTTCAGGAGCCTTTATTTCAGGTGTGGGGCTTTGCTCTGGCTACCAAAGGGCCATACCTCCTAGAGTTGTGGTTGGGGCCAATCGGAGGCCTACTGGGAATATCAGTACCGTCACTGATTCTCTTCCAGTCAGATCTGTTTTGGTTTTTTTTTTTAATCATATGATTGACTTAATCTTTCACTCCATCTAATGTGCATTTGTCTGTATCCCAAAACCAAAGCACCCTCAAGAGATGAAAATACTCCAAAGGTAATCCAATGAATATGCTACAGACCCTGAAGGAAATTCCAAAACAAAACAACCCAACAACAAACTAAAACAAGGAAAAAGAACAGTGATGACATAATTGAAATAAATGCATAGTCCCCAGGAAATATCTTTCAAGGGGAGGATCTTCATCTGAATACCTAAATTCCAGTAGGTTTATTTTTAAGATAGTTATATTATTTCATAGACATAATTGACAAGATGATCTCTAGCATTTCTTGGACATACAAAGTTTAATACAGCAGAAAAAAGAGAAAATAGCAAATTTTCATGAGCTCAAAGATGACAAAATCACCCTCGGAAGTGTAAAGAATCATCATTGTTACTTTTACCAAGCAACAAATGTTTGCTCTAAGTGAATAATATCCACATAGATTTTATTTCATACATAAAAATGTGTTTATCTTTTTTTTTTATGATGCTTTGACATTTGGGGGGGTCTTGATAAACCTGGACAAACTGCCCTTGGAGAGCTAGACAGTTCCTCAAGATAGCAAACAAGCTGCCCGTGAGCATACCTTTGATATGCAAACCAACCAATTCAGAGCCAATACTCTGAACCACCTTTTCTCACTGGCTTTTATATTCTTCTGTCCTAATCACCCCAGGGCTAGGTACTGGACAAGTAGAGACAACTCTCAAGCCTGGAATCTTACAAAATTATTCAAACCATCTATTTTAGGCTTTCTCAAGTTTACCTACAATCCCTCCCCTATTCATTCCCATGGAAAACACAATAAAGGTTTTTGCCCTTGCTTTCCCTCAACCCTCTGCCTCTGACTCCTGACTGACCCAAGTGCTTCCCCCGCTGGGGCTATGTGGCCTGCCCTGCCTCCTGTTTCTAGAGATGTGTGAATATAAACTTCTTCCTTAGTGACAATCATTTCCACTTCTGGATGTCTTACCATATCTAAATAAAACCAAAATCCCACATAATTTTAGAACTAAAACAACATCTATAAACTATAAAATGAGGCAGAATTGATGAAGGAGCAGAAGGAAGACTGAAAACAAAGCATAAGCGGACATGCTGCAACCTCCCACACCCCGTGCTCCTGGGTGGGACAAGTCTGACCTTCCAGGAATCTCCCAACTATCTTAATGTTAATGCCTTTGCTAGAGGGGAAAAACTACCTTAATTTGACAATGGCAAGGCCTCTGGTATCTAGTAGGTCCTCCTTAGCATATGAAAGTTCTCCTGAAACCTCCCTTTTACTTACCTCCCCCAACCTCATAGTTTATAATCAGCCACCCCTCACAACCCCGGTGTAGCAGCTCTTTCTGCCCATGGGTCCTGGCCCCGTGCTTTAATAAAATCACCTTTTTGCACTAAAGACGTCTCAAGAATTCTTTCTTGGCCGTCGGCTTCGAACCCTAATAACGTCTTTCCTACATCAAAATGATACAGCGAGAAGGAAACCATCTTCAGAAAGAGAACTGGGATCAAAACTGAGACCCACCGTTTACTGCATGATTTTGTGTCCCGGAATTCAGAAGGTTTTAGACTTTCAGGAAGTTATACTGTAAGTATATCACATATTATTTGATACCTTCAGCCAGTCTGAGAGCACCCAATAATCAAGGACATTAATATTCTGCTATAAAACATTTAAATGCTCACACTAAACAAGATAAAGCAAAGACTTAAATAACCTCATGTCAGCTTAATTAGGTTTTGATGCCAAACAAATTACAAAAAGTCCTTAAAGCATTTTGGATTTTAGAACAGAGCCTTAATTTTCCTCACATGTAAACTAGGATTAAATGAAGTAAAGTACAGATCATGTCATTAGCATATAGAAAGCACCTAGAAAGTTCCTTCCCCCACCTCTATAAACTACAGACTTGAGGAAACAAATCATTTTTTAAATTTTTTCATTTAGGACACTTTCTGATTTCCCCCCAAAATGACAGATAATAGGTTCTCCCATTAGTAACTGCCATGGCCGTAACAGAGGTGATTACTTCCATTTTATATAAATCATAGTTATTAATGAATTAGCTACTGCATTTAGGCGTGTAGACTAATTGCAGCAGGAAGACAACAGCAGACTTACAATCACCCGATTAGCTGACGCACTTCTGGAACCATCCTCGCTGTTACTCAGCTGCTTCTCATGGAGCACTCAACACTTACTTGAACTAGTTATTCCTCCCAACCTCTCTGTGGAAGAAAGTAACTGTTTTCCTCAATCAACAAAGGGGATTTAGAATCAGAGCAAGTCCTTTTCCATTGGCCCCGTGCCAACACATAAGTAAATCACACCAGTCTCAGGGAAAAATGCTCCTTTGAGAGCTCTCCGTTCTAACAAACTCAACAATCCTCTCCTTTCCACTACTGTCCCCACTAGCAAAACATAAAATCCCAGAGTCATCTTGGACTTCACCCTCCTCTCTGCTCCCAACCATCAGCCATCCAAGCAAGCTGATTCATTTCCAAAGAACTCTTTCCCACACTTTCTATTTTCACAGCCACACACTGTAGTTTAAAAATTAGACTCTTTCGGGGCACCTGGGTGGCTCAGTCGTTAAGCGTCTGCCTTCGGCTCAGGTCATGATCCCAGGGTCCTGGGATCGAGCCCCGCATCGGGCTCCCTGCTCTTGGGAAGCCTGCTTCTCCCTCTCCCACTCCCCCTGCTTGTGTTCCCTCTCTCGCTGCGTCTCTCTCTGTCAAATAAATAAATAAAATCTTTAAAAAAAAAAAAAATTAGACTCTTTCAACAACCTTCCGACCTTACTTGATGCCTTCAGTCTTCCTTCTTCCAATCCATTCTAAAACAGCACTTTCATACTACTTTTCTATTAATTTTAATCAAGCACTAGTGTAATCATGTCTCGACAGCTTAAAACACACACACACACACACACCCCTCTTCAATGGTTTGCCATTTCATAAAGAATGAAAATTAAATTCTGTTTGGTACTTCAGGTCTCTGTAAATATGAGCCAACATTAATTTGTGGTTTTAACTGATATTATCCATATCCTACACACCAGCCGAATTAGTCTGACACTCAAATGACTTATGTGCAAATTCTCTGCACTGTGCTCATGCCATTGCTTTATAGAACAACAGTAATTATTATAAAACAAAAATACTTATCATTTTTAAACTATCTGCTCTGCTGGGAGAAGCCAGATAGGAGAAAAATGTTTTGCATGAATTAGCTCTAAGTGTCACAAAAACCCCACAAAGGAAATAGTATTACCTCATTGCTTTTACACAGGCTGGGAAAGCTAACATAAATGACCGAAACTGGGAAAGGTGGCTAATCTGTCAAGGCAGTGTTATGAACTAGATGTTTGTGCTCCCCCAAAATTTATTTGTTGAAGCCCTGATCCACAGAGTGATGGATTTGGGCCTTTGAGAGGTAATCAGGGTTATATGAAGTCATGCCCCTGGGCACCAAAACCTTCTAGGCAGCACTGAGACTCAAGGATTCTTACAAAGTGGTAATCAAACCCCACATATAGGAAGTTTCTTAGTCTTTGAATCTGCAAGCCATTGAGGCAACATTTGACAAAATTATCAGGGAGAATGTGAAGTAGACTGATCCCATGGGGTCTCACTGGGATTCACCAGATGTCACACTTGCCACAGATGAAGTCACAGTGATTTGACATTAACATTAAGGTATATGAAAAACAACCAAAAAAGAAAAAAGAAGAGCCTACCCTACATTTACTTATCAGTGTGTATGAATTTAATTTGCAATGCTGGTTCTAAAATCTTGAATATGATGCATTTTCTAAACAAGGTATACAGCCAAAATCAGATGAAATCTACGCCTAAGCCTCCAAGCACTAATTCTGTGCAAACTCAGTGCCTCTGGAAAGCACTCTATGATAAATTTAATTCCAGAATTAAATTCATATAGGAAAGCTGCCCGTATTATTGATTTGGAAATCATCAGCCATTAAATCATTCATTTAGCTAAATAAATAATGATCAGTTTTCTTCAGCTAGTCTCCATAAAACCCTTTTCATCAATTTTATTAAAAATTCTGAAAAGTAAGATCACGTTGGGAAGTTTAATTTGTATTATGACCTACTTGTGAACCAAAGTCAGGAGTCATATTTTTATAATTTTTTAATCTGGGTCATTTAACCTATATCACTTTTCAATTCTGCTGAGTTCCTGATAAAAGTCAAAGATATCTATTTCAGATAAGTTAGCATTATCAAGAGATATCTAACGTGACAGTATTTATGAACATGCATCATAAATTACAACCCCAAATGTAAAATAAAGGAATATTATTAAAATAACTTCTATATTTTAAGCAAAAATTCATTTTTAATATATACAAGGGTTCTGAAAGCTTTTCCCCACTCAATTCAACAAAATCGGAAAAAAATTTTTAATGCTTCAATGGACTTGGATTTTTTCCCTTGGTGGAGTAGTAAAATCTGAGCGTCAGAAAAGACAATTTGAAGAAACACCAGGACTGAAAGGAAACACCTGCAGTCCCACTAAAATCGCACAGACACACTAAAAGAGCACACACTCCCCCAGGCCTCGGATGGAGGCGCACAGTCTCCATCCCTTTCCCAGCAGCGAATGATGCACGCACCATGCTCACTTTTATCAGCATGGAGAGACACTGCACCTGCCACACAGAAAACCCGAGCAGCCCAATAAACATGTTAGAAATAGACAGGACACTCAGGGTTTGACCCTCAGGTGGGAGAGCCCAGACACAGATGTCAAAGGTATAGATACATGGCTTTCTCCAGATTGTCAGGTGAGAGGCTTGGAAAGCAAGTGTGTCAGTTTGAAGAATAGACCTGATGGGTGGGGAGATGCTAGCAATGTTAAGTGAAACTTCCAAAGGGTCTGAACCACAGCTTAACAACTGAATTGCTTTAGGAACTCCAGAAAATATGTAATGCATGAGCCACAGTCCAGAGGTTCTGAAATACAGAACCTGGATCCCAGGATCCCAGGCTTCCATACTTCTTAAAAATTCCCTAAGGGGTTCTAATGTGAAACAAGGATGAACGACAGCAGCTGGCCTTGGAAACAAGGGGAAATGATAACTGGATCAGCTACAGCACACGAAGACTCCAAGAGCGTTAACACAGGCCAAGGACCAGTCTATGAAACGGTGCCCAAGAGGGGCCCATCGTCACCACTGGTGAGCAACAGTCCAGGACAGAACCTACAAGCTGCTGCGCCCACTTTACAGATAACAAGGTAAAGAAAAACTAAATAATACTCTTCTGCTTGAAACCCCTACAGCTTTCAGTGGAAGGTTCATTTAAAACGTTTAACTTAGCACACGAGGCCTTTCATCTCTTCCCAGACTTGTGTTGCCTTGTTCCTTCACTGGTTGCCTACATATACTCTTCTTTCCAGGTATCAGAATAACCTACAAATCCCTGGAAAACTGTGATGTTCGCCATCTTTGCTTCTGTGAATTTTATTCCCTCTTCCAAAATATGCCCCTTCTCCCTCTCCCACCTCCCTCTCAATTCTCACCCACCCCAGTCTTTCTTTCTACATTGCCCTTGTTCATCCTTCAAAACCCAGGTCAAGTATCACCAGCTCCAGGAAGACTCTTCAGACCCCTTTCCACTCTGCTGTCACATGTCTATGATCCCGGCGCCTCTTGCGTGGACTGTTACAGCCCTTATCATACACAGATTTGTCTGTCTCCTCACCCCAAGGGTAAGCCCTCTCAAGACAGGACCATGTCTTCTTTAACTTTACATTCCAAGTACAAGGACTCTGAAGGACCATTCCTTCAGTGAATAATGAACACATGGTGAGAAAAGGAACTAGACAGGGATCCTCTGATTCATCATCAGGTATGTCTCCCCTACTCCAACAGCTCCTGAGAAACACCTATTTGTTTCATGTTTCATGATCATTTGGATGCCTCATCATTTAGTTAGCAACTGTAGCAGAGATGGTCAAGTACCTAAAGACCCTAAGAAAAGGGGAGGCCTAATAACCCAGAAATCTGTGCCTCACACAGGCCTTTCACTTTCTCCAAGAAAACAGCTCTGGAAAAATAGAAGAAGCCTTCATAAACTGAGAAATCATTCTGAGAAGGCATCCATCTCTGGGACCTTTATAATGTGATGCCATTATCTTGCCTTTTTGCAAAGGAGGCCTTCTGTGTAAGAGGTGCTCACACTCACACATCTGTATGCTGCAAGCTAAATAATAGAAATATCGAGTGAATCAATGTTTCCAAACTTCTTGGTTATGATTTCAGGCATTATTATGCCAACCAGTGGGTGATACACTTCTACACCCAACCCACTATTTTCTTAAGGTCTTAGATTCTATCCATGCAAACCGTCTCAATAATCAATCATAGCTTGATCCATAAGCAAATAATTAAAGATAATTTATCTAGAAGCAGGTTTGAGGAACAAATGAGTGAAAGAGAGGACACCTCCTATTTCTCTGCTACCTGCAGAATTTTACTGAGTATGGAAATGTCATGTGTGGTCAAATGAAAGGGGAATAAACCATAATTCCATTTTGAGGTGTTTTTCTCTTCAGGACAATTTTTCCTCCTCAGCACAAACTCCACCTTGCAAAAATGCTATCTTTAATAGATTGACAAGTTTTGAATAGAAAATACCAAACTAAACAACAACACTGGCAGGTTTTTGTTTCTTACTGTTAACTCCTTTTTTTGATTCGGGGTCTGACACAGCACCAAACGTGGACAATACTACCCACTGCAATGATCAGACAAAGCTGAATCTGAATTAAGTTCAACCAACCACTGGCTTTGTAACAAAACAACAACAACAACAAAAACCACAATGACTTCATGTCTCTGAGATATGGGTCTTTATCTCTAAAATAGGAGTGATGGTAAATATCAGGGGGTCTGTTATTAAGATTAAGTAAGATACTGTACTAATAGCATTTGATATAGGTCTTCTCTTACTGTAGACAAAGTAAATGTTAGCTACAAATAAATGTCTATGGAATTGAAAAAATTAAAGGATAATTTAAAAAAGAAAAGTAGTAATAAAGAATAATTAAAAGGGTAAACAGCAATGCAACTATACTCTTCACGTATATTCAGCATTATTTGTAAGGTGTGCCATGAATTTAATAATAGCTTTTTGGAGGAGGAAAAAAAAAAAAAAAAACAATGTACTCATCAACTGTGAGATACCCTGATTTCAGAAATAAAGGTAAAAAAAAAATGCATCTCAGAACTGAAGGAAAATGGTATACTTAGTAAAAACCTCTAGTATCCAAGAGGCCTGCAGAGTAGATAGAAAAATGGTACTTGCTTCCCCTCTTCCCAACTACATATAACTATTGATTGAAAGAAGGATTATCCAAAAATGAGTGACAGGATCAGGTTTCTGGGAAAACGGCAGTTTTATTCCCCATATACATTTTCCCCAAATTTTATTCCATGCAGCAAAGTGCTCAGTTAAGACCACATCATCCAGGTTTACTGGCAGTGAAAGACAGCCAGAAATATCTAAGTGGAAGGCGTGGATAGGACTACCAAGGAGACTGTTTTGCCCTACTTCCTCTTTTCTCCTTACTGATGCCTGGAATATAGAGAGATAGCTGGAGCTCCAGCAGCCTTTATATCATGAGGTATTCACTAAAGATGCAGAGCAGAGAGAGGGGGAACTGAAAAAAAAAAAATAGTCAAGGAAACTATCCTGGAACCTTAAAAAGAAGTAAGGAGACTAAAAAGAAAAAAAAACATACACATGGAAAGGTATCTTTGATGAACTTACATACATTTAATTCTTTCCAAAAAAATTCTACACAGAAAGATATGTGGCCATGCAGAAAATTCTTAAGATGAAATATACATCTACATTCTGTGAAGCAAATACTTAAGAGTTCTTAATTAACACATAAGATCAGAAACACCTATAAGAATCACTTCAATTATGTCATACTTATCCTTTTAAATCCTCAATATTAGTAAGTATCCGGAAAACCGGAAGTACTCAAATGTTTTAAATAAATGCATGATGGTGTCAAGTTAAGTTATTCAGAATTACAAAACTTTATTATTGTTTTTCCCCACCCCCATTCACTCATCATTTTTCATTTATGGTTCCCCTAATAGGAGTTACACACTGTCAGGGAACTAGAACCTTCTTTCATACCTTCTGTTGTTGGAAATACCTCTTCCCCTTCAGTTTTGGTCTCAGCCAGCTTCCCAGTTCTTAGCAATACCTCTGCAAAGCTTTCCACTGGAACATGCTGGTGGGGGTCATAGGTCACTGCAGACTAGACAGAAGCAGTTACACCTTTTAGCTGGTAACTTTTTTCTTTAAAGATATCCTTAGAACAGAATTACAGGATTTTATATCTTTTGATGATTCAAATTATAACTTCTCACTTACTAAAACATATTATTTTATATGTAAAGCTTGAAACAGATTTTAATCTCATAATATAATATATACAAATCGCATAAAACCAGGTCGCCTAGATAGCTCAGTCAGTTAAGCATCCAACTCTTGATTTCAGCTCAAGTCACGATCTCCAGGTTGTGAGATCGAGCCCAGCGTTGGGCTCTGTGCTCAGCAGAAGTCGGCTTGAGATACTCTCTCTCCCTCCCCCCTCCCCCAACTCACTCCCTCTCTCTAAAATAAATAAAATAAATATTTAAAATATATATATATGAAAAAAAAGTCACATAAAACCAGTGAGTAACATGAGTAAGAACAAAGCTAAAGAAGTAAATTTTCAGGAACATTTTCATTTTTGTTTATACTAAAATGCCCACAACAGCATAACAGTTGAATCTATGTTCTTAGGCACACTGTCCTTACCTCTATGACAAAGGGATCGGAGAGGACAGATTCATAAAAAGGATGACAGCCTTGTTTTTCTAGACCTTCATTGGCTATGGTTCCAATTTGATAAGCACCACCGAATTCTTGCCCCTAAACAGAACAAAGTGAAGAACAGTAGATAGAAGGAAAGAGCGCTGGGGGCAGATGCGGAGGGGAGAAGGAGGGTTGTTTCCGGAGAAATGGATCCACGTGAACTGTGGGATCTACGGACTATGTGTCAGTTTGACATGGACGCCCAGCAGAGCGGGTAAGAATGGCACCCACATTCTAAAAGCAGCCCTTCAACCTCAGCCTGCAGTGCCTTCTGATTTTCCTGGTCATTTGGACATCAGTGCATTAAAAACAAAGAAGCAATCAGTGTTAAACACACGACAAGTTTTCTAACCTACAGTCAGAGTAACCTTCCCAACACATCATTTTGTACATATTGCTGCCCTGCTCAGCACATCTTTAGTAGCTCTGAACAAGACTAACAGGCCACAGTAGCAAGTCTAAACTATGTAAAATAACATTTAAAGTTCTTCAATGTCAATCAAACATTCAAGACTAATTCTTTATTCCAACCAAGATCTACTTCACACGTCCTACCAGCTTCTATGCCTTTCTTCCACCACGAGGGCCCTGTCCATGCTGACTGCCTCGGCAGACCCCACCCTGCTTCCAGGCCCACCAAGGATCTCACCTGCTGAAACCCTACCAAGCTGGAGGCAAGATGGAAGTGCGCCCCTTGCCTCTTCCCCGCCACCCCACAACTGCCTTCAGGACCTGTCAGCAGCGGTCCTCACTGGCAAGCGCTTTCGGATCCCTAGTAGTTAACTGTCTTCAGGTTGACCTTCCTCAGATCGTAAAGCTCCTCACTGGAAGAGCCAAGTCAAACACAGTCACCCATTCCTCCGAGTTTACGGAGTCCTCACTTGATGCCAACCACAGCCTCGGGAAACTGTGAAGGCACTGCTGGAAATGATGATGAGAATGACAACTGACACTTAACAAAAACAATCTGGTATCAGGCACAGGGTTCCACACTTCGTCTGAGGCACGTAGGCTCAAGAAGTCCAAGACGCGAGACAGAAAAGTCACCATAATCATACCCAGTGTGATACACACAATGAGAAGAGAGGTGCAGACGTACCCCCGAGTCAAGCATCCACCATCTGTCTGTGGGATCGACATTTACCCAACCATCTCGGCTACGTCACCCTTGCTTCCCCTCTTCCCTGCATATCCCACATCCAGACCATTCACAGGTCCACAAAATACATCTCCCACTTGCTTCACCGCTGCCCCGGTCCACCACTTCACCACCTCTCCCCTAGAGCACCAGATCAGAGACCTCTTTGCCCCTGCCCTGACTCATGCTGTCAGTTCTCCACAAAGCACTTAAATGGTCTTCGGAAAGTGAAGCTGGATCACACAACCGCACTGCCTACATTCTCCAACCGCTTTCCGTCCTACTCAGAATAAAATCCGGGGTCCTCCTCATAGTTTGTACACGGCTTGGCACATTGGCCTCTTCTTACCACCTCCTTGATTTCATCCCCCATCATTCCTCCCGCTGTTTACTCTGTTCATACTACACAAGCCTCCTTTCTGTTCTACAAAGATGTCAAGCATCTTCCTTCAAAAAAGGCTCTCTGTACTTGTTCTGCTTGGCTCAGTCAGGTTTCTGCTCAAGAGTGACTCCTGATACACCAACCTTCCGATCTAAATCAGACCTTCACTCCCCCAGTATCAAGCATTCTCCCCTTACCTTGAAGTTATCCTCACAGTCCTCACTACCACCTACCGTTACATTATTACAAATACTTTATTGGTGGGTTTCTTTGTCTCCCCCACTGAAATACAGGCTCCGCACGTGAAGGGTTTCCCAACTCTGCTCCCAATCACTAGCACGAGCTTTGACACACAGAAAACGCCTGAGGAGCATTTGGAGCATGAATGAAATGAACGATACACCCACTGAGTGTTTGGGGTGAACTTATAAACAAGCATATTTCTTTGTCCTTCAAGCTTTCCAGAGAGACTAAGGACTGCAGTGTGAGAGCGCAGGGAAGACAGCAGGGGAGCAATATGTTCACTGGTCACAGAAAGCACACTCCATCGTTATACCACTCGTCCCAACCTCTATTTCCAGAATGGGTGAAAGAATCTGTTACGCTGTTCTCTTTACCAAAAGCACCTACTAAAAATTGAATGTGTCGTCTGCTAAAATTCACATGTTGAAATTCTAAGCCCCCAAAACATGATGGTATTAAGAAGTGGGGCCTTTGGGTGCATATACACAATGGAATATTATTCTGCTATACAAAAGAAAGAGATCTTGTCATTTGCGACAACATGGATGGACTTAGAGGGTATTATGCTAAGGGAAATAAGTCAGACAAATATATGATTTCACTTACATGTAGAATCTAAAAAACAAATGAGCAAACAAACAAAAAAGCGTAAGCAGACCCATAAATAAGAGAACTGATGACTGCCAGAGGGTATGGGGTGGGGGATGAGCAAAGTGGGTGAAGGGGAGTGGGAGGTCCAGGCTTCCAGCTATGGAATGAGTAAATCACGGGTTATGAAAGTACAGGGAACACAGTCAAGGTACTGTAATGGTGTTATATCATGACAGATGGTAGATACACTTGTGAGTACAAGCATAACGTATAGAGTTATCAAATCACTATGCTGTGCATTTGAAACTACTGTTACATTCCGTGTCAACTACACTTCAATTAAAAGTAAATAAATACATTTAAAAAAACTAAGATATGGGGGCCTTTGGGAGGTGACGGGCTCATGATGTTGGAGCCCTGCAGAGAGTTCCCTCAACCCTTGCAACATGTGAGAACGCAGCAAGCAGAACCCACCAGAAGCTAATTTGCCAGAGCTTTGATCTTGGACTTCCCAACCCCCAGAACCGCGAGGAAGAAATGTTTGTTGTTTAAGCCCCACAGTATGTGGTATGATTGTTCTAGCAGCCCCAATAACCTCAGCCCTCATGCCATCTTCCAGTGCTTTTCCTCGACTACTGGCCCATAGAAATATAGCAAAAACAAGTAAGCACCGATGAAATCATTTTCCTTTTCGTCCCACCAAATTTTAATTCTGACATCAAATCCAACCCCACCCCAATCTGTATCAGTGTCTTTTGCAAGCACCCTATGGGAGTAGGTTACATTCTATAAAATAAATGACTCTTCCCCTATCTGATGGGAGGCCTCGATTTCTTCAGAGATTATTTAATAATCTAGAGAAGATAAAGCTGTTCACAACACGAAAACGACTGAGAAGCAGTGCTAATGCATTGACAGAAGCCCGAGGATGGATTCTGAAAAGACAGAGGTCTTGCTTACGTGAAGCGGTCGGAGGTAAGTTAAGGACTTCTTCCACCACTGCCCGTCACTGACCGCCTGCAGCACGGCCTTGGTGGTGATCGTGGTGCTGGACAGGACCTTCCTGGTCGCAGCGGTGCTCCAGCCGAAGAGGTCGGAGTTGCTGCCAGGAACACCGACTTCACCCTAGTTAAAACAGAAAAGGCCAAGAGCAAAAAATGCACATGGCTAGAAGAACAGAGTGATCATGAGACGACTTACGCTTCTCGGACATGAGAAATTTAAAAATCCATCTTTGCCAGCAACAAAAAAATGTGAAACAAAGCACTCCTGGCACATTGTACCTCCTTGGATCAGGTACAAAAGAAATCTGGTAAAGGAAAAACCATCACCGTGCATTAGTCAAATAATCCCCTTCAGAAACATTTATGAAGCACATAACGGGTTCTTTCTTACCAATCTAGTATCCTACCAACGAAAAACTCATGTTTATTTCTTAGACATTTGAAAATATTTATTATACAGGTTAATTATGAAATAATTTAGTTATTTGAACAATGCTATGGTGACCCAGACAAAGGTAGGAGACTCGGAGGACCCATCTATAAATGTTGAAAGGTATTCTGTTTTTCACCTAAACAAGTGGATGATTAATAGTGTTTAAAAGGTTTATAACATGAAGCCTCCTGCCAATCTGGAAGCAATCAGCTAAAATTCTGACTCTCCATTTACTCATCTGAGAGATTCCACGTGGAGAAAAATGCTAATACATTAACATTTTTTTTTTAAATTTTACTTATTTATTTGACAGAGAGAGACACAGCAAGAGAGGGAACACAAGCAGGGGGAGTGGGAGAGGGAGAAGCAGGCTCCCCGCTGAGCAGGGAGCCGGAGCGGGGCTCAATCCCAGGACCCTGAGATCATGACCTGAGCCAAAGGCAGACGCTTAACGACTGAGCCACCCAGGCGCCCTACATTAACATTATTTTAAATAGAAACAACAACCACATCTGCTTTTGATCAAAGAAAAACACTACTTGTTCTACAAAAACAAAGTTCTTGGTTTAGTGTTTATCTACTTCCACTTATTTTTTCTTAAGTTTTCCATTTAAATGAAAGTGAAGTTAAGGCCTAGTCCCTCTATTTCAATAGCCTTCCTGATACTGATAGAAGGAGAGCATAGTTTGGCTATTTAGGTCCACATCACATCACTTATTCATGTATTATAAAAGTAATAAAAAACGTAAATCATGTAATCACTCAGTAATTGCCAGGACATCACACATCACAAATACTGAGGATACAAATGCACTGTTGTAGACCAAACTGACAGCTGCCCTACATGGTAAGTAGAATTACGGGCCCCAAAGATGTCCACGTCCAAATCCCTGGACCCTGGCAATACACTGCATTCCATGGCAAAGGGATTTTGCAGATATGATTAAGGACACACACCTTGAAGTGATTATCTAAATTATCGGGGTGGGACTAACCTAGTCACACAAGCCTTTAAGCAGAGAACCTGTCCCAGCTGGGGTCAGACAGAGGGTGTCTGGGACATGCCATGGGGCAGAGGCAAGAAACACCTGAGGCATGAGGAGACTCAACCCATTATCGATGGCTTTGAAGATAGAGAAAGGGGCCACAAGCCAAGGTGTGAGTGGCACCTAGAAGCTGAGAAAAGCCCTCAGGTGACAGCCAGCAAGGCAACAGGGACCTCGGTCCTATAACCACAAGAAATTGAATTCTGTCAACATAAATGAGCATGGAAACAGATCCTTCTTTAGAAGCTCCAGAAAAGAGCACAGCCCTGTCGGCATCATGATTTTGGCCATGTGTGACTAAGGGGAGACCCACCTAAGTCTCCCAGATTTCCGTCCCATGGGAATTATAATCAATTTGCACTGTTTTTAAGTGGCTAAATTTGTGGTAATATGTTATAGCAGCAATAGAAAACAAATAATATCATGTTAGGATACTTAACTTCTAGAAAACCATTGTGAACTTTACTCTTACTTGCAAAAGGAAATGAATTTAAGCTATATCAACCAATGCTTACAATTTGTCCAATTTGTCGTTTAAGGTTTCTCGTAAGATTTTCTAAACTGTGCTTTTAACACACACACACACAAAATTGTGTCCCAACACTGTAAGAAATGATAATTATGGAATAGTAATAGTGTTATAGCTAAGCTACAATGGCAACCACCTGGCAAAATAAATGTATCAAATCAGGGGCACCTGGGTGGCTCAGTTGGTTGAGCATCCCACTCTTGATCTCAGCTCAGGTCTATGATCTCGGGGTCATGAGTTCAAGCCCCGTGTTGGCCGCCACACTGGGTGTGGAGCTTACTTAAAAAAAAAAAAAGTATCAAATCAATAAGTTGTATCCCTTAAGCTAACACAAGGTTTTTATGTCAAATATATCTCAATTTAAAAAAAAATTTAAAAAATTGCGTTTCCTATGAACTTTTTGGATATTGGGAAAAGTATAAACTATCAACTCAATGCAATCACTGTAATTTGATTATGAAAACAACAACATAAAAAATGGATTTTAATAAGGAAAAAAATCATGTTAAGTTGCTTATATACTCATAAGGGCAACCATGCTAAAAATAATAGTTTGGAGTTTAGCTCATTATCCAACGCTTCTGAAAGGACAAGGTAGAAAGTCCTACATAGGAAAAAACAGAATTCTCCCTCCAAGTCTAATAATGATGACGGCTTGCTGTGGGCCAGGGCTGCACAAAGTGCTTCATATGTGACTGGGCAAAAAACCGGAAGGGAACACAAAAAAACACAAATAGTTTTAATGGTAGCATTACTACAATTCTTTTCTTTCCTTAATTTCTTCCCTGTGTGAGATGGCAGGAGAGGCTGATTTATTCTCCACTTCGGCACCGCTGACAGCTGGTTCATCATGTAGGACTTAAGTCAACAGAAGAAAAACAAGCTGATTCCCAGGGGCCCCTCTTTTCTCAGAAGGCCCCAACCCCAGCCGACGAGCTTCTGGTGGTGCACAGTGGCAAAGTTACCTCCAGGTCCCAGCCTGCGTTTCTGGAGTGGGGCCTTTTTCCACTGGACAGCTGGCAATCATGCGTGTCACCCACCAGGTCCGGCCTAAGCACTGCTCTCTGGGCTACTGAAAACCCTGGAGATCAGGGACACTTGGGCTTCACTCGGATTCTGAGTTTTCCCCTTAATAACTGTGCACAGAGTGGAGTCGGCTCTGTGTGTCCCTCTGTGCATAACACTGCCAAAAATAGTTCTTTGCCAGAAATAAAGCTCAGAAGGAATCTGAAGTATACATTCCCTCTTTTTATACAGATACTGATATGTAGATATAGATACATGTGTATATATGTGTATATATATATATATATAAATACATGTAAAATATATAGTAAGCATCTCAATTTATTGGCTGTATTTTTGAATTACTTAAAATTTACATCTGAAAAAAAAAAAAAAAAAACCACCCCAGAAACAAATGAGAATTCATTCACTTACTCAGCAGTTACTGAGTGACTCTTAATTCAGTATCATGCACGATACCAGGCCATGAGGTGATAAAAACAGCTTAAGACACAGTCTGAGCTCACAAATCGCTCTGAAACTAGGGAGGGAGGCAGAGTAATATCAACTTCTCAAGCCGAGGTGCATAAAAAACACCATGGGAACATGAAGAGAGGTCATACCTCCCCTGGCCGGAGGCACGATCACAGAAGGCTTTGCAGAGAAGGTAATATTCCAGCAGGAAACACGACAGGGCTTCCAAAGGAGGAATGGCAGAGAGAGTTTCAGGCAGACTTATGCAAACCAAGAGCACGAAATAAACAGCATGGCCAACTGGAGGAAACCTGAGCGAGTCAGAGAAGGTGCAGACGCTGACACACCAGGGCAAGGGGCAGAACACCAGGATGGAAAGAGGGAGAGGGGACTGGAGCAAGAGCTCCACTGACCAGCCCAAAGCACTTCTGCTGCCGCCCTGACAGATGGGAAGCCACTGAAGGACTCTAAACAAAGGGAGTCGCACAATCAGATTTGTGTTTTAAAAATATGACGCCAGGCACAAGAATCCAGTTAGAAGGTTGGTGCATTAGTCCAAGTTTAAACTAATCAGGGACAATTTGAATTAAGATCATAATGCCACAAACATATAAGGTTACCATAGGGTATTTGTCTACCTGAATGAATACATTAAGTGTAAGTGTTTTTATTTCTAATCCTTCTAAAAGTGAGAAGGGCCGGAGGTAAATCAGATAAGCAGAGAAATCCAACTTTCTAAGAAATAAAGTACATGGTCACCAGGTGGGTCTTAGGGAAGAGCTGAGAGAAAGAAGACAAGAACAGAAGAGAAGTCAGGAACATAAGCAAATGTTCACGGTCAGTTGAGCAAGGTTAGATGCAGTGGGGGTAAAAATGAGCAACACAAGTTACTGAGGAAGAATGAACAGAGGACCAGGTCCACAGAGAGGAATAAGAAAGATCTAGAGACCTTTTTTCCCCAAGAGCAATGTCTAGTAGAAGTCCTGTTTATAATATATAAGAAACATAATGGCTACCATTTGCTAAACGCATACTATGTGTCAGGTACTGAGCAGGTGCTTCTTATGTTCATTCCTAAATTTTACAGTAACACTGCAGAGTAGGTAGGAGAACGTTGTAGATCCACTAAGCAGAATATGCTGCCCACAGGCAACTGGCCTAAGGGTGTCACCTGTCTTCTTTTTATTTATTTATTTATTTATTTATTTATTTATTTATAAAGATTTTATTTATTTATTTGAGAGAGAGAATGAGAGACAGCACAAGAGGGAAGAGGGTCAGAGGGAGAAGCAGACCCCCTGCCGAGCAGGGAGCCCGATGCGGGACTCGATCCCGGGACTCCAGGATCATGACCTGAGCCGAAGGCAGTCGCTTAACCAACTGAGCCACCCAGGCACCCTGTCTCCTGTCTTCTTGACCAGGTCTGGCTATCGAAATGTGTGGTCCACTTGTTTTTCATAGGGTTCTGACATAATATTACACACACACACACACACACACACTTAAGGTCATTTATTCTTCTGTGTTATAAAACTAAAATCTCATTAAAGATGGCTTGAAAAATTCATAAGATTAGGAGAAAAAAAGACAGTACTTATTCACAATTCCATGATACAAAGACAATACTGCCAGTATACATTCTCCCTTCCTGTCTTTAATCCAGGCTTAAGAGATTTTTCTATAAAACCTTTTTATTCAAGGATAAGATATATTAAAAATGTGTACACGTAAGTGTACAGTTTGATAAACTGTAACAGAGGCAGGTAATCAGCACTTAGTAACAGACCACCACACCAGCATCCCAGATACGGCCTTCGTGGTCACTTCCAGCCACTCCCACGGCCGAGATAAATGCTCTTTTGACTTTTGGCAGCATAAATTAGTTTTGCCTATTTTTATACTTTATATGAATGGAATTATGTCCTCTTTTGGGTCTGATCCCTATCATTCAACATAAATTCATTCATATTCTTGAAAGTAGTCAAAGATTATCCAACTCACTGTTAGTGCAATGCTGTTACATTGTTAATGTAACAGTATTATACAGTGTGGACATATCAGAACTTATCCTTTTTTCTGTTGATGAGCACTTGGATACTTTGCAGTTTGGAGCGAATACCAACAGTGCCACCCTGAACATGCTAATAATTATCTTTTGGTGAACATATGCATTTCTGGAGATAAGGATTACTTAGATAGAGAGTATGCATCTGTCCAGACTTAGTAAACACTGCCCAACATTTTCTAAAATGGTTATACCAACTGAACTCTAACAAGCAATTACAACAGTTCTGGTCACCCACATCCATGCCAACACTTGGTGTTACATTTCTTTTTCCTTTTAGCATTACCAGTGAGTATATAATAGTTATCTCTCTGTGGTTTTAATTTGTATCTCTCTGGTGACTAATGAAGTTGAATAATTTTTTATGTATATATTGGCCATTTGAGCATCTTCTTTTGTGAAGTGTCTGTTCAAGTGTTTTGCCATTCTTCTGTCAATTATCTGTTTTTTTTATTCACTTGTAATTCTTTAAATATTCTGAATACACATCCCTTATTAGATGTAGAGATTGTGAATATTTGGCAGATTATCTTTTTATTGTTGTAACGTTGTCTTTTGATCAACAGAAGTACTTAAATTTTAAATTATTCCAATTTATCAGTTTTTTTATTTTATGATTAGCATTTTTTTGTATATTTAAGAAATCATTGCCTACTCCAAGGTCACAAGGACGCTCTTCCATATTTTCCTTGACATGTAATGTTTTTACTGTAAGTAAAATCCTGTTATGACAGTGTACTACCCCCTCTCCTACGCACCTGTATTAGATGCATCCTTCTAATGCACTTACCATAATATATTGATATTTTGATTTTTTTTTTGTTTTTCTGTCTTCCCAACTAGACAGTAGCTTTTCAAGGGTAGGGACTATGTTTATTCATTACTATATCCTCAAAATATGTGACAATCCCTACCCTGTAGTTTGTGTCCGTAGATCCGTGCGAGAAGTCTGGTTTTCTGCCTGTCTGAGGACACGTTTTCTAAAGCCTAATATGTTGCTCCTATAGTATCTAAATGTTACTCAAATAAGATTTCATGCCACACTTTCAGATCTTGTTCACCTTTAGAATGTTCTTAATCGAGAGGGTATATTGAATGATTTGAATGTCATCAACTAATCCAACTAATCCATAAACCAATCCATTTAGTGTAGAATTAAAAACATAAACAAGGTAAGAAATATCGCACTTAAACACAATGCCACTTCACTCAGAGGAAAATCAAGTCAGTTGAAAGACATCAAAAAATATAGGCTATAAAACAATTATTCCATTTCATAAAATGAACCTAAACTTTATTTATAGTTCATATGGATAGGTTAACTCAAGATAGGAAATTTAAGATACATAAAACTTAAAAGTCTGTTTCAGAAGATAAATGAAATTCACATGCTCAGAAATGTACAAGATAAAAGGATTGTAAGAGAGTCCCCTAATGAGAATTACAAAAGATAAAGTAAAATAAAAGGCTCATTTGGGCCACAGAAGAAGCATCAAACTTGGGGACAATCTAACAAGATTATACTGTAACTAGAGAAATTAATGAGGAAAATAGTTTTCGTTCAACTACATGTAATGGGGAAAGAAAAGAGAAGTTAGGCAAAATTTACTCCCTCAAATGATTACTACTGGCACTTTTTATATTCATAGTTCCACACTGCTAATTAATTTAGAATGTGCAACAGCAGAAATAGATTAATCCCCCAAACCAAATCAACAACTCCCAGCATAAAATTTAACATGAAATCTCATTAATGCCAAGTGTGTTACACAGCTCAAAGGTTAACTTACTAAGCATTAATAGTATCTTTCAAATTCTACAATAGACACCATTACTGATCAGGTTCATAAGAACAAGAATAGCTCCCCATGTCACGCTTGGCTTAGAGAAACGATTCTTGCTGATCGATTACTATAATGAATAATCCATTTTGGAGTTGCTTTCTCTGATGTCTGGTAACACATGGGTTAATTTCTGAGAAATCTGTTTGCCCACTATAAGCTGAGTTGGTGGTACACATAAATTTGGTAAGGATTACAAAGAGCACTCAAACTAAACTCATCCACTATCCCTTCTCCTCCAACAGATCTTTAGATGATCCAAAGCTCTTCCCTGTACCTAACACAGTAAATTTCACCCTGAACTCAAAATATTAAGAATGCAATCTTTATCATGGGTGATGCCACTCTTAGAAGTATCTGTCAGAAGAAGCAGTAGAAAAATGCCCCATGGAATAAATCACTGACTATAAAGCCTGATTCTGCTTTAGTTCATCCGCTAATTAACAGGCCAGGTTACAATTTAGATGTTTTCACCTTTGCAAGTCATGAACCCCTACACAATTCTGATGAAAGCTGTAAGTCCTTTCTCCAGAAAATAGAATGCACACACATGAACAAAGTCACAAACAGACACACACACACACACACACACACATACACCAAATTTGACACACGGTATCAGAGGCTTTGGGAATCAAACCCTTCTTGAATCTCCTAGCATTCTTGTACCAAGACTAAGAGGCATATAGTTAGGAAAAATAGAGGTATCTGAAGTATATTTTTATTTTCTTGCACCATACCCAATTTTTAAATAACATTTGATAAATGATTTGCAGTTCTAAATGCATCCACAAAATAAATTTACTAAACACACACTTCTGGCATGCCTACTATGTTTCAGACCCAGTGCTAGGCAACAGAGTTACCATGATGATTAAGATATTGTCCCTGCTCTCAAAGAACTCATAGTACATTAGGAAAGAAAGGCAAATAGGAAATTTGCTTTATTTCATCAATGAACTGAGAACTTATCAAATTGGACCCCATTCAAATATTCCTCCCCTTATAGTAACAGAATTTATCCCCACCATCATATCTACATCTTAACCTTTGTCATTTATTTTATTCACATATTCAACAAATATATTTGACATTAAATATAACAAGGACACACTGTTCTAGATACTGAAAATAGCAGTGAACAAAACATTGCTCCTGCCACAAAGATCTCCCCTTACATTCCAAGAAGAGATAAGCAAAAAATAAATAGCATGTCAGAGAAGTATATCAGATCAACGATAGGATAAGAGCTAGGAAGAAAAATACAGTGATGTAGAACTGTGTATGCAGAAAGCAGGGAAGCTCTCACTGAGGACACAGTTGAGCAGAGACCCAGAAGAAGCAAGGACAAGTCATCTGTTTGTATATGTGGGAGAACACTGCAGGTAGAACTCAGCAAGCACAAGGATCCAGAGGGAGAACTTGATGGGAAAGTTTCAAGAATAGCAAGAAGGCCAGTAGGACTGGAGTAGGCTGAGCAAAGCCAGATTTGGGGGAGAGAGGGCAGAGGGCAGGGCAGGAGAGAAGAGATCAAGTCAAACAGCTAGTAGGGAGACAGATCATGGGTGTCCTTGTAGGAGGGACATCATAAAAATTTAGTCTGTACTCTGAGGAATGTGGCACGATCTGATGTATTCTTAAAGAATCACCCAGGCCGCCTTGTTCAGTACAGACTGTCGCAAGGAAAAGAGCTCAAGCAGGCGGACAAACAGAACACCACCATAAAACTCTAGGTGAGACACAGTGATAATTTAAACCAGGGTGGTAGCTGTGGTAATAGTAAAATATGGCCCAATTCCAAGTCCACTGGGAAAGTGGAGCCAACAGGATTTCTTGACAGACTGTATGTGTTATGTAGGACAAAGAGAAGAAATGAGGATGACAACAAGCTTTATGACCTAAACGACTAGAAAGATGGAGCTGCCATTTTCTGACATAGGATAGAGCACAGAAGGAACACCACTGTTGGCCCAGGTGGAGCGTGGGATGTTAAAATCAGTGGTTCACTTTTAACACACTGAGATGGATGTCTGTAAGAAAGGTAAGTACAAATGTTAGGTTGGCAGCCATACATACAAGCCTGGAATTCAGAAGACCAGGGCTCAAGCTATAAGCAGGGAATCATCTGTACAAAGCTGATATTTAAAGTCATGATAATGGGTGCAATCATTTGGGAATGAGTATAGGCAGTGAGGAGATTTAAAGACTGAGACCTGGGGTATCCACCACTTAAGCTGGGGAAATGAGGAAGGACCAGCAAACACGATGAGCCTAAGCGGCCAATGAGGTATAAAGAAGACAAATAGGTTGTCCTGAAACAAGTACGTATCCAAGGTCACTGGAAGGTCAAATAAGATAAAGACAGATTTGACCCATGAATTTAGCAACAAGAGGTCACTGGTGACCCAAACACACAAGCTGTTGTGATAAAACAGGGAGGAGAAATAGGCTTATGGTGAGTAGGCAAAAGGTAACCGGAGAAAAAGAAGATGGGGCCACTGCTAGTAGAAACAAAGGAGTATAGGAAAAGACCCCCAGGACAGTACACGTGAGCCCCTCCAGGGCCAAGTGGTCCTATCACAAGGCCTCCTTAAAAGGAAAGGAAACTGTTGAATCTCCCAGATTTCACTAAGATATGCTATTTTTGCAAAGTTATCTTTTCAAGTGGATTTAAATAGCAAGACTAATTAAAAAGTAAAAACCGTATTCTTTGTTAGAAAAAGAGTCAAACGTAAAGACAACAAAACACATATATTAGAAATGCATGAGCCCTATGAAGAAAGGGCAGGATGAAAGAAAGAACAAAGCCTGGAATACCAATGGGGGTGCGAAAGGGGGCAGCTAACCTAAGCCCTTGTGAGGAATGGAAATCTGCGATATAGATCCTCCAAGCCAATTAGAATGACAGGACGCACACTCCTGACCATCAAGCTATGGACTGAGCCAACGCATTATCCTACAAGCATGCCAATGAGCAGAGCACAGCCTCCTTCGGTCAGCTCTCAGAGAGGAAACATGACACACTGACTGAAATGCCTGAGTGTTCTGAATCGTGTTAGCGCCGTGCTATCATCCAGGACTCGGACATCACAGATTACCATAAACTCAGTCTCCCACAGAAAACATTCCTCAGGCAACGTTATCAAAAAAAAAATAATAAATTAACGAAGACCTAGTCTGTTCCCAGTGATGTGCTGGCATCACGAGAGTGAAGAAAGCACAATCAGCACTTACACAAACTTACGGAGGCTACGCCACAAGAAAACAGGAAATTCTCCATCTCTGGAGCTCAATTCTACCACTCTATCCCCGAGCAATGCTAATATAACTATGCAAAATGTATACATAAAACGCTCAGTGCAGCTCAGTCTAAAATAGAGGAAAATCGAACACAATCTAAATGTTCAAAAACAAAGTAAAAGATAAATAAATCATTGAATGTGCATCAAATGACCACTAACTCACCCTTATAGAAATGGTCTGTATATAATGAGAAAAGCATATATCCATGAAAAATAACATTATATGAAAAAAATATATGCAGTATGACTCCATATTAGTTTAAAAAATAAAATAATTCTTCATGAGACAGACAATAGTTGCACAGAAAATCTGTTTATACTCAAAAAAAAGTCTGGAACATTTTTTATAAACTTAAAAAAAAAAATGTTTACCTCTAAGCAGTGGGATTCATGTTATAGGTAGAAAGGACTCAGAGAAGAAAGAACTTATATTAACGTACTGTTGATTAAATTATTTCATATTTTAAAGTAGAAAAACCAAAGTTACCACAAATCTCCATGTACTTCTCAAAAGTTAACAAATGTTAACATTTTATCACAGATGTTTCACATTTCATTTTTTTTAATTTTCAGGAATAAAATGCGCCAAATACTGTCAATTATCTGAACCATGTCTTCTCTTAAAGGGATTGCTAAAATAAAAGCCTACATTAATTTTTGTAATTAAAAAAAAAAATTATGAGTTCCAGTTAAGATGGAGAAATGAACCCATGTTCCAGTGTGCTCACTCTGCTCCAAAATACTGAGGATAATTGATGAAAAGAGCAGAAAGGCATTCAAGTTCAATGGAGTTCACCATGTGGGGGCTCAGAATTCCGGTGCTGTCCGTGGTTACCAGGTGCTCCCTTTAGAGGATTGGGAATCAAAAGGATCCCCTGTAACAAGATCAGACTCACTGCCTGGGACTATATATTTATATAAAACTGCAAATCGAGAGAGATAAGAGAACTGAGACAGGGCCCAACTCCCTACTGGCTCCATGCTTTTATTTCTCATATATCCTCAACATTACAAGAGGGAGTCCCATGTCAAAAGCTAGTATAGGTTGGGGTGCCTGGGTGGCTCAGTCGTTAAGCGTCTGCCTTCGTCTCAGGTCATGGTCCCAGGGTCCTGGGATCGAGCCCCGCATCGGGCTCCCTGCTCGGCGGGAAGCCTGCTTCTCCCTCTCCCACTCCCCCTGCTTCTGTTCCCTCTCTCACTGCCTCTCTCTGTCAAATAAATAAATAAAAAATCTTTAAAAAAAAAAAGCTACTATAGGACATGGTTCTAGACTGAAGCACCAAGGGTTCAAATTGAGGAAAACCACAAAACTACAGAATCCTTAGACACAGTCTAGGGAGCTAAAAAGTAAACTGAACGGGGTGGCTCAACAATGAGCTTGAAAACCAAAATTCCAGTACACCTAGGGAAAACAGACAGTAAAGTGATAATTGTAACAAAATTCATTCCAGATGAAATAGTTTCCTTTAAAATTTCAAAATATTAATTTGTCTTTGTGAATACCAAACATGAGATTTAAAATCCTTCCAGAAGGAATACGCTATCATAAAACAGAAAACAATAAAACAAAATAAAAATCATCCCACTGAACTAATTTTTATGTATGGTAAGAAATTCTAAATTCATCTCTTTATATGTGGATATTCCTCAAACGTATAGTTATTTTACTTAAAGTGTCTTATTTTTACTTACTTATCAATAAATATAAGAGCTAAAACTCTAAAACGCTTAGAAAAAAGCATAGGAATAAATCTCCGTAACTTTGAGTTAGGCAGCAATTTCTTAGCTACAACACCAAAAGCAGAATAGCAATAAAAGAATATTGATAAGCTGGACTTCAGCAACATTAAAAGGTTTTGCACTTCAAAAGCTATCATTAAGAAAATTTAAAAACTCAAGTCACACAGAGAGAAAAATATTTTCAAGTCATACACTTGAGAAAGGACTTGTATCCAGAATTAGAAAAACAAACCACCACCACAACAAAACTCTTACAGCTCAATAAGCAGCAGCATATAAAAAGATGCTCATTATTACTACTTGTTTGGAAAATGCATACCAGAATGATAATGGGATATCACACACATCCCTGAGAAGGGCTTTCATCAAAAAGCCAGGTAATAACAAGCGTTCATGAGAATGTGGAGACACAGGAATCTAAATACCTCCTGGCAGGAAAGGAAAATGGTACAGCCCCTTTGGGAAACAATTTGGCCATTTCTTCAAGTGTTAAACACATACATACATGCAATTAGCAGTTCCATTCCTACATACCTACATGAGAAGTCAAAGCACATGTCCATACAGAGACGTGTGCACCAATGTTCAAAGTAACAAAACTGGTGAATGGAAAAAGAAATGGTTGTCTCGGGATGCCTGGGTGGCTCAGTTGGCTAAGCGACTGCCTTCGGCTCAGGTCATGGGCCTGGAGTCCTGGGATCAGGTCCCATGTTGGGCTCCCTGCTCAGCAGGGAGTCTGCTTCTCCCTCTGACCCTCTCCCCTCTCATGCTCTCTCTTTCTCTCTCTCTTTCATTCTCTCTCTCTCAAATAAATAAAATCTTAAAAAAAAAAAAATGGTTGTCTCTGATACTGAAAGACAACTGCCATTTTGCTCACTTCTAGATATTTCTAAACAATCCTTTTATAAATCCAAAATCTCTCTATGTTTAGCCCATGCCCCAGTTCTAAATATTAATTAGTCCAGTTGTATAAATCTATATAGCCACTTAAAATGTTCATAACAAGTTTTCCCACAGTGAAAATGATTTTTTAATGGGAACCTTATATATAATCCATTTCCAAATCCAATTAGATTCATCTGGGGGAAAACACCATTGGCTAAGTTATACAACAAATACTAGCTAAACAAACGTTAACACACTCTAAATGGTGGAATACTGCTACATCTAAAAAACATAATAACCAACATTAATAAGAAACTGGAAGACTGTAATTTTGGTAGTTATTCAAAAAATATGCATTCTGTTCTATTTATAAAGTAGTATCTTGTTCATGGGGACAAAGCCGGTAATCTTCAAACTTGTCGGCTCTACTTGAATGAATGCAAATGCTTCTGTGAAGCAATTACATCTTTACTTTGCTTGGATATATAAACAAAAATTATTATTTTCACAACTGAGTAATGAAAGTCTTGAGCATTAAGCAGATTACACGTATAGTCAGCTCTCATTTACGTTTATAATTTAATGTGGTTATTATATCTACTGTTAATGTGTAACACACAGCACCTTACAGCTAAGCACTGTATTTTAATCTAATAATAGTAGCTATAATATTCTGAAATGCGCTTCAAGAATCAAAGTCGTAATGTATTCATTCATTGAGGGTTTGGATTTGCACTTCATGAGGTCTAGATTTCTTACAACTTGCTGAAAAAGGACAAAGACAAGAAAGCTTTTAAGGAGCTACAAAAAAAAGGAGAAAGGGAAAAAAAAGAATCGTTTGGAAGAATTCCTTTTCCTTGCTAAGTAGAACATGTAAAGGACGGCTGGTGGTCTCCTTCATTTACTAAAGAGAGTAATGGACTAATATGTGTCCACTCGCAGTGACTGACACAGCATGTCCCACTCCAAAGAAGCCACTAAAGGGTCAGGTTGACACTTTCTAATTCATTGTAGAAGGAGAAAATAGGAAATCCAAAAGTCACAAAGGTTTTTTCCTGGATTTTATAAAGAAGGATGGGGATTCAGAATAAGCGTACGGAGCTGAACTCAGCAGAAACACTTTTCAATTCTATGCTGAACAGAGAAATGATACACCCCTTATACTGGCCAAAACATAAAAGGATCTCAATAGCCACATATATTGGAATTAAATTGGAAATTCCTTTTATTTTTATGCTAAAATCTACTTTCTAACTAATTTTTACCACAGACTAATCTTCACACAGTGGAAGTTTCCAACTGAGCTTTATCAAACATTTCCTAGGCGTTCACTATGTGACATCCACTCTACAGAGAGCACAAAGATAAACGATATGCTTCCAGTTACCACACAATACCAAAGCACACCACGCAAGAGCTGACACAATGATGTGAGAGTACATGGAGGATAAAGAAAGAGGAATAGTTAGAGGACTCAAGGAAAACTTTCCAAAGAAAATGATACTTCAGATGGGATCAAGGGGTAAGAAAGATGACCAGAGCACAAGGCAAGAAAGGCGGCAGTGACAGAAAGAAAACTCTAACTAAATGACACCAAAGGTGTGACAAAGCTAGAGAATGGTGGCGATTTTGGTAGGACTGGAACCCAGGGCATGTTTGGGAGGCATGAAAAATGAGGCTAGAGAGAGCAAGATGAGATGTGGCTGAATCAGTGGGGAGGGACCAGAGGCTCAAAAGACATAAAACTTGGGATAAAGAAGGTGCCATTGAAAGTGAGTCTTCAACTGGACCTTGAAAGATGGTAAAACTGGCCAACTTTGGCCAATTTTAGGGACAGCTGGCCAATATAAGAACTGCTCTGTATCCCACAGAGAGAACACCACAGAACTTAATGTGCTTTCAAATCCAGTGAAAAAAACAAACCAAGAGCAATCAGTATGACTACAAGTCAAAACATGCCAAAGACAAAACACGTCCACAACACTCCAGGCCCCTAGAAAATGCTATGGCTTCCATCCAGAGAGAATGCAACAATAACAACAAAGTCTACTGTCTCAGCTGATGAAGAACACAATGCTCCATTCCGTGTCTGATCTCCCACAACTCTGATATCCATCTGGTAGCCAGTTGCCTCATGTGCCTATTTAAATTTAACTTCATTAAGATTAGATTTAAAAATGATTCCTTAGGTGCCCTAGCCATATATCAAGTACTCAAGAGCACTTGTGACTAGCGGCTACCATACTGAACAGTGGGGATACAGAACATCTCCCTCACTGTAGAAAAATCCATTGGTCGGTGCTATCCCGAAGTCATCATCACAGAAGAATAGGAGAAAATTCCTTACGGACAAAAAAGTCACATTACAAACAACTCTGAGATCCTCAGATCACTCAGCACTGAACTAGGGTTACAAGAGTATATTCAATATGTTTGTCAAAGTGAATTTTAATATAAAAGAATGAATTACGGAAATGGCATAGACATACGTAGTCCACTATGTGCAAAAACTATCTCTGCAGTAACTCCATTAACAGATTCCACAACTGAAGCTTTGTGTCACACTTCCAGAAGTAATGATATAGGACACAACCACAAATGAGTTTGGCAAAATGGATACAGCCAACTAAAAAAGAAAAAAAAAAAAGACTAGGTGCAGCTCACTCATCACAATAGACATCCCCCCATATGAATGACATTTCACATTTTGAAAGTGAAAGTTTATCATTTAAAGGAATCCTGTGGAAAACCAATCTATAAAGAGAATTACCATCTTTTAATTGACCTAATTAGAGTATTTATGTTGTTAGAAATAGAGAGAGTGAAGTATCATGGAGAGTGAAATGCCACAGAGCCAATGCTGACCAAAAGAAAGTTTTCAGGGGGTACGTACTCCCTCCTTTCTCTCCCAGGATGAACTATCCTGAGACATGGACATACTTAAGTGGTTCAGACAAAACTTCATTCACAAGAATCTCAATGAGGTGAGGGAAAAGGAGAAAAATCCTATAGAAAATGAGCAAGAGAATTAAACAGGTACCTCACAAAAGAGGATCTCTCCTGAGCTAATTCCATCTCATTAATAATGAGAAAAATGCAAATCAAAATCATAAATAAATATCACTAAATACTTAACAGGTAAAATTAAAAAAGAAAAAAAAAAAAAACTAACAATGCCAAAGTGCTAAATTGGAATAAATGGCAATCCCAAACACTGCTGTTGAAAATGCAGTTGGTAAAACCACTTTGGAAAATCATTTGGGGTTACTGACCGAGGTTGCAACTATGGATATCTGCTAACATCCACTTCCAGAGCTGGGGAAGTAGATGCCGGAGACAAAGTTATGACATGTGCATGAGGGACCTGTACAAAGTGATGACACAGCTTCAGTTTTAGCCAAAACCGAACAGACACCAATGCCAATCATCATTGGAATGGATCAACTGTAAAATATGCACACTGCAATTAATTTCTCCACACCAGTAACAATAAATAAAACTGCACTACATAGAAGAGTGTGGATGAATCTCACAAATGATACGGAGCGTAAGCTATTTCTATTACATACAAAAACAGGTAAAATTAAACTATCATAATGGGTGAGGTGTGATGGATATTAAAATTCTTTAAAATTCTTTAAAATAAGAACAAAAGCCACAAAGACCTGGTGTCACGACAGCGGTGATCTCTGGAAGGAGAAAGAAGAGCTAGAAATTAAACTGGGAGAGGGTGTGTGGGGACCTGTGGAAGGCTGGTCATACACTATTTCTCTGGTGGTTTCATGGATACCCTCTTTGTGATAATTTATTGAGCTGAACACTTTTGTGTACTTTTTTTTTTTTTATATGAATGTTGCATTTCACGAAACACACAAAAAAAACTTAAAAGAAAAACAGTCTCTCCATCCCTGTCCACAGGGCCAGGCGATTCCCAATACACTCCACTCCTGGCCAGGTTTTAAACTTCCCCCCGCTCCCCAAGACTAACTCACCTCTTGTTGCACTTTACTAATTAATGGTGAGACACTGATACTCTCCCCTCCTTCTGGATGGATCTGGAAATTCACTTTTTGATAAAGAATCTGGAAAAAGAACATGACACAGTATGAAGGAATTGTGGTTTTAAATTCATCGCACTTCACAATGTAGATTGGAAATTTAAAAATTACTCTTTTGAGGAAAAAATTGCTATTTCATAATGAACACTTTTTTGGGAACAGGCTTACTTCAGGACTTCCTGGACAGCTTCCCAGTTTCAGAACTGGGAACCACTGGTGGAAAAACTGGTATACAACATATTGAATGACAAGGACATGAAAATGAGAATTCCAGAATCTCTTCCTATATTCTTATATCCTCTACTGATCCCTTCCTATATTTTTGCAACAAGAGCATTAATCCACCCTCAGGCAGATTTATCCTGTGAATTTGAGGAAATTCAGCATCTCCTCAACCAAAACTCTTTCCTCTGCCATTTCCAAAGGGCCTCTAAGGGATGGTGTCACCCCTGGTTTTAACTCCTATGGTTTCAAATATATTTTACATGATCATTTCTTATGTTTTATTCTTGACAACACTAACTTTCCCCATTATATTCAATAATTTACTTCTTAATATGAATTCCTGTTTTTCTCATACTTGCCTTGTACCCGTCCTTCCTTACCATAACAACACTATTTTATATCCTAGTATCTTCAAATCCCTTTTCACATAAGTGACAAGCTATTTTTCTTCCATAAATTAAAATTCTATTATTGTAAAAAATGATCACAGATCTCAGATCCACACACCCAACAAAATACATTTCATACAGTTCGAGATTTACTTTCCTGGGAACACTTACTTCCGTCTGCAGTGAGCTGCTAGCTGCCAAGAGTAGTTCGATGCTGCTAGGAGGGCAGTGTGTCAAAGCAAAAGCCATGAGCTCCTGACGAGTGGCCAAGTCCTGGTAACTTTCTGATTGTCCCAACTGGCTACAAACATCCCAACTCTTAGAATAACCTGCAAAATTGGCAAGCAAAAACAAACTGATTTTCACAAGGAAAGTCTCCAACCTAACATGAGAAATCCAATGGCTTTCTGCTCAGGTCTTGGGTTACCAAACGCAATCGTGGTCATTAGTGATACATAACATTTTCATAAGCACAAATACATACGGATCTAAAATAGAAAAGAAATATTAGGCTGGTTTATTATGCAGAAAGTTTAGCAATATTCCAGACATGTTTTTCTGATATACTCGGCTTCATTTTAGAACACCTGACAATAACTACAAATACTCTACTTAGCTTTGACGTTGAGTAAAAAGCTGGATATCTGAATTCGGAAGACTTGAAGGTATGGCCCAACACTGCTACTTAGCACTTGTGTGAGCTGGAGAGAGTTCCAAGTGTCACACTTCTTTTACTACTACAAAGGGACAATAATAATGCCTTCTTCACTGAGTTGTTGAAGATTAAATAACATTTCTATTTAAAAGCACTTTGTAAACGGTAAAGTGTGAGAAAAGAAAAATTATTATAGGCAGCTACATAGAACCATTCACTTTATAGAAGACAGAGATCCAAGGACAGAGCAATGCCTACAGTCAGCCCTGGCTCCCAACAGAGATCTTTGTCCTCCACAATTTTATACTCAGATTCTTAAAATTTATTTTTATGTGTAGTTGAAGGAGTTCTAGTGTGAAAGGGTTTTGTTTGTTTTTTCTAAGTACTAAGTTCTAGTTCGAAAGGGTTTTTTTTTCTAAATACAAAGGCCTTGGTCCAGAATAATTTCTCTAAATATGTAAAGTAAAAATCCAGGCACTACCCCTATGGGAATAAAATTCTTACAAAGCTCTCTAAATAATTTTAGAGTAATTCACTGTTTTTTCAAAAACATCATAATTATTCTGAACTTAATGTTACAAAGCCAATATTGGTTAATATTAAAATTGGCTTATTAGTTAACATTAACTAATACTAATTAATTTTAACATTAATTAGCTAACACTATTTAGTTAATATTAATAGCAATTGGTTAATATTAACATAGTATTACAGAATGTAGCTCTTTTATGAAATTGATTTTCTAATGCTGAAGTTATAAAGCATTGAGTTTTTCCCCCAGAGCTTTAAACATTTTCATAGATGTCCTGACAAAGATTCTCTCCTTGACCAAATATTGGTCAGGCTCCTTTGAAACCTTTTCACATCTAGGCCCACACCTTGGCCCATGCCGGCTGAGCCTGCATAGTCCAGTGTTGGCAATAATCCTACAAAGTCCATTTACAGAGAATCTTCCACCCTTGATAACTGATAACTGTTGATATCTGATCAAATTCCTCCTCCCTCATCCTCACAATCTGAACACCCAGGCCTGCCTTCAGCAAGAATCCTGTTAAGTCAGGTCAGCAAGAACCCACTAAACTTGATGTCTCATAGAATTTTCCATCCACCGACCCCTCACTATGCTCCTTGGCTTTAATCCCCAGCTGTCTTTTCTGTATTAGGAGTTAAGTCTGATCTCTCCCGCCTATTGCAATAGTTTTAACATCTACTGCAAAAGCCCTGAATAAAGTCTTCCTTATGATTTTTAAGAAATGTCAGAATAATATTTTTCTTTAACAGTATACATACAAAAAGTGCAAAACTCCTAAATGCACAGCTCCATGAGTTATCATGAGGTGAAGCCCTATATTTTTAACCGCTCGCTATGAAAGCACAGACAGTAGGTAAAAAGATTGCTTGGGCTTTCATATATTCAGACACAGCTCCAGAAAGCAGATCATTTAGTACAGAGTCTATGATAAGGCAACATCACTTCCTACCCCACAGGGTAATATGTTCTTTCATAGTGAGATTATGCCACAAAAAAATCTGATCTTCCAGAGACCTGACTTTGAATTTCCAAATAGAAAATTTTAGGATTGCAAACTACTTCCTATTTTCTCAACATCAGTTTGAAAAGCACTATGCTATCCCTTTAAAAACAATTAAAAACTAGAAATATTAACTACTCACGAATTATAGATACTTCAAAATGTTTAAATTTTCTTTTATATAACAAATACATGAAAAGGCATTAAAATATTCTATATAAAATTGTTCTTAAAATAATGAGCATATTTTTAATAGGCAATAGAAAGCAACCAAAATCTCAGCTAAAATATAACCCCTAAGCCTATTAAAGTACTTATATTAATATATAAGCACATGGTCTACATACTGATCAGGGCTCATAAAATGTTTCTCATGTCTTTTGAAGAAAATGTGGCTGGCTGCCCAACCAGGCCAATTGATTTGAGAACAGATCTTTTCCATTATTCATCATGTAAAAAGGACCTGAGCCAAGTGTTAAGTGATTTGTCTATTTCACCTGTGGCCATCAGCTCCTGACAATGCACACTGGCTGCTTTGTAGTCGTGGAAACGAAGTGCTTGCTCTACTAAAAGGATCAGAACCTGTCCACGCCTTTCTTCCGGGTCTTCACCTGTAAACACATGCAAATGACTTAATGATTATGGTAGCATCAACTGATAAAAGAGCTCATTAACATTGTTTCAAATTAATTAAAAAAATAAAAGGTAGAGATTAGACTGATTATTGAAAAAGATTATAGGACAAATGTCACAGCAACTTTGACCTTCCAATCTATTTATTAATCCTGGAATCAGCTTTCAGTCTCCTAAGAGATCAATGACTAGTATCAGCCCCAGACCAGCCATTCCAACCTAAGTGGGGGGTAGAGAAAAAGTTTTCCTCCCAACAAGAACTTTAAATTTTTTGCTATTTCTTTTATATTTTGCCCTTTGAATGTTGTTTCTAATTATAATTAATAAATGACAAATACAAGGTGGGGGGAGACTTAAACACACAGTAAACTGGATAGAATTTTATAGTTTCTCTAACAGTACTACCTTTTATTTATCATAGTAAGCATCTAGACTCTAAGAACACATACCAAAATTCAGTTTATGTTAACACAAAGATCTCAATTTTCTCAGGAAGATTCTTGGAAGTCAACTTAGATGTTATGTCCTTCTCTGACATCTCTACACAAGAATTCTTCACAAGAAACACGTGGTTTAGGTGCCCCTCCTACATGTTCCTTCACTTTTCATTCTGTGAATACCAATTTATTGAGATTATCATCTTAAAAATCTGTATCTTCTATCAGAATTTAAGCTCTCTGAAGACAGGGATTCTTTCCTTGTTAAACTCTCAGTACCTGGCACCAAGTCATACACATAACTGGGGCTCAAAAAAATATATCCTCAATGAAATGAGTACAGATTCTATCCAGAATGTAATTTTCAATTATAAGACAAATAATTCAAAGTTACAACATAAACACAATATGTATACTTAGACTAAAAAAAAAAGTAAAACATATTTTATATTTCAATGAGGTAATAAAACCTCATTATTTTCAATATTTCAAAAAAGAAAAAAAAAAAAGAAATTACCCAATGGCCCCTGCATTTTTAGGCTACAATGTGATTTGTAAGAAAAAAACAAACATATCCCAGAAGGGTCTGAATCAAAGTTTTAAAATATGTCACCATTAATCTCCATCCTGTGCTGCATAGGTTTAAATAAAATCCACATATTGGCCTAAGCTAATCAAAAAAGATTAAAAAAAAAAAACGATAAAACACTACGATTCATAATATTATTTTAGAATAACACCCATGTTCTGTAATGCTCACATATAACACTGGAAATAGAATATGCAAAAAGTCTCTCAATAATAAATGCACATATCACACTTAATATAAAACCTATTTCCTAGATAATACTCTTGAAATTTCTGCATTTATTCAGAGTATCTAAATCAAAAATGAAAAGGTCCAGGGGTGATTCTTTTTTTTATGAGACAACTTGAATAGGTTGCAAAGATATTTTGCAGATATAATTAAATCCCCTAATTAGCTGACTTTAAGTAACGGGTCCATTGATTACCATCATCCAACAACCAAAAAAGAAAAGGTGGAAACAAAGAGTTAAGAGTAAAGGATTCAAAGTGAGAAACTTCTTAACTGTGAAATCTTCAGTAAATTAACTTCTTTATTCCTATCTCCTCACATTTTAAATAAGAGTCATATCTCTGCTATAAAGGACACAGGAAGAAGTAACTTAGATAAGTATAAAAGCATAAAATGAGAATTATTATTGTTAATGTAAGCTTTTATATGAAGATGGGTTCAACAGTCACCTTGGAGTCCAAAGTTCAAATACTGAACTACTTTTAATTCTAGAAAGTTCCAATCTGAACAAGTGGGTAAAGGGGGAAACATAACCAAAAATAGCCTAAAAGAATGATCTAGAAAAATACTACAAACAAAACAAAACAAAACAAATTCTTAACAGTCAAGAGTACGGCCTGGCAAGACATCTATTAAAGAAAATGATTCAGATATTTAGTCTGTAAAGGGGAAGATTAATGGTGGCATAACAAGGCTTTGAGTATATGAAATATAATTTAAGCTATGTCCATAAATTCTCTGACACTCCTTTCTAAAGATGGAGCTTGCTGCCCCTCCCCTTGATGGGAGCTGGTTAGTGATTTACTTCTAACAGAATATGATGGACATGATGATGTGTGACTTCCAAGACTAGATCATAAAAGACCTCACAGCTTCCTCCCTACTCTCTCATGGATCAACTGCTTTAGGGCAACTAGGTACCATGTTGACAGAACATTTAAGAAACCGTATGGAGAGGTCCATGTGGCAAGGAACTAAGGCCTCTTACCAGCCAGGAAGACACTGGCGTCTCCTCCAACTGCCCGATGAGTAAGCCAGCTCAGAAGCAGATCATCCAGGCCCAGTCAAGCCTTCAGGTCGAGCCCATATATACTTCCCTTAAACTTGGGAGGGCCCATGTGACTGCCTCATGACATGATGACAATGAAACTGCCCAAATTCCAAGGCCTAAGTTAGAAAACCCCGTAAAGCTTCTGCTGGTTGCTCTCAGAACACGGACTCTGGGAGCCTTCAGCCACCATGTAAGAATCGCAGTACTCTGCAGCCACCATATGAAAAGACCACAAGGAGAAACCATACAAAGAAGAGATTCAGCCCTGGCTATTCTATCCCCCAGCTATTTAAGTCTTTCCAGACCAGGTGCCAGATATGTAAGTAAAGCAACCTTTGAGATGAGCCAATCTATCCCTAGACATTATCTGGGTGCAATTTCATAGAAGATTCTGAACTGCCTGGCTGAGCCCAGTCAATCTCCAAGAACTGAGAGAGACAAAAATTAAATGATTTTGTTTTAAAGTCACTAAAGCTTCGGAGTGGTTTATAAAGCAGCAGTAGATAACCAGAACACCCTAAAAGCCTCAGATAAACATCACCAGCCTTGCGATCCCCTTCTTAATTACCCTCCTTGCCAGGCAAAAATATTAGCATTGCCCTTCTTCCAAGCTCTCTAGTATCTGTATGCAGAAGCCAGGTACACATCCTGTCCTGTGCTGCAGCGTAATTACCTGCTTCCTGGGCCCTCTAAGATTCTCAATTCCCAGAGGGAAGAAGCTGTGTGTACCAGATCCTTGTATCTCAAGTACCCAGCACAGTGATACTCCCTCACCTGTCTCTGCTTCCATTTCTTCATCTGTAAAATGCAGCTAACAAGAGGCTATTGTACATCATGAAAGAGCGAATATGTAAAAAGAGTAGAGAAGGGGACTGAAAGGTTGTTAATCCCATTAAAAATTCCTACAATTTACCAAGATCACGGGTATTCCTGTTTCCATGTCAACATAACAGAGGACAAAAATGGAAACTGGTCTTCGCAGGTACATAAAAAATGCTGACAGCATCCCTGAGCTGCTTCATTAGTTTCTGCGAAATTTCATTATGAAAGTCTTCCCTGATGATCAGAGCGCTTCAAAGTTTACAAGGTGCTTTTATAGGCATTAACTCGTTCGGGGGTCTTGGAAACATGGAGGATGAAACCAGGGAGTGTCATTCCCATCTTCCAGAGACAAAACTGGAGCTAAAGTCGCTTTGCAAGTGTATGGGACAGTCAGGACTGAAGCAGCCTTCTGATCTACATCCAATCTCTCCCCTGTCATCCAAGATGCCTTAGGATGGGTGACGGGTTCCAAAGCTGCAACGGACCCACAGGTAAAGATGATAATGCTCTGCTTTTGGACAACTGACAAAGGAAAATGTACTAAAACTATAGACCTTCAGAATGAGTCATCTATATTGAGATTTAAAAACATTAGTAAATGTATGTCCCCTAATACACTAAATATATATGTTTTTTAGAGTTCAAAATGTAAACAGGAATCCTGTTTACTTTTGAGTCTATAATATGTGGTTTGGACAAGTCTAACTTCAAACCACAGCTTATAAAATATTTAGCCAACAACTTTTTTTTTTAAAGGTTTTATTTATTTGAGAGAGAGAGAGAAGCACAAGCAGGGGTGGTCAGAGGGAGAGGGAGAAGCAGACCCCCCACTGAGCAGGGAGCCCTTTGCAGGACCTGGGATCATGACCTGAGCCGAAGGCAGACGATTAACCAACTGAGCCACCCAGGCGCCCCTGGCCAACAACTGTTCTTGTAGAGATAAGTGCAAGTCAAAAATACAAAAGAAAATTATTAAGAGACTCTGGTAAGCAGAACAGTGTGGTTAAAGAAGCATAAAAGGTAGAGTCAGAAAGACTTTCCTTGGAAGCCAGGGTCTGCTATTTAACCCTGCTGAGCAAGATATTGCACTTCTCTGAACCTCAATTTCCCTTATAAAATGAGAAAAATACCATCATCATTACCATGTAATAGAAGATGAAGCACGATCACCTATGTGAAAACCACACCAAACAGTAAATGCACAAATTCTTCTAAGAAATTGCTCGAATTCAAAAATATACCAAATTTGGACACTGAAGGTGAACGGTAGGGCTGACTTTTCTTAAGCTTTCTGGTTACAAACCCTCATCCCAGCTTCTACTCCTGACCTCACAGCCACCTGCTAGCACCCTGAATGAGCCTGTCCTTGTTTAAAGGACAGACAGACCAGCAGCTCAGTATGGGGACACATTTCTCTAACATGCCGATCTTTGCAGAAAAGATAAATCCTTGCTCAAGAGCAGCATTCTGACACCTGCCAGCACATATTCTGACGTTTGCCCAGGATGATGTCAAGAATGACATGGAAACCTTACTCTGCAATTCAGCATTCAAAACTTACCTGCTACTCTCAGCAACTCGGCAAGGCCCAGAAGTTTGGCGGACTGTTTGTAGCATGTGGGGGACTGGCAGATACACTCCTTGATGAGGCTGATCCGATCAGAGCACAATCGCACTGAAAGAAAGACGAAAGACTCATAACCAGGGACATCACCAAAGAGTGTCACGATGGTGTAAGCAAACACAATGAAAACTCTTAGCCTCCAGATCAAAAAGAATTTAGAAAGACACAATTATTTTTTAAAAATTAAAATTATTGTTGCTTCTCAATACTGTACAGCTAGGATCCTTTGTTACCAACCTCCTGAAACAGCAAATGCACTGGCATTTGGAAGCTAAGAAAAAGCGTCACCTTTTCAAGTGCCATGTGAGGCCTTAGGGAAAATTTTAAAGAACTCAGTATTTGTCTTTGAAAACTTCACATACTTCCTATTACACCAGAGGCCCCAATCATTTTAGCCCCCTGCCCCAAAACCCATTCCATGTTCCAAACATGCATTTTCTACCGCTACCTCAACACCCCAATTTAAAGGGTAGGAATCTTCAAACCGCTCACTCTTCCAATTTATTACCCTTTCTCCAAACAGGTCCAATCTTCTCACTTACGCCAGATATTAGGAAAATAAAACATGTCCGATCAAACCAATTCACATTATGAGGTAATTAAAGACACTTAAAGGGAGAAAAAAACTTCAGTAAAGATTATTCTATGTATGCTAGGAAGAAATGGTTATTTATTTAAGGGAGAGGGATCAAGATATAAGAAGCATGGCACTACCTGGACGGCTGGGGCCCCATAAATACAACAGTAGCAACTATAACAAGAGCAGCTGACGTTACATGAATGGCCCACGTCCCAGGCACTGCTGCAGGGGATTTACATATATTAACCCTACAAGGCAGAAGTTGACAAGGCAGGTGCTATCATCTTCAGAAAAAGAAGTACGGAAAGGTCACTGAAAAAGTGATGGAACCAGAACTCAACCCAGCCCCTTAAGCATTTTTCAAGCCTTCATTCCTTTATCCATCCCCAAATCCATGGCTATCTCCCACACATTCTGTGTTCTTCCCCAGAACTCCCTATAGGTGGCAGAGAGCCCAGGGGATGGGGAGGTAAGGGAGAGAGGTGGTGGTTTTTCTTTGGAATGGGCTCTTTTAGGTTTTCATTATGATTTAATTTCAAACTTACAGAATGGTCGCCAGATGGTACAAAGAACTCTTTGCCAAGAATAATCAATCGTTAATAATTTGTTCCATTTATACTTGCTCATGTACCATCATACATGGGAGCCCCCCCCCCACACACATACACACACACACAAGTACACGTGCACACACATACACACGTCTGTTTTTTCTGAACCATTCAAGACTAAGTTGCATATATCCTGTCCTTTTATTCCTAAACACTTCAGTGTGCCCTGGGTTACTTTAAAATGGCTATTTATACATCTGCTAGTAGTCATCCTTTGTGGCTTTCCTATAAAACATAAAGTAGATGCAGACTTCAATTACTTAGTTTACCATCATGACAGCCAACATCTACATTTGAGTCTAACTTTGGTACACTGTATTATTGTTCCCAGTATCCACTGTAATTATTCATACCCCAAATACCCACCTGACCAACAGTGGGCTTGGCTGTGTAATTTCTTGGGTGATGAAATGTGAGTGGAAGTGACATATGCCACCTCTGAGCCAATGTTTCATGAGAGTCACCATGGGATCCCATTACTGCTCCTTAGCCCTCCCGTGAGAATGCCATCCCATGAGGTGGTGCAGAAATGCCTGGGAGCAAGAAAGCAACTTGCTATCACGTGTCATTGAGGCTTTTGAGATTCCTACATAGCACAGTCTAGCAAAAAGTAACTGATATAGAATACTTCAAACTTTTCCATAACTTTCCTCAGTCAAAAAAATGGGTTTTTTTCCTTCAGTATCTGCTACTGTTTTATGGGGTTTTCTCCTTGTGTGTATTTTAAGAAAATGTGTATTACTACTTCAATATTCCAGATTCAATTACTATGAGAAAGGTACTTTCTACATGTTTCTAATTTGATTTTCAAAACAACACCCATCATAGATCCCATCGTTACTCCACATATGTAAAAACCTGAGGTTTTCATAGAGGCTTTTATAGCTGTATTTGATGAATGATGGTGCTCTTAGAGAAACTCTAGTTTTAATAACTCTAGTAAGTGGATTTCCTTATGGTCACCATTCTTTTTCTAGCTCCATAAAATCAAAGTAGAAAACTGAAACCATATATAGCAATGGATCCTCATTTTCTCTGAAGTTCCAAGTTTGGTTCTTTGTCTGATTCTTGCCCTAAGCAAGCCGTAACTACTAATATTTCAAGTACATTAAGTAAATTTGGAGAGTGGGCCTCTAATAGAGTGCAGTTGCCATGTTCAAATGTCTTTTTACTTTATTTATTTATCTATGTTTTGAGCCTCTGGACAATCATTATGCCAATTCTCTTCTACTGCTTACTGCAGGATATGCTACATTGTATTTCAAAATGTGATTTCTCAGGTAAATTCAAGCCTTAGATATTATCATATTTCTGTGAAGGAAAGGAGTCTTCAACACCTAAAATTCCTTTTCAAATGGAACTAACAATATGGATATGCATGTATGAATCTTTTAACAACTGGAGATCTCTTATTTTCCTGTGGATCTCACGACTATATATCCAGTGTTTAAAAAAAATCTGAAACAAATAATACATTATATTTTTAAAAAAAAAAAGATAGTAGGAAGGGAAAAATGAAGGGGGGGAATGGGAGGGGGAGATGAACCATGAGAGACGATGGACTCTGAGAAACAAACTGAGGGTTCTAGAGGGGAAGGGGGTGGGGGGATGGGTTAGCCTGGTGATGGGTATTAAAGAGGGCACGTTCTGCATGGAGCACTGGGTGTTATACGAAAACAATGAATCAGGGAACGCTACATCAAAAACTAATGATGTAATGTATGGTGATTAACATAACATAATAAAATTAAATTTAAAAAATAAATAAATAAAAATTTAAAAAACTATAATGCACACTGACACACACATGTAAATGCATAAAGAAGCATGTGCTGATAAGCTACACACATGCCAAACACTCTCATCACCACCTTATATGAGACACAGACAGTGAATCATGCCCAGTAAACCACAGATGCAAAATATCAATTTCGGTCACTCGTGAACGGCATCAAAGGCACACAACAACACAGGCAGTTACTTGTGACACTGCTGAAGTACAAATCTGAATTGTACAGGTGAAGAAGGTGACAATATACAGCAGTCACTTAGCTGATGAGTGAGAACACTGGAGTTTCCTTCTCGAATCTTTTACTTTCATGCTGCTTCATCAGTAGAGAATGGTCTACTGTTTACAAATGTAGGTTTGAATTCTAGGTCCACCTCTGTGCGACCCTAAGCAAGTTATTTAACCCCCTGAACTTTGATTTCATCATCTGGAAATTGGAAACAATAATAGTCACTGCTTCATAAGCTATTTTTTTTTAAAGATTTTATTTATTTATTTGAGAGAGAATGAAAGATAGAGAGCACGAGAGGGAAGAGGGTCAGAGGGAGAAGCAGACTCCCTGCTGAGCAAGGAGACCAATGTGGGACTCGATCCCGGGACTCCAGGATCATGACCTGAGCCGAAGGCAGTTAATTAACCAACTGAGCCACCCAGGCGCCCGCTTCACAAGGTATTTTTGAGAATGAATAAATACCTATAAGTATACTGAGAACATAAAAATCACTCAATAAAGGTTAGTTATTACTACTGCTACTGACCTATTCACAGAAATGCTTATGAAGTATGGCACCCTCTCATGTAAAAATTCTCAATGTTTCAAGATACAACTTTCAAGTCCTTCTAGAGAATCTTTTATGATTACCTCCATCTGAGGAAGGTGAAGCTCAAAAACATGAAGATGCCACAGGGCACACAGCTCAAAGTGGCTGAATCAGAATTTAAACTCATACATGACACTAGTGTGACTCTGTCTTGTCATCAGGGTCAGTCCTTCCAAGTCAGGAAGTGCACCTTATTCCTTTCATCATTTCGGTTTCTGGAACAGGATAAGAAGCTATCTCAGTGGTTTCTGAATGGAAGGAAAGCAGCGTGGAAAGAGGAGAACGAAGGGAGGAAGAATGAGAAAGCAGGTAAGAGACTCTAATTCCACCACCAGGTAGAAACTAGAACCTCCATGAGAAGTAACAAAAATGACAGTTGATGACTAGAGCTCTTGCAAAGTCCCAAGCACCGTGCACACATGGCCTTAACCTTTCTAAGCAATTATAGACGGTGCTTCTTAGTATCCCCATTTTGTAGATGAGAAAACTTAAAGAGAAAGCAAGGTCAGATACTTGTCCAGTTACTCAGCAGTAAGTGGCTCCAGGCTGGCTTTACCTGCAATGCTGGGGGGCTGAAAAACTGATTTATCTATGACAGAAAGAACATGGGGGACAACTGAAACATCCTGAATCTGCTCATGTGAATAGCAAGAATAATTTACACAAAACACAAACATCCAAATTATGGGGAAAGCACACACATGCACACACACACACAAACACCTCTCAGGAGACTCAAACATAAGGAATCATTTTTCATAATTCTGTTCTTGCTTTCTATTAACTCCTTAATTAGAATATAGCTAGTACCACTAGGCTTCCTTGGTGACTAGTAGCAACTCCTGAAGTGTAAGCAAAGGAGGCTTTAAAACAAAGCAAAGTGACAAAATGAACAATGTAAGCTACAAAAATACCTGGACTATAAATGTTTAAATATCCAGTTACTTTGTCCAGTGTTCCCAATGAATACAAAAGCAGCTTACACCTAAATTGTACCTGCGGCATAAACACAATAAATAGGATACAAAGGCAATATCCCATCTCCCCTCTAGAAGATTTTCTGACATTCATTCTAATAGGAAACTCCAAATCAATATATCAAGCTGGAGAGCTGTCAAGACATGAAAGCAAATGTCTTTCTTAAAACACTCTTCAGTCAGGAAATTTCTCAGAAGTAAGAGCAGGATAGCAGGTTTGGTTGCAGATTTTCAAACTCATCAGATGATGTGCAAATATACTGTCAGCAAAAATACTGCTAACTGAGCACCACAGAAAATTAAAGCTCTATTTATTATTTCAAGTCAATTGAAATAATTCATTAGCATTTGAGGGACTGCAAGAAAAGGTTTTGTTGTATTACATTAATTTGCCTGGATTAAATAAGTAGCTAAAACACACACATATACACAGAGTCAAAGCTATAATGACTTGGCCTTAGAAGAGATACAAGAAGAGCAAGTTTCATAGTGCTCTGGACTCCCCCACCACTGAACACTTAATTGAAAATGTGCTTCAGGGGAGGCAGTTCATGATTTAAGGCATTTGAGAAAAAAATGAAAATATTTTTAGTAACTCTAATTAATCTCCACAACTTTAAAAAGCTTTGAGCTCAAAAATTACAGGAATGATATTATGAAATAGAATTTTCCAGTAATTTAACAATCTCCTTATATATACTTGTTTAAGATGCTATAAGACATGATAATCATGAAGAAATTATTTCCAAACAATGATATTCAAGGTAACAGTAATACTACCTTGTTCAAGTCTAATAAATTTATCTGATAAGCAGAGCTTTAATTTTTAGTAAAACTATAGTAAAAACCCACATGAAAACATGAGAATATGTCTAATGACTTTTATCTCCTAAGATACATCTGACTCAAAACCCTCAAAAAACACAGGACAAAGACACCGAGAAACCTGTAACAGGACCCCATTGTCCAAAGGTACCAGGAGTTAAAAAAAAAAAAAAAGAAAAAGAAAAAGAAGAAGAGGAAGAGAAAGAAGAGGAAGAAGAAGAAGAAGAAGAAGAGAGAAAGACAATTCTAGTGAAAATTTATCAAAAACCACAGATGGAAAGAAGTTGGCTACACCTGTCCTACTCCCAATTCCAAACATTTCCCGGGTTAAGAGTGAAGAAAAGAGATTATATGGAAGGCACCAAGCATACTGCTAATAACCAAGCTACCCGCTTCATTTAGGGCACTGAGGTCCAGAGTTCGAGGCAACAGGAAGTCTACCGCCCACTTGTGAGGTAAGGTTCAGGACACTGGGAGACACACACTGTCCTCCCAGCACAAAGTAGATAATGACACGTTTGGGGTGGTACTTACCGGACTTGTATATACTTAGGCAGAAGAACTTGAGCAATGTTAAGATATCCTTAGTAATTAAACTCTAAACAAGAAATTCCTGTCATTCCTTTTAATAAAATAGTATCAACATAATTAAAGAATATTCTGTAGTAAGCATAAAAAAATAAACTATTATCAATATGTACAGCTATTTCTAAATCTATGCAACTGAGACAAAATACAGAAATAAACTGTACATCAAAACTGAGGGAGATCCGAAACTCTAATCCACAATCCCCCATTTGGTTTTATCCAATAAAATTTACTGATATTATTTCTTTTAATGACATAACTGGGAACTTACAAAATAAATTTATGATAAAATGTCAGCTTTATTTTTTCTTTGGGTTTCTACTAAAGGTTTCCTTTGAAAAATGGGGCAGAGAGTCAGATCTACTGCTAATGGATTAAATGACCAAAGGTACTCTTTAATTCAAAAAACTACCAAGGAACTACACTAGTGATTCAATGCAAAGTAAGTTAATACTAAGTTAATAATGCAACATTAAATAGAAACTCACCTTGCAAAGGCAGGATCTTTACCCCAAATTCTTCAAGACATCCAAGGGCTTGGATAAGATCTAGCTCCTCCTGAATGGCAGCCGGTCTATCAGTTATCAGCTGTAAGCAGCACCTAGGGGAAATAAGATCAGCTTAAAAAAAAAGAAGTAACATATGTTTGGCTAAGTTGCCTTTCTGTATTCAACAACATGAGATCCAACACATATTTATCAAAAGCCTCCTACATTCCAGGTATCCTGCTAGATGCTTTCTGCTATCTTACTTAATCCTCATAGCAAGCCTGTATGATAGGCAAATAGCATCACCTGTTTCCTAAGGAAGCCAAAATCAAAGCTCAGAGAGGTGTAGTGATCTGTGCAGGGTTGTACCGATAGTAGGGAATGGTATCACATTACAAAGCAAAATATGTGAGCTCTGCCTTCAGAGGTAATAATCATACAGGAAAGGTTTAAAAAGAGAGACAGAATTCAGAAAATTTCCAGTTACTCTTCAGGGACAGCAAACATCTCGTTTCGGTGACAACTTCGACTCCCAAAGGAAAAACGAATAGGCTGAGACACTGCACAAAGGACATTTTTCTGATCATAAGGAAAGAGTCCGTTGGTAATGCAGTGCTGAGATGAATACAGGAGAAAGTGACTTTACTAATAAGAATCTGTAACACCTATGGAGTATTTTAAGCACATTTAAAAAAATCCAGACAAAGTGTACTTAAGAAATCTTTTCATTAACAAACTTACTTTCTGAAAGGTGAATGTGGAGGTATACTGGGACACAGGACTGGAAAGAGGCAGAGATCAGGCCAGGAAGGGCTAATGGTGCTAAAATCATGTATCGTCTGATGAAGATCCCTCGGCCCCAGGATGCATCTGTATGACTCAGTGATGGATGTGAGCCTACCTTACTTGCAAAATTGTAAAATTTAAACAAGATGAGCCCTAACATATACTGCTGATTCAAGTGTAACAAGGGACAGAGCCTACGTGCGGTATCTACTAAAATTCTACTGCATTACCTTCAAACTCACGAATTCTGAGTTCTAGCAATTTGTACTACAGACAGGCTCGCACATGCCCACATACCCACACATAATTAGGAATGTTCACTACCACAGTGTTTTTAAAATACAACAGAATGAATTTTTATCATGAATTAAATAAATTCTAGAAAGTCAACAATGGAATATTCTACAACCATCAAAAGAAGAATAGATCAAGCCTACATGCCCTCATGAAAAAACCTTCAGTATAGATCATAAGTGAAAATAATGAGATCCAGAAAGGTATGTATAAGTAGTAAGCACTCATTTGTGACTTAAGAAAGAAGCAGGTAACGTATAAGAAAGTATTTTGGAAGGATTCACAGGAAAATGATTTAAAAAGATAGCTGAGGGATAAAGTTAAGGGAATGGGAATGAAAAGAGAATTATTGTAAATACATATCCTTTTTTGTATTGTTTAATATTTTTATCTTGTGAATGTATTACTTCCTCAATTAAAAAAACTAGTTCATAATAATTTAATCAGTAAGAATGTATGGGCTATTTTCTATGTTAAATATAACTGTGAACATTTAAATATATCCAGGCTCACAGATCATCATCAGTCTAGTGTCACCTTATACACATACAACATCTTTTCCAAATTAAGGTGTGTCCTTGTGGGGGAGAAAAAGGGAAATACTGGAAGTGTAGATTTAAAAATGATCTGTGAGAACACCTGCCAAAAAGATTTAGGTCAAACACAACTCCCAGTTTCAAAAGCTACTCTGTTTGATATTTTCATCATCTGAAGTAGAAATACAATCCCTTAGGAGAGAAGAAAAAAAATTTACTACTTTTAACAACTCTGTCAAGTTCAATAACATGATTTGAGAAAATATGGCTCTCTCTGTAATAAGATATCACTGGGGAAAAAAGTTTCCTTTAAGCTTTTCGCTGCTAGTCATTCGGGGGGAAAAAATAAATCTAAATAGCTAAATCACTACATCAAAATAAATTCCAAATGGGCCTAAAATTTCAATGTGAAACTATAACTATCAAAGTAATAAAAAACAGTATGAAAAACTATTATAAAGGTCTTGGGAATTAAAGGTCTTTCAAAGGATGACACACAAGACAGAAATTATAAAAGAAAATAACAATTAAAATCTTTAAAGATTTTGAATAGCAACTTAAAAGATAAATCATATATATATAAAAACTTGACAACATAGTTAAAACATGTGAGAGAGGAAAAGGGCAACGTCCTTTATGCACAAAAAGCTCATAAGAACCAATAGTCAAAAGAGGCGCCTGGGTGACTCAGTCAGTCGAGCATCCAACTCTTGGTTTAGGCTCAGGTCATGATTTCAGGGTCATGGGATCAAGCCCAGCATCAGGCTCTGTGCTCAGCAGGGAGTCTGCTCAAGGATTCTCAATCTCTCTCCCTTTCTCTCTACCCCCCTCTTTGGCCCCTCCCCCCACACTTGGACACACACTCTCTCAAATAAATATATCTTAAAAAAAAAAGAAGAATAAGAAGATCAACACTAAATTTCCAGTACAACAGGCCAAGAGAGAAACTGAATTCACAGTCCAGAAATTTTCACCTGAAAAGGATTTCAAATCTTTATCATCTAATTAGGTCCCTCCTCCCTAAACAGAGCACAAGTCATGTAAAGCATACAGCCATTGCCTCAATGTGCTACAAATTCCCAGAACTTGAATTTGCAGGCCAGCTCATGAATCCTTCATAACAGAAGCAATGTACAATCTTACAGATAATCAGCAAGAAAGACTGGGAAAGCATGCTGGAGAACAGGGGTCATGGGAAAGTTGATGAATATTCATGACGTAATTATCTTTCTGTATTCAAGCAATAAATAACTGTGCCCCATACAGTATAGTCAATCTGCACTTGTGGCAATATATTTGTAAAGGAAAGAATAAAACCAACAATGGAGTTTGTGTAGTCTGACTTGTCCCCTCCCTCTTCTGGAAGAATACAGAATTACTCCACCTGGCCAGATCCATGCAGCTATCAGTGAGGTTGGTAGATGAATTAAAGTACTCTCTGCTGGCAGCCAAAACCAAGTCAATACTTCTTTCATAACTGACCCTGTACTGGGTTTTCCCTTTATGGGCTACACTAGCTGGTGGGTTTATTGAACAGGCGCTGCAGTGCATCATCTGCCCAGCTAAGTGGATATTTTCAAGGCGACTGGAACACAAAAGGCTTTCTGTAAATATCTGGGGAAAAGAAGAAACTTTAATTAGTTAAAGAGGGCAGATTCAGTTCTCAACAAAATGAAGACTCTGATATCCAAATGAAATAAATTAAAAATACATCCATCCTACAGGTAGCAGGTGCACGACCCTGTAAATGCACTAAATGACAATGAAGTACACTGTAAGTAGTTAATTTTATGTTATGTGAATTTCACCTCAATAACCAAATTCATCTTTTAGGAAGAAGTAACTTAACAGAACAAACTAATATGAAGCCTAATACAGTTGACCCTTGAACAGCACAGGAGTTAGGGGTGCTGAACTCACATGCAGTCAAAACTCCCCATATAACTTTTGACTCCCCCAAAACTTAACTACTAATAGTCCACTGTTGACCAGGAGCCTCACCAATAATATGGACAGGCAATTAACACATTATTTTGTATTTGCTGTATTCTGTAACTGTATTCTTACAATAAGGTGAGCTGGAGAAAATACTAAAATCATAAAGAAGAGAAAATACATTTAATATTGTACTTATCAAAAAAACAAACAAACAAACCCACATATAAGTAGACCTATGTGGTTCGCACCCATGTTGTTCAAGGATCAACTGTATCTTAATGTGTTACAAGGAATGTCTGAGTCAAACTATCTGAAATTCATACTCGTTAAAAACAGGATTCTGTCCCATACTCAATAGGGTCCACTCTGCTTAAACTATAACCATTGAATTTTTTAAAGAATATCTTTGAATACGACACATAAAACTTCTAACTGCTTAAAGCATCTGAATTCAGTCTTACAGACTAAACAGCCAAGCTATAAATGCAACATTGATTTTTTTCCAATCTGCAGACTAAAAACTATTTAAATAAAACAAGAGCCACTGATGGAAGGTATTCGTGCAAATATCATTGTATTCTACTAGCAACTAATAGCATCAATTAACATAAAATTTATTGTATAACTGAGAATATTTAGTTATTACTTAGTCTAGAAAAGTCTTAAACAAAGAGATCCTTTAAATATACACTAATAATGTCAATATGTAATTAGTATAAGAACTTCCCCACGAATGTTCACCCCTATTAGGCTTCTGCTGGATGAGGATAGCACAGAAATAGAAGCGAGAGATGAAAAGCAGATTTCATGAAGAATCAAGAATCTTCTTACAATTAAGACTACCCAGTTTTCATAGGATCCCCTTATTTTCACTACTTTCTAGGCTTCTGGGGAAGGTAGTTATTTTTAGACAGGCCTTCATTAAAATGACTATGATGAGAATAAAATTACTAATAATCTACAAGCGATCTGCTACAAAATACCTATTGTGACAGAAAGCAAATTACTAATGAGCAACCCTAATCATTTATATCTGACAGGTGAAAATGGCTTACTCCAAGTGACCCAAATGACTCAGATATGACGGTTTCTCTATTCCTTTGGTTTATTCAAGTAAGCCATAGTTAATGCCCGGTATTGAGAAATACAACTCACTCACTCTAAAATTTAAGTTTTTGCTAAAATGAACAATATAGATTTCTGCTCTACATGCTGTAATGAAACCTTGAACTTTCTCAAAATTGTGTCATTGAGCTTTCAAATCATTTTCCAAGATAGCAACCCCTAATAGCCAAAAGTCAGTAAAACAACATAGCATAACTTAAAAGTTACTAAAATGATATTTAAAATGTAAGTTTGAAAAAAAATGTAAGTTTGCCAAATCCATATTACCTTCCTCTAGAACCATTTCAAGCTGTTATGATATGCTTTCAAATGTTTCTCGAAGGAGAGAGGCTAATGGCCAGAAGTCATTAAAATATCAAAGCCTAATAAAAAGGTGTTAAAATGTAACAAAATCAATTTAATATGTCAGGTTGTTATAAGCTAGTTCAAGTGTAATATATTTATGCCAATTTTCCAATCAGAATCAGAAACAGTAAATAGCAAAATAATGCCATTCCAACTTAAAAACACTACTGCAGACATATAAATGATGGTTAGGCTCTGGAGCCCATGTGAATATAGATGTTCTCCTGGAATTGGAATTCAAGTTTCACTTTAGACACAAAAGGGGAAGTTACTGGCAGTTGTATGTACATGGTCTGAGACTATAAGCATCAATGTAAACTTCACACTCATTCATTAAAACCTGAAGTCCGAATATAAAACCATTTCTCAACAGTCTATATTAGCACTCTTTTGTTAAAATCACCTTGAATAAAAATACCAACCAATTTCACAAAATAGAGACCTATTTTTATAACTCATTTTATCAAGGGGTCACGCTTTGCGATGTCAGAGCAGAGCAACGTAAGAAATATCCTATAGAATTTCATGTTTGGCTTATGGACAGAAAAACTCAAAATGGAAACCTGCGTTTAAATTATATCTCATTAAAAATTGGTTAGTTGGATAATTTTTCCACATGAGCTAGGAGTAATTTGGTAAGACATATACCTTCCAAAAATATTAATTAAATCCCCCTGGGTTACACTCCTCCATCAATTAGCAGCCATTTCTTAAGTATCCTTTGTGTTCCGGGCATTACAATATACACTGGGGGATAGGAGGCTGAACATGAATATGATAATGCCTACCTAGGGGCTCATGACCAGAGGGAAAAATCACACATGGAAACCAGTTACTGCATTTGAAAGAAAGACTATAATAGAGACAAGTTACATAAAGGACAAAGGCAGGCATCCTGGAGGGCATAATTAGTGAAGTGAGTGCTGAAAATTACCAGGAATTTTCAGATCAAGGAAAGAGGACTAGATCCAAGCACAGGGAACAATGCAGATGGAGTCACGGGACGTGAAGCAGCATGGTGCGCGGAGAGTCAGGGCAGATCTGGTTGACATGGTGGAGCAGGGGGGACACTGTGTCCCCTGTACTTACAGAGTGGCACGGGGGAGAGTGGACACGGAAGCTCGATCTGCTGTGGCCTTCTATGCCATGCTAAGAAGTATGGTTACTTTCTGATACAGACATGTAACAAGCAGCAAATTTAAGAAGGGGAGTGTTACAAAAAGGTGTTTTAGAAGAATGCTCTGAATCAGTGTAGATTGGAAATATGGAAGCAGGGAGACAAGTTAGGAGGAATTGCAATTTAGCAGAGATAGGACAGATTTGAAAGACCTTTCCCAGCTACATCAATCAAATAGGCATTAGTGACCACCAAGACTATGGTAGTGAGAGGAGTCCAGGAGGAGTCTGTTTCCTAGCTGAGGATTAGCTTGCCGAATAACCTCTGTTGCAGTGAACGAAGATTGGGGCGGGGGGTGGGGAGACAGGAGGTGAGATATGCGAGTGCTCAACTTAGAAAGCACTACTCTATTCAATTCACCGCTATGACTCAATAGTATTACGTATAAGTGAGGCTTATGGTCACCATCTCTGTGTCCAGGAAACACACTGCAACAGCCAAACTTCCCAAATTAAAAACAAGTAACCTTCTATGCATCGAGTTACCTCATAGCAAGCATCAGAATCCAGACAGGTGTAAACATTCTGCTGCATAGTTAACATGTCTTGCAGCAACATTCTCCAATGAGACTCACTGACAGGAGGCTGCCTGGTGGGGAGACAAGAAAATAACTCATGAAATTGCTCTTCAATTGGCCAAAAAAAAATGGTATCACCATTCTATATGCCACACAGCTCCCAAATGATCAATAGGAAGAATCTCATTTGAATTCCCAGGAAAAAACATCGATCAGAGGGAAAAGTTGAAGGGCTCTGTATCAATGCTAGAGACGCTGCCTGAGCCACCTCGGCCACAGAACTAGAACAGCATTACCGTGGTAATAGCAAAGGTAAACCGAGTGTGAGTTTCCAAGATAAAATAAAGCACAGTAAGATAAAGCAACTGTGATCTAGCAGGAAAAGCACTTGGAGACAGAACTGGTTTCAAATCCATCTTTATTACACTGCAATCCCCACAGGGGATCTTCTTAACTCCAACTACACGTGCAGACCTGGAAGGCAACTAGAGCCCCCCCCTGACATCAGTCGAGAGGCTGGGGACCCCAGCTCATCTGCAAGGCAGCGCTAGTGGCTCTCCTCAGTGGGAGTCCTTGCAAGAGTCCGCAGAGCGACTGACCAAGTGCCGCAGGGGTTATGTTCATCCCACGGGACAGCCCAGGTGCCAGAAGACAGAGTCCTACAGGGGAGTGGCAAAAGCTGCCCCATCTAATTCAGGAAGGAGTTTCATGCCCCTCCAAGAACCAATATCGTTTGTAACAATTCCATAGGCACAGTTCTCAGGGTCTCCTCAAAGACATGCCAGTGACCACACTCAGGAAAGCCCAAAGCATAAAGCCCCTATCAGGCTTTCCAGTTCATTTCCAGTTCAGAAGCAATTTACCAACCAGGGATCAGGTTTACACAACCAATGAGACATACACAGTCTTGTTGATCAAATAGCATTTTACATTGGGATCCAGGGTTACAGAGTTAGAGGATTAATGGTTCAGATTCTCCTGCAGCAGGGAAAGGGTTTTGTTAACAAATTCACTGACAGACACATACTAGCTGCATGATCGTGAACACTTAATGTTCCTGAATTTCAGTTTCCTCACTTAAAGCCCATCTTGGAGAGTGATAAGAAATGGAGGAGATTAATTCTGATAAAGCACAGGCATTGAAGCAAGATGTTCCTAAGTATAAAAACAAGCTCAATTACCTGTACAGCTCTGAATATGTCTCTTAATTTCTCCGAGCTAGATTCCCTTTTTGTACGTTGTGAGAATTAACTAAAACTAGAATGTATGAAAAGACACCCCCCCCCCATTTTTCTGGTATAAAATAGTATTCAATAAATGTTAATGACGAATCTGAAAGTTACAAACACATTTCTTTGGTTTCTATAGTTACACAGATGATTACTAATATTGTTTAGCAGAAGGGAGAAAGTGCTGTAATTCTTTCTGCTTCCCCCAAAAGTTCACCTTTGTTGACTATATATGAATTTGGAATCATTATTTATGTTTACTTGCTAATCTTGATGTTCTACATAATCCTGAATATCACTGTTTGAAAGGGCAGATTTTATTTTGTTTTGTGCTTGTCAAATACCAACTGTCAAATAACAACTGGATGCTTCCTTCCCATGTACCTTTCCCTCATTTATGCATTAAAAACAGGGCACATAGACTGTAAGCATATAGTAGTATTGCCAAGGGAAAAGCATGTATTTGAGATCATTCCTATGAAATTTCTAGTCTTCAGGAACTTTTTCACCTAAAATTTTTAATAAGCATATGCTTCATTTACTTATAGTATTTTATATTACACAAAATGAATAATTACTTCTATCCTTATGCAATAAAGCATAAGAGAATACATTTTTTCCTCAGCATACAAACAGAAAAAACAAACTGACATATTTTCATGTCTTCCAGGACAATCCCTGAAGTGTGTCCATTAGTTAGACCTTGATATGTGAACTCTTTGGGTGAACTTCAAAGAACTGGAGGGTTCTTTCAGATTTGGCTTGCAGGTAAGTTAAGTTGCAAAATGTTTGATGAAGTGAGTGTCCATCTTGCACCAGCTGGATAAAATCAAACCTAGGCATTGTCTAGCTGAATTCAAATTCTCATAGCCCAGCTGTTCTTCTGGAAGCCATCAACACTGGGACAGATGGTATTAATGTTTTCTCACACATGGCTAGCCGTTAAGTACAGGTTCTAATTAAAATAAATTATAAGACATTACTTACAATGGCCTTTTCAGAATACATTCAGTAAATAGGAACCAAGAGTAGAACCTGAAGGCACTATACTAGAGAATTGCAAATTAACAGAGAGATCCCTAAATATAAACATGATGTATTAGTTACAGCCTTGGAACAGAGGTATATTTTCCAAGGAGAAACAGTATTGCACTCATGATGGTAAAACTTGGTTTGGCAGATTCAATTAAATCTCCTACCATTTAGAATATCCATAAGAATATTCCATAGATGCTGAAGGCCAAACCATGGTAGCATATATGAAAAAATTAAGATTTACTTCAAATTAACTAGTTTGAAAAAAAGAGGCCATATTCTCTTACATATTCAGAGTAGAACACCATGAGCAGAGATTAACTTCAAAGGCTTCAGAAGTATTTGAGGAACTCAAGGAAAACACAGGAAGTAATCTAGCTGTAACAGCAAGGCTTTCTTGAAGAGTAGGTTCTAGAATACAGTCAGCATGATCAGAAATATCGACCCATTTGTTTCTAGTTGTAAAAAAAATCTTAAGAGTTGAGTTGCCAAAACCTTTTAAATTATTCATTTAATAATTATTGAGAGAGGGCCATTGATATATATGGTCCCATATTAGATGTATGGGAACTATAACACTTGTCCTGGAGAAGCTTACGATCTCGAAAGGAACATAAGGCACAGACATTAATAATTATAGTACACTGTTGAAAAAGACAGATAGGGAGAGGCAGATACAAAATGCCAGGGAATTTCTTAGGAAGGAGAGGTCCTTGAGCGAGCCACTCCTAGTTGCATTCCATAAGCAGTTTACTACTGTTGACTGGGCTCAGGATTCCCGGAGCCCTCTAGGTGGTGCATGTTTAGCTCTAGTAGGGCTTGGGAAGTAGAGCTGTCTCTATTTGCAATGACATGGTATGGTATACAGAAAATCCTACGGAATGTCCACAAAAACAAAAACAAAAACAAACCCTACTGGAACTAATACAGATTGGAAGACACAAGCTCAACATATACCAAAATCAAAGATAATATATCAACATTTGTACACACTAGGAATGAACAATCCAAAAATGAAATTAAGAAAATAACTATCTACGATAAAAAAAAAATCCCAGGAATATTTTATAGTACACAAATATCCATAGCTTTATCTATAAAAACCAAAACTCAAAACAACCCAAAATGTCCATAAACAGGTGAATAGGTCAACAAAGTGTGATAAATCCATAAAGTGGAATACTACTCGATAAATAAAATGGAATTATTATTGACCCATGATACAAAATGGATGAATGACAAAATAAGTATGCTGAGTAGGAGAAGCCAAACAAACAAAAAGTGTATACTGGATGATTCCATTTACATAAAATTATAGGAAATAGAGAGTAATATATAGGAATAGAAATATAGATCAGTAGTAGTCTGGAGAGGGGATAAGGGGGTGATGAGGAGAAGCAAAAGGGAGGGGAACATAAAGAGGCAAGAAGCTTTTAAGGGTGACATATTTATTACCTCGATTGCAAAATGGTTTCATGAGTATCTACATATATCAAAACTTATCAAATTCTACACTTGAAACATAGAATTTATTGTTGGTCAATTATAACTCAATGAAGTAAATAAAAAGAACAGTACTTTATTTTTAATCATATATAAGTATCAATTAATTTTGTTCATTACTTACTTCCGACCAGTGTGCCTGGTCAACCTAACCATCAGCTTGCGTGCCTCTTCTGAGCTAGACTGAGTGTTCTTAACAAACGAAACTGGTTTCTCAAGTCCATGTTTCTCCAAGAGCTCCGACACGCTAAAAGTGAGAGAGGAATTTTTTAAAGTCTTGCTACCAAACAAAAAAAGCCTAAGAGTCTTGAACATACAAGTAGCACTTAGGTGTTTAGAACTAAAACCAAAAAGTAGCATATAGAATGACCCAATTTTACATAGTGCATTAATTCTCAGCAAAAAAAAAAAAAAAAGCTAACAATTATATATCAAATCTTATTTCCTGTACTTTTATTACAAAACCCATTTTGTTTAAAGTATGACATATCTTTATCTAAAAATATTTTTTTATTATTTTCCTCTACTCTAAAAGCATCAAATCAGTAAAACAAGCCAAATCTATCATTTCAATACTCAGCTTTAACTCTGAACAATCCTACTGAGTAATCTGTTACAGGCAAGGTCGTTAGAAAAGCAATAAAGAATTTTAGAGTTGGAGCCAGAGAAACATCACAAGGCTCAATATCCCTCCAGAATCTATTATATAAAAATACAGAATATGTCACAAATTTTGTCCCATATGAATCTTCTTGAGATATCTCATTCCCTAATCATCAGCATCATACATATATGATGGTTAGCCTCACCAAATCTCACATTTTTGAAATAACTACTACTGGGTTTATAGAGTGTGACTGGCTAGAATTCAGTAGCTTGTCATGAAGACAGGTTTCATGGGTCATGTCACCCGACATCGTGTATGCTAAAACATTTTTCAACGATTAGTAGCTATGAGGTGGAACAGAAATAAAAATTCTTACTTTAAAAGGTCAGTAACTTAAACTAAACAGGGAAAGACATGGGTATCATCCAGAAACTGACCGAGTATAACTGTTTCCTTGAGGTAGTAAGAGCATAATGTGACATCAGGACCACTCATGGTTACACCCAGGAACATACCGTGAAATATACTGTTTATTTCACCATATCTTTTTGAGATCACTCTTCTCAGTTTCATTAGAGGAAAAAAAGGTAATCATGCAAATTGTAAGGAATGAATCTATATTGACTTAATCCACTAAGTTTTACTCAAACTATGTTCAACTTCTCAGGGAAACTGGGGAAAGGAGAGACACAGCCAAACTAAAATAACCAAAGCTTGAAAAGAAAGAAAGAGCTTGATTTACTAAGAATTTTTCAAGGGGAAAAAAAACCCAACCATATAGCTTTCAGGACACAAAGTAACAAGCAGCAAGGTAGTAATAAAAAGAGGAAACAGAGGGGGGCGCCTGGGTGGCTCAGTTGGTTAAGCGGCTGCCTTCGGCTCAGGTCGTGATCCCAGAGTCCTGGGATCGAGCCCTGCATCGGGCTCCCTGCTCGGCAGGGAGCCTGCTTCTCCCTCTCTCTCTGCCTACTTGTTCTCTCTCTCTATCTCTCTGTCAAATAAATAAATAAAATCTTTAAAAAAAAAAAAAAAAAAAAAAAAGAGGAAACAGAGGTCCCAAGGAAAAGTGAACAATCAATTCTTCATTCAACTCCCATACATACCTGGCACAAGAACACTGTTTCCTTAAATACAACTTGAAATATTTTTATACTCAAGTCCCTTAAATTGAATGAATAAAACTTCTAATTAGTAGACTCCAAATTATTATACTTTACTATTCATATCATCACTATAAAGTGATGGCATTACCTATAATTCTATAATTATGTGTTGGAAAAAATTTGTTATCCCTAAAATTTTTTTTAATACAGATATTTAAAATTACTCAAGCATCTTCATATACACATATAAATACTAGTATACAACATCTGACTTCCTAAATGGCAAATTGGGAATTTCAGGCTCCAAGATAGAAAGTTTAATGCTTCATTTTGACAGTGAAGAATATTACTATAGAGTTACTTGAAGGCTCTACTGCAGTTTGATTGAATCCAGATTCCAATCAAATGTAATATGCCCAAAAAACGGAAGTCAGGAGTATAATAAATATTGTTTGCTGACAGACACAATAATTTCTGCAGGAACTAACATTTCTTGTGTACCTACTGCGGAGGAGGCACTTTAAATGGTTAATCTAACATTAATTCCATTATCTCACGGGTTAGATACTTTAAAGAAGAAAACCCGGGGTTCAATCACACAGCTTCTCAGTGGCAATGCCTACATTTGAACACAGGTCCACCAGTCTTCAAAATCCAGGCTCTTATTACTCTACCATAAGCTGGCAGGACATCTGTATTAAGAAAATTCACTCCCAAGAGAGTCAAACAAATAGGAAGTCAAACGGCAAATGACCATTAGACATATGAAAAGTAATGTTTCTGGACAGACCTCATCTATCAGCACAGAGCCAACAGACGAACATTTCTCTCACCTGAGAATTTGTTCCAGTTGGTCTACCATGTCATGAAGAGCATTTGTTACCTCTGTTTTATGACTAAAAGATTAAGAGAAAAAAAAATAAAGTTTTAGTAGTAGCTTTTTACATAAAACACAATACTCAAGTGAAAAAAGAAATGATGTTTCCCTTATGGTTAATATACAACAATATTTCACTGCTGGGCAAAATTTTGGTCTTATTTCCTAAACGCTTTCAGCATCTTTCATGACTTAAGAGCTTAAGATAAAAAATACTGGACTAGAAGAATATTATCTATTACTGATTAGTGTTATATGGACAACTATTTCCTGAAGAACTTTTAGTTCAATTCTACTAAAAGGCAACAAACAAAGCATTGGGGCGCCTGGGTGGCTCAGTTGGTTAAGCGACTGCCTTCAGCTCAGGTCATGATCCTGGAGTCCCGGGATCAAGTCCCACATCGGGCTCCCTGCTCAGCAGGGGGTCTGCTTCTCCCTCTGATCCTCTTCCCTCTCGTGCTCTCTGTCTCTCATTCTCTCTCTCTCAAATAAATAAATAAAATCTTAAAAAAAAAAAAAGGCAACAAAGCATTATAAATCAAATTTAAGTCTTTTTTTTTTTTTTTTAAGAGGAGTTAAAGGGTAAAATCACCATCTGGTTCTGTTCTTTTAACCAATAAAACAAAACAGGTAAGGAAGCATGGCCCTGCATACTGGCTTGCTCCTAGGCCTGTCTATATCCCTTCCACACCCCCTAGGAAGTTTCCACTAGGATTCTATATACTCAGAAGACTTCTTCCATAATATCATTCCCTCTGCACCCACTCCAATATTAAGGAACCAAAAAGAAGCACAACCATTACCTAGATAATCCCTAGAAGGTGGTGGAGATAAAAAGCAAGCCCCTTCTGAGGAAGCATGTGGACAGGCGACTAGGAGAAACATTATCATGGCAAAGGATCATATACTAAATGAAAATGTGGCTGGTAGAGTAGATGTAGTATGACACAACACATGTATAAGTGAATGCAGGGATCTGTCACAAAGCTGAGACACTACTATAAAAGTCCCCTTCCATGCTATACAGCTCTGTGCCCCAACTATGGAGGGAATGCTTGCAGCGGAGAACAAATGCACCTGACACTCCCGGGTGCCTTCCAGCCAATGATGCAACTGAACCCCAGCAAGATCTCAGGGTTTTATTAGTAAGATGCCCAAATAAAATCTTTGTCTGGACTTAGAAAATTAAAAATGGGGGCACCTGGGTGGCTCAGTTGTTAAGCGTTTGCCTTCGGCTCAGGTCATGATCCCAGGGTCCTGGGATCGAGCCCTGCATCGGGCTCCCTGCTCTGCGGGAAGCCTGCTTCTCCCTCTCCCACTCCCCCTGGTTATGTTCCCTCTCTCACTATGTCTCTCTCTGTCAAATAAATAAATGAAATCTTTAAAAAAAAAAAAAAAGAATTTAAACAAGAAAATCAAAATAAATTTTAAAATTCAAAAGATGGATGAAAAGATAAAACTGAAGAAACTCCCAGATCATTTAACAGAAGATCAAAAAGTGGGAAAAAGAATAAAAAGGGCAGTAAATAAAGAAGTATAAAAAAATGGAGAAAGAAAAAGGAAGGGAGTACAAATAAAATTACCAAGGAAACTTACCAAGGAAAGAATATAAGAAAATTTCCCAAAGCTCTAAAGGGCAGGAATTTCCAGATTGGAACAGGCTATCCAAATGAATTAACACAACAAATTTAGTGTCACAATAAAACACATCCTTATGATATTTCAGAACATTAGAGATGAAGAGAAGGTACGGCAATATCCAAAAAGGAAGAAAAGCCATCTATAGTGATTTACAATGCTATAGGACTACTCGATAATCCTGGGAGGAGAGGACAAGACTGATGCCTTCAAAACTCACAAGGAAAAGATGATTATAAACGTAGAACTGCATACATAGCCAAGGTTTCTATCAAGTTCAAGGGAGCAATTCTGGTGTCTTTCTGACATGGGACAGTCTTAAAATAAAAATGCCTCCATGTAATCTTTGACATGAAGCTATTAAGATTGTGTTCCATCAAAATGAGAGAATAAGGGGCGCCTGGGTGGCTCAGTCGTTGGGCGTCTGCCTTCGGCTCAGGTCATGATCCCGGGGTCCTGGGATCGAGCCCCACATCGGGCTCCCTGCTCCACGGGAAGCCTGCTTCTCCCTCTCCCATTCCCCCTGCTTGTGTTCCCTCTCTCGCTGTGTCTCTCTCTGTCAAATAAGTAAATAAAGTCTTTAAAAAAAAAAAAAAAAAAGAGAGAGAATAAGTGAACAAAGGAGAAAAGAAATTCCAGGAATGCAATATGTAACACAAGAGAGAGGCAAACCAAAGTCTCAGGATGGCAGTTGTGCAGAATATGGGACAATTAACCCACATCAAAGCAAGAGAAAAGACAATTCCAAGAAGGATGTTCCAAAAGGTAGAGAGGGAGAGAAGATGGGGAAAAAAGGGAAGGGACTGAGATACGTCTGACCACAGAAAAGAGTTTTCTATTTCCGTCAGAAGAGAGAAGGAGATAAATGGAAACAAATAAAACAACAAAACAGGAAAAGGAAATTTCCAAAAAAGGAAAAAAAAAAAATCTGGGAAAAACAAAAAGTTGCATACAAAAGAAATATAATCATACCCAGCTCTGTAGAAACAATATTTACATAACATAATGATGAAAATTACCTTAACTACACTGAAAAAATGGTAGAAGTAGGTATGGGAGATGGTAGACGTCATCATAGACTTCAAAAGGAAGTCAATAATCATGTAAAACTGCAGTCACAACATGAGCTGAAGGAAAACATGCTCTATGCAAGTGTTTCCTGTGAGGAGACAGGTATTCAAGCACGGGGAAGGTGGGGCAGCAAACAGCTGTTTATCAATTACAAGGTTTTCAATTCCCTCACTTTCATTATGTGCATACATCACTTTAGTTAAAAATTAGGAGAGAATTATGTCTCTTTGGACTCCTTGATTTTATTTTTTTTTTAATGTTTTTTTTTAATTTAAGTCATCTCTACACCCAACGTGGGGGTTCGAACTCACAACCCTGAGATTAACAGTTGCATGTTCTCCTGACTGAGCCAGCCAGACTGCTTGATTTTAGATCAGCACCTCCACCACACAGACTTTTCCAAGTGAAAAGACCAGCTGACTTAGAGTGTCTCACACTTTGCATTTATTTGACTGTTTCCTTCATGGTGTTATTTAACTTGTTCTCCTGTTCTCTGCACTCCCTGTAAACCTGAAGTTTGGCCCAAAGGACTGATTAGATTAACAATGAACAACTTGGGGCACCTGGGTGGCTCAGTCATTAAGCATCTGCCTTCGGCTCAGGTCATGATCCCAGGGTCCTGGGATTAAGCCCCGCATCGGTCTCCCTGCTCCGCAAGAAGCCTGCTTCTCCCTCTCCCGCTCCCCCTGCTTGTATTCCCTCTCTCGCTGTCTCTCTGTCAAATAAATAAATAAAATCTTTAAAAAAAAAAAAAAGAAAGAACAACTTTACTTCATATTGGGATCTCAGCAGGAGGCATATAACAGATGCTGATTGTGCTAGCCCATTTGGTAGCTTGATTAAAGGTAATGACAGTCAGACTTCCACTTTATAAAGCTAGATTTGCCCTTTGAAATGACAAAAAAAAAAATAAATGAAGTTGCTGAGGTAATACTTTGGTACCATGCAAATATCCTTTACCGATCAATCTTTCACCTGATTGCAGTACCATTAGTGACTGTATGAAACAATTATTTCACAATGGGGTGCAAAACTGGTGACGTCTACATTCATTTCACAAAAAAATAAAAATTTCCTCAGGAGGAAAAGAGAGAGGGGGCAGCATTAGTCACAGTAGCCAAGATGACTAGAAACAACCTAAGTGACCATCAAATTTATGAATTACAAAAATGTGCTATTTACATACACACAATGGAATAGGATTCAGCCATTAAAAAAAAAAAAAAAAAAAAAAGAAGGAAGGGGCGCCTGGGTGGCTCAGTCGTTAAGCATCTGCCTTCGGCTCAGGTCATGGTCCCAGGGTCCTGGGATCGAGCCCCGCATCGGGCTCCCTGCTCGGCGGGAAGCCTGCTTCTCCCCCTCTCACTCCCCCTGCTTGTGTTCCCTCTCTCGTTGTGTCTCTCTCTGTCAAATAAATGAATAAAATCTTTAAAAAAAAAAAAAAAGGAAGGAAATCCTGCCATTTATGACAACATGGACAGACTTCGAGGGCATTATACTAAGTGAAATAAGTCAGATAAAGAAAAATACTGTATGATGATATGATAATCTCACTTTAATGTGGAATCCTAAAAAACCCAAAACAACAACAACAATAAACTCATAGAAAAAGATAGGATTTGTGGTTACCAGAAGTGGGAGTGGGAGGCGTGGGAACTGGATAAAGGTGGTCAAAAGGTGTAAACTTCCAAGTCTAAGATAAGTAAATACAGGGGACGTGATGCACTGTAATGACTTAAAACACACAACATGTTCCAGTCAAGGAACAATTTGGGAAACCAACTGAAAACAACCAAAACACTGCTATATGTTACTTTTGAAAGTTCTTATGAAAGTAAAAGATCTCATCACGATGATGGATGCTAACTAAACTGTGGGCGTTTCATGATATATTTATACGTATGTATGTCATTATGACAAACACCTCAAACTTATACAGTACTATGTGTTAATTATATCTCAATAAAACTGGAGGAAAAATAAAGTAAAATTATGTATATGCATACATTACTACTTAAACACAATTATTATTCTGTGTTTGGCAAGGGCCAAGAACAAATAATTCACAGAATCCCACGGGCTCATAAATATGAAAAACGCTTAATTAGAAACACAACTTAAAACAGAGACATCACTGTCTATCCACTAAAAACAAAGTATATTTTGTTGTGGTGGTGGTGATATTTTTGTTTTTTAATGGATTATTTACCAAGGTTGACAAAATTATAGTCACTGTTCATATACTGCTGGAAAAACAAAAGTTTATCTCTAGGCAACAGGTTTGCAGATGATTCCATTTTCTTCTCTGTGTATTTTTTATATTCCCAAAATTCTGTCTAATGAACACTCTGGCAACATTTTCGTTTTAGCTGTTAGGATGAAAAGACAACAATAAGATTGGCATGCTGTGGATTCTTACCTGTATCCTCTTTGTGGAAGACATTCTAAAATGTCATAGCAAAGAGATAGCTGGTCACTTCGTTCACAGTTGTAGATGCACCCCAGAGCTACTGCCATCAGGTGGTCCTGATCAGGAATAATTTTTTGCTGCAGCTAGAGAAAATAAAGCATGCTGTACTAAACGTCAGTAGATTTACATTCAGTTTTTCCATAGCCCAGTGCAACTGTCAACAGAATATTAAATAGTGCAATTAATCAGCCTCAAAAACAAATCTTGATTTTTCTTTAGCTTACAGACTTTTGGGGTCTTTAATAATTCTAAGTGAAATCACATTTTAATTACAGAATCAGCTAGAAAAGATAATTTGTACCCATAAGCTTTGCATCTGCTAAAAACAGATTCTTCAATTTATGACCCATTCAGGATAAAGTAGATAGAAGAAACACAGTGAATTAAAAAGGCAATTCATTAAAAGCATTTCTAACCCAAAAGCCAAATTTTATGTGTTTCAATTACAAAAATATATAAAATTCCTTAACTAATATTCAGAGATGTTTAAACCTACTATTTTTCAGTATGCATTATATATTAGTCATGTAACTAAACAGTACTGACATTCTATTCGAAAGAAATCACATGGCTATGCAGTAATATTCAAATCACGGAACACACGCCGATGCAGAAAGCCGACTACTATGGGTCACTGTCTCTACAGGATACACACTTCCCATCACAAACCAGACTCTCTTTCTTATTTTCTGGGATATAAAAATACTGTATTTGTGCCTTGTTTTTCTCATCTCTACTTCTCATCTTACTGGATATTAACATCTTCCTAATATCACTGTTATGAAGATTAAATTAATACATGAAGAATGCTTCCATTATTGCCAAAGACACCAAAATGGAAAGTTGAAACGATATTCTTAGAGCCCTATTCAATGACAAAATAAGTTTAAAGTAATTTCCATAATAAAGATCAGTGGTTTTCAACATTTTAGTAGAAACTCACAAAACAGATAAGAAGCTTCTCTGTAAAAAAACCACATCAATGGATGGGAAGAAGAAACATTCAAGTTACAGGGAAGTGAAGTCTCCTGAAGCACTAGGGTTAAAGGAGTTATATACCTTTCTTCAAGGTGTTAAGAAAAAAATATACTGTTAATTTGACATCGACATCTGACAGAGTTATCCAAGGTTGCAAAGTGACAGAATGGTGAAACAGAGCACAGTAAAAGTAATTATTATTAAAAATTAATTAAAATCGCTAACTCTTCCTGATTTCTTATTGTGTGCCAGGTACTATTTCTATGTGCTTCACATGCATTCACTCTTAATTCCTCAAACCATCCGGGAAGGTTAATACTAGCTCCATCTCAGTTTTCCGTAAGGGGGCGCTGGGGCACCGACAGAACACATCACTTGCTCTGTGGAGGCTAATGCAGGCAGCCGGCTCCAGAGCCCACACTAAGGCTCTCTCGGTCCTGCAGGAAAACTTCACATACAGGAAGAATGGGAGAGATGGAGGAAAACTATAGTCATCAACAGCTCATATAGGAAAAGGAAAAAAACTGAAACCAGTTTCAGTGAAAAGGAATAAATTGGAAAGCCAAATGAAACAGAAGCCAAATTCCGTGACGGTTTCCTTGATTTCCCTGCTTCCTGTCTTTCGCTCCCACCAACATTCAAGTATCACTTGCAAGTTAAATGTACTAGAATCCACAACTGATCACGTATGCTCAAAATCTTCTACAATGGGAAAGGTAGAGAATAAGTTTTTTGCCTTCCACTCAAGTTCCTTCATGGCCTGGTGCCAACTCACCCTTCCTGTCCTCTGAACCACTATGCAAATTTTAGTTCACACAAATTAAATCACTTGCCTTTATGTAAACATGTTACTGCTCTTTTGTCTCCCCATCTTATTCTACTCCTACATGGACCTTCTTCTCAAAAACTTAGCCTTGCCCCATCTAAACCCTCCCTGATAATCCTGCTTTCTCTCTACTTGACTCTGACTTCAGTTGGGCTTTCCCAGATTTCTAGTCTCTTCCAAAAGCTCCATAAATGCTGGTCCAATGAACACATTCTCATACAACTCTTAAACATAAATCCTTTTTCCTCTCTGTATTCCTATGGCTTCTTTTTGTTCTCTTCCTGTGCCATTTAGCATACCTTTCTTAATACAATCTATTATGCACGTGAATCGTAACGCTTAAATTTTTAAGACACATTCTATTCTTGTTCTGTTCAACTCCCTACAAGATGCCTAACTTCATAAAGTGTTAAGACACACGTCCTCTCTTATTTCTATCATTCCTGTCCTAATACCTCAGTGGTAACTATTAAACCATCATTTGCCCCACCTCAAGCTGATAGAAGAGAGCCCCTCTAAAACTTTCTAGGAAGTCAGTAAGTCTTCCCCACCATGGGCAGCTGATTATTTTCCATACTGCATCGCAAGGTGAAATATAAGAAAGTTATAATTTGGTTCTTAAAAATGGTCTTAAAATTATGCACTACAGATAAGTAGCTAAAGAACAGATGGTAAGATATGATACCTGGAAAACCCCGGAGAATGAAGCAATACAAAAAATTAGTGAAGTGGCAGAATGCAAAAATAACATACAAAATGAACAGCTTTCATATACAGAAACAACAAACAGAGGGGTAAAAGTAGGGAGAACTCGATTTAAAATAGAAACAGAAAATTAAATGCTTAGGAATAAATTTAACAAGAAATGTGCATGACCTACATGAGGAACACTTTCAAACACTCCTGGAAGACAGTAAAAAAAGACATGAACAAACACAATGATACACCCTCTTCTTGAATAGGATGACTGAACATTATAAAGATACTGGTCTCACCAATTTATAAATTTAATATAATAACAGTAAATATACCAACAAGTTATTTTATGGAATTAGCCAAGTTGTTATGAAAGTTCAGATGGAGAAAGAAACATATAAGAATATCTTTTAAAAAACAAAAACAAAAAAACCTAGGGAAAAAAACTACAGAGGAATACTACCCTTACCAGACTTTAAAAACCCGTTATAAAATCTCTGTAATTAAAACAGTGTGCTCCTAGGGGCACCTGGGTGGCTCAGTCGGTTAAGCATCCAACTCCTGATTTCAGCTCAGGTCATGATTTCAGGGTCCTGAGATCAAGCCCCACATGGGGCTCTGCACTCAGCACAGAGTCTGCTTGTCCCTCTCCCTCCCCCTCCAGTTCTCCCCCTGCTTGCTTGCTTTCTCTCTCTAATAAATAAATAAATAAAATCTAAAAAATAAAATAAAATAAAATAGTGTGCTCCTAGTGTATGAACAAACCAGTAACAATATAAAAACTCTAGAATTAGACTAACCAACAAATGGAAATTTGGTAGATGACAAAGGTGGCATCTCAAATCACTCAAGAAAAGACAAAACTTTTAATATATGGTGCTGGGACAACTAAGTAGCCATCTGGCATCTCACCATACAAAAGAATGAGCTCCAAGTAGATTACTGATCTAAACATAAAAATAAAAGCATACAAGTACTGAAAGAAAATGAGTGAATTCTTCTTTAACCTTGGAGTAGGAAAAGGCTTTCTCACCATGACTCTAAATACAGAGGCAATAAAAGATTGCTCAATGTGACTACATATAAAAAGATAAAAATTCTGCCTGACACAAATCACCATAAACAAAGTCAAAAGACAGCCTACCAACTGGGAGAAACATACACAATACATACCACAAAAAAAAGGGCTAATTACACCAATATATCTGAATTTCTACAAAAGTAAATCACAAAGGAACAAAAGTCCAAGTGAAATGGAGGCTATCATACTAAACAGCACAGTTCTAGAGGCACCTTTCAATTCCCTAAGGAGTGTGGGCCCAAAGTAGACAAGCAGGAAATTGCAGGCAAGAGCTTAAACTGTTAAGTAGACTTTCCCATCCACGCCATTGCCGGCATATGGACCTAGGTCAGCACCCAAAGCTTCCAAACTCAGAGCCCTGGAGTACTGCACTAAAGGAACATGGGAGAACTGGGAGCAGGAGAGTCCTTTTGAAACTTGACAGGGTTCCATTCCTGATCAGATGAAAGTGACCTTCACCACTACGAGAACTGGAGAAACAGCAAACCAACAGTGGGAATTGTTTATAACACAGATCGAAAGGCTTTCTATCAGAATCACTGGATAAATTGTCAAATGCATATTCCAGGTCCATATCCCCCAAATTCTAATCCATTATATCTGGGGTGGGCCTAGAAAACTGTACTTTTTTTTTTTTTTTAAGTCCATAGTTCCCATACACGATGCATCCAAAAAAAAAAAAAAAAAAAATGCTAGTATGGAAGACCGAGAACAATATGAGAAGGCAGAATATTTTATTCCCAAATCACCTCCATCCAGACTTGCCCAAGTTCCTTCGTAAGTTCCACTTTCCAAAGGGCCATGCAAATAAAGAGCAACAGCTTAAAATCACAGATGAGTGCTTAAAATCAGGATGTCGTAAAGGAGAGGAAGAGTTTGAAGCATATGCTACCGTTAAAAAGGACAAATATGTGTCTGTATTATTGTTTCCAAGTATTCACTCCCTTCTTCCCAAGACAGGATTATGCTTCCTTGCCTCATTAACAACAGGCGGGGCTAGACTTCCTCTGGCCTGTGAAATGTGAGAGAGAGGATGTAACTTGAGGCATTTTGAGGTAAGCTTGAAGAGCCACTGTGTGGTTCTACTTTACCCTTTCTCCTGTGCCACAGCTTTAAAAGGGGGCCTGCTCCTTTAGCCAAGTCCTGGAATGAACAAGACATAGAACACAGCAGAAGCCTGACTATAGCCTATATGATGCTTGTGGGAAATGAATGTATGCTGTTCTAAACTACTGAGATTTAGTGATCACTTGTTAATGCAGCATAATTTAGCCTAAGCTGTCTGACATGGAAATCATTGCTCCTGTTATATTACTATAAACACTCTGTGCATGACTCATGGCAGATCTCAAGGTACTTTTTTTTTTTTTTTAAAGATTTTATTTATTTATTTATTTATTTGAGAGAGAGAGAATGAGAGAGAGCGAGTACATGAGAGGGGGGAGGGTCAGAGGGAGAAGCAGACTCCCTGCTGAGCAGGGAGCCCGATGTGGGACTCGATCCAGGGACTCCAGGATCATGACCTGAGCCGAAGGCAGTCGCTTAACCAACTGAGCCACCCAGGCGCCCTCAAGGTACATTCTTTTTGTAAAGAGTAAAAAGTAAAATAAAATAAAAACAGTGCTCCAAGCACAATCCTAATAAAGCAAACAAATGTAATCAAGTGGTCTACAGCATCATAATGAAACCCAGTTTCAATCATTCACCCATCATTTGCCCTGACTAAATTTACTGAGCACTTGCTCTCTGCAAGGCACTGACTCCCAGGTGATACACAGATGAATGAGACATAGAGAACATACATAGGAAACAAAGGGAGGGAAAGAGAAACACATGAACATTAATTATGACACAGTGTGATATGGGTTATTACAAAGGCAAGGACAAGACCTATCATAGCACAGATAGGTCACAGGTCTCCTAGCAGAGGGAATCTAACACAGCAGGATCTTGAAAGACAGGCAGGTGTCTGTAAAGGGAAGGAAAGGGAAACTGACCATCCCAAACAAAGGAAATAGTCTACAAAAGCATAAAGAGGCATAAAAGGCTGGACAACATGAAGACAGGAGGAGCAGTTCAGTGTGAGTGGACTAGCACATTCACTCAGAGGGAAAAGAGGCTGAAGAGACAGACTGGGAACAGACCACAAAGAACCTTCTAGGCCACTCTAGAGAGCCCAATGTTTACCTTGTAGACACTGGTTTCCCATAGATCATGACATGATCAAATTTCCGTTGGGGAAAGATAATATTGATAGAGATAAAGAGGATAGATTGGAAAGGAAGAGCCCAGCAACACCACTGTTTTCTGCTTTGATGTTTACATATTTCAACAAAAGCAAATGGCAATATGTTTTATTCAAAAGGCACATGCTAAATTGCCAAGTAAAAACAACAAAAAGCTGACGACATACAAAGGATTTACAAGACTCTGTAAGGAAGAGAAGTATCACAAACAAGATTACTGGAAGGAATTTAAAGTCCTTTCTTTCTTCCTCATAAAACATTCATATTCAATCCATCCTGCTGCTCACATAGTATTCTGCTGTCATAAGCAACCCACCCTCGGCTCACAGCAAACCATCCCAAATTCAAAATCGGAATGCTAAGTGGGAACTGCCTACGACAAGATGGAAAATTTTAAATAGCCAAAGAACAGATACATGTTTGACAAGCAGCCCTTTCAGAAACCAAAATATGTGTAAGGTTAACTAAGCAATACTTCCTTTCTTTATCCTCATTATATGGTCTGTGGCCATATACCTCTGAGGACTTCAGACTGCTACACAGGCCAGCTCAAGGAAGTAACTCAATTAGAACTTAGGATTGGAAGAGGCTTCTGCTTGAAACCCAATCCAAGGCTTTGAATCTGACTACAAAGTCAGGGCCTTACACTGACTGTGTCACCCTGCTTCCTGCTTGAACCCTCCTCCAATAGGAAGGGAACCACGGTCTCTTGAAAGAGCGTATTTGATTTATGGCTAAATTAAGAGGTTATTTGTGTCACAAAAGTATGCTGCACTTAATAAAGTGACTTACTGCCAATGAATCTGAACAACCATTTGAATTTTGTAGAAGTACAGTGCTCTAAATACAGTTGACCCTTGAATTGCGTGGGTCCACTTACAAGCCAATGGCTTCTTTATAAATACAGCACAGTACTGTAAATATATTTTGTCTTCTGTAGGATTTTAGTAACATTTTCCTTTCTCTAGCTTACTTTTTTCTAAAAATAATCAACTGTTTATGTTACTGGTAAGGTCGACAGCAGGCTACTGATTGTTAAGTTTGGGGGAAGTAAAAAATTATACATGGATTTTTGCCCGAATAGGGGGTGGAGGGCCAGCGCCCTTAAAGGCTGTGTTGAGAGTGAACTATATAGTACTCTTAAGCAAATACAAAAATTATTAAGAATAATTATAGATTTCCTTATGAAATCCTAAAGATTTTCATAAATATTTTGAAAGTCCTGAAGAGCAAGAATCTTTTCTTCTTCTATTGGTGTTAGGGTAAAGCTTAATGATGAAGAATGCAGCTGTGAAATTAGAAGACCTGTGTATGAACCCACATCCCACTCCTTACTGTGTGACCCTGGGCAACTGCCTGACCACTCTATATCACAATTTTTTTTCCCTCCAATAACTAATATAAAGACCCACCTCATGGGTTGTTATAAGGATTAAATGAGTTAACACTTGTACAGTACCTGTCTATAGTAAGAATTCAGTTATCTATCAACTATTAGTATTTTTGGTCTTGGTATATATCAATACATATAATCAGTAGAAACAGAAAGTCAACAAACTTTGGAATAAATAAATCAAAATAAATATGAACTTCTAAAAAAACTGTTTGACCGAATTGAAACATGTTTAAAGAATAACATGACAACCTATGATTTCACTCATATGTGGAATTTAAGAAACAAAACAGATGAACACAGGGGAAGGGAAGGAAAAAAAAAAAGTAAGATCAAACTGAGAGGGAGGCAAACCATAAAAGACACTGAACTCTAGGAAACAAACTGAGGTTTGCTGGAGGTGATGTGGTAGGGGGGATGGGGTGACTGGTGATGGGCATTAAGGAAGGCCACGTGATGTAATGAGAACTGGGTGTATATGCAAATGATGAATCACTAAACTCTATCTCTAAAACTAATAATACACTATATGTTGATTGATTTTAAATAAAATTTAAATAATAAAATAATAAAAGAAAAGAATAACATGACAACCATTTCCTTTTCTGTTTAAAGGGAAATTACTTAGAAAGCCTATTATAATAAATTGACAAATCTATTGCAGAGGAAAAAGTGCAGAGGCTCTTAAGAAGTTAGAGTTTCTACTTACATCTGGTTTGGAATGCTGAAAGATCTTCAGGGGAAATTTTAAGTCCCCTTTAGCTAACGTTACTAAATATTCCTTTAATAGCTCATTAGCCACACCAGGAGACTGTTTCTCACAACGATGAAGAAAGGGAACCATCCACTGGTAGGCACTTGTCACATATTTGTCCTCAGAACACTGAAAATACAATTAACCAAAACAAACATATTAAATACCTGATTATACCAGACAACAAGTTCTAAAACTCACATAAAATCAGACTAATGTTAAACAGTAGAAGCCCAACACTTTCTAAAACAGACACTCCAGTTCACCTCTCCTAGACAGGCTGAGAAGTGGCAGGAGAATCACCTTCTGCCCGGGTCTAGTACAGCTAACAGCAGTGTGGCCCATCTCTGCAGGACCACGGTCACTCTCGGTCCCTCACAGCGTGAGCCCCACTCTGGAAGACCAACACGCTGCTACTACGACATCAACGTGAGATCTTCCAGAGCAAAGAGAGCTTCTACCCCAAAAATGTGTGTGTGTGTGTGTGTGTGTGTGTGTGTGTGTGTGTGTGTGTGTGGAGACCGACCATGGACGGAAGAGTAAAACAGAAAAAAAGCAGAGAGACAGAGACAGGAGCACTGAAAAGCTCTAGAAGGAGACCACCTGAGGACCATCTTCTGCATAAAATCCCAGAATCTCTCCCTTCCTTTTCCTTTTCTGTTTTGTCCCTTTACATCCACCTTCACAAAACTCCAAATGACACACATGATTTTACTCATTCTCCCTGACATTCCACAACACCTTCTTTTAATTATCCCAGAAGATAACCTAAATCCCATAAGAGGAGTCTTACCTATAACACAAATCGATCTTCACTGGGTAGGTTATCAGGGGGTAAAAATTACTAAGCAAAAGGGAAGAGAGGGCCAGAGGGAGAAAGATGACAAGAAAGAAAAGGAGGGAAGATGAAAAAGTACAGGAAAAAGAGAGAAAGAGTCCGGGAGGAAAGAGAGCACATCAGGCAGCCATGACTCCTCCCCTCTGCCAGCCCACTGGAACCAGGCTGCCCAAGAGCAAAAGACTACCCGGGGCATCCTTGACAGCTGGGACCCTGCAGCCCCATCATTCCTGTCTCAGAGGTGTCTCTCTGTTCAGCGGGCTCAGTAGAAACCAGATCCTAGCATGAGCGAGTGCACTTTCTCGCCAGGGTGACCCAGGGAGAATCTAAAAGTGCTGGGCAAATTCTCCTGAAGTCACGAACCCCTAAGCCAAGATGTTTTCTTCACACAAGCACCTAGCCCTCTGAACTCCAGTACTTCTGTATAAGTGAAATATGTAAGTAATTGGGAATTTTCACATTAGTGAAGGACTAGAAACATGATTATTAGAATGGCCAGCTCGTTTAGAAATATGCCTAGCTAAAAGAAAAAAAAGTTATATACAGGGGAGTATGAATAAAGGGCAAGCAAGGTACAAAAACAGCCAAAATAATTTGGGGATGCTTTCAGTAATGTATTCAAAAATTGGATTTTTTAAGATTTTTTTATTTTATTTACTAAGTGCTCAGGTTTGGAGGATATTTTGTCTTTGGCTTTGAGACCCACATTAATCAAAGTACATAGGGAATGCTTAAGAAGAAAATTAAAATAAAACCTACACTATTCATCAGTAGTCTTAGTTTTTCAATGTCTTTCATCTGCTGGAGTTCTTTCAAGGTTAGGGTTAAATCACACCCGGCTTCATAAACCAAAGCTTCCAGAGTAACCAAATTATCACAAAGAGCCAGCAAACCGGGAATGTTCCGCTCCATTCCAAGTCGAATGAGTGACAACGCGCAGTCGACCTGAAATGGAAAAGCGACAGTAAATCTGAATTTTCTGTGTCTCCCACATCTTCTCAAATAAAAGCCTCCAGTACAGAATCTAATTCTGCTAATCACCTTATATAAAATCATATTATCAGCAACATGCATTTATTTAATATAAAAACAGAGTTCTTCATCAAATATATCAGCAAACTGTTTCGAAAGAATCAGCAAGAAATACTGAAGATAATAAAAGAAAGACAACCATCTTAAATTCATACAGCATGACAGTTTAAGAGCAGTTTTACATATATCTGTCAACTTAATTCTCAAAACATTAACAAGCGGGGGGTGAGGTGGGGCAAGAAAGCTAGTTAGTGATAATGCCAAATTAATCCTATTTTCACTATATCACTCTGCTCCAGAAACAAAAATTTTTGTGTTTATATCCCTGTTCAGTACCTATCCTTCCGCAGCACCTCCCATATAAAAGGCATTCAGTAAATACTCGCTGCATGATGAACTCTGAGAGACACTTTCTCTGTCTCAATCCAAACATTTACACTTCACTTAGACCAAAATGAGGACTGATTTTCCTAGACATGCTCAGGACACAGCAATCTGACTCCCTGTCCCTTGATCGGGTTTATGAAAGGACGTACCTCTGACTGATGGCAAAATCATCTAACGTGTCCTTCACTCACAGCACCTCGTACTCCTCACTTCCTCCCTTATTCCTAGACTACCAGACTACCAGTTATTTACTGAGGACCGCCTATGAACTAAGCATCATTCTAAGTGTTAGGAACATAAAATTGAATAAGAAGAGGTCTCTTCTTTCAATGATCTCTCCACCTCGTAGGGAAACTGACTTGGTACAGCAGAGACTGAAGTACAGTGAGGGGACCTCAAAGAAGGGCACGTGGCCCAAACCGTCACAAAGTCTCCCCAAGGGAGGAAGACTTGAAATGCACTTTCAAGAATCCATGGATAGGGGCGCCTGGGTGGCTCAGTCTGTTAAATGTTTGCCTTCAGCTCAGGTCATGATCTCGGGGTCCTGGGATCGAGCCCCGCATCGGGCTCCCTGCTCAGCAGAGAGTCAGCCTCTCCCTCTCCCTCTGCCCCTCACCCCCCTCATGCTCTGTCTCTCTCTCTCGTTCTACTCTAATAAATAAATAAAATCTTAAAAAAAAAAGAATCCATGGATATTGGCAGGTCATAAAGGAAGGAGGGCAGGAGAACAGCATGGAAGGCAGAGATGCGTGACGTGTTGTGAGAGTACAGTTAGTCCCCTAAGACAGAGAAGATGGTCTGAAGCGAAGCGATGAGAAACACGGCTAGAGCAGCGGGGAGGGGCCGCAGAACGGAGAACACTGTTCGCTGAGCTAAGGAAGTTACAGTTTTTCCTGAAATGCAAATACTACCAGAGGACTTCCAACTGGGGCATGTCCTAAGTCGATTCACACACTTGAGAAAGAATACGTAGTCAGTATTCACCGAATGATGAACTGGAAAGGAACTGAAGACAAAACAGGCCAGTGAAGAGAACTGCACTTTCTAGTATTAGAAGACTCTCGACTAATGACAAGAACAGCACCCGAGGGACAGCAAAATTTAAGGGACAAGCCAAAGGACGTGAGCCACCAGAGACGAAAACAAATGGCTGAGACAAAGACAAGGGGGAAAGCACAAAGACACCTCAGAAGCCACACAGAGGAGACTGAGGGAGAGAGGAAGCAGTGGTGTCCAAGAACGATGTGTAAAATAACACAGGAAGGGTGTGATGTGAAGAAGCCGTTTCCCTACAGTAGTAGGGGTGGCCAGACTCCAGACAAATGAGGAGGAAAGAATCGTCGAGAAAGTGACAACAAAGAGCACAGGGGACTATTTTGGAGCTGTGACAGAGGGAAGACAAATGCAACCAAAGCCAGGGAGATTAGGACCCTTAATCTTTGTTGTTGTTTTATTTATAAAACAGGAGTGGTTGGGACTTCAGGTCCAAAAAAAAAGGAACAAAGTAGAGAAGGAGGGATGGAAGATACTCGGGAGAGAGCCCAGAGCCACAGAACAGACCTGAGCAGGCCGGGGTGTGGAATCCAGAGCACAGGGAAGGAAAGCAGTAGCCTGGATGCAAGAGAAGAGATCTCTTCCTCTGGGAAAAGCCGGAAAGAGTAAGGACTAATGGAACTGAGTTCTCAAGTTCCCCAGTGAAATACAAAGCAAAATCATCTTCCGGGAATGAGGAGGTGGTAGGCTGGGAGGAGCAGAGAAGGGGGAGGGGCAGTGCCTCAAGGGGAGGAAGGACACGGAGCAATATTAAAGGACCACTCTTAAAGCCCTTTAAAGCCCCAGGGACTGACCAGTACAGATGAAATGAGAAGAGAAGAAATGCATTTTCAGTTGGAAAGAACAGTGCCAGTAAATACAAGGCGGGGGGGGGGGGGGGCGCAGAATATAGCTATGCCATACCTTACACATAGGTAAGGCATGAGGCAAAACAGGAGTGATCTGGTAATACTTCAACAGAGAAGTGTTTTTTTACTTAATTTCTAGTAATAAAAATACAGTTCACATCTGAAAAGACAGATCTACCTGTATACCAATTCAGAAAAAAAACCCAAAACTATCACAGGTGAATTTTCAGAAAGCGTGAAGAAAACCTGCTGCATAAAACACAACTCTGGGCTGGTAATGGTTTGAACACAGACAGCACATTTGCCATGTGTAACACACTCACCAATTTTGTGATCCAGATTGGCTTTCCTAGTACCAACTTGGAAGTTGTTGCTTTCCCAGACACTTACTGAGGTAAAAATGTTTTAGAACCAAATTACTGACACCTTAAATGAAAGCAGGCTCTAATGCAACTTGAATTATGCCACGTACCCCAAGCCCTCACTGGATAAATTTCACTACTATACACATTTCCTAATCCAACAAACAAGTCTTGCTAAAAGGCATTTGTAGGCACTAAGGAAAAAGAAGTCCCACATCAATTAAGTCTCTAAAAATGAAAGAGATAAAAACCATGTTAGATATCACTTTGTAGCATAAGCCACATGAAGCATCAATAAATAAAATGAAGCTGAAGAATAATACTTCTATTAGAAGTGCTTTTATATAAAGGAAAGAGATGAAAGAATATAAAGGGCAACCGAAGCACCCCCAAATCACTTCCCTTTATAGTTATTCCTAATTCCACAAAAATGAATTCAAGATGTCTAGCAATTATTACTGGACTGTTAAAAAATTTAAATTTCAGAAAGCTCTATGGTTTCCTTTCTGTTTATTTTTTATAGACTTTACATTTTAGAGCAGCGTTGACAGCACAAATCACGAAGAAAGTACGGCCACTTCCCACAGAGCCTCTACCCCCACCTACCAACAACCTCCCACGTTATCTACAGCCCCCACTGGAGTGGTTCACTTGTTACAGTAGATAAACCCATACCAACACACCATTATCACTCAAGGTGATAAAGCACAAAGAGCACGTTGGGAATTAGACTGGAGCACCTCCAGAGACTCTTCTCATCCCAGTATCAGGATTCTAAACATTTTCAAATGCACTATGGTCCTTAGCCATCTTCAAAGACCTGGAAAGTCAATCAAATATTCTTGGCCCACCCTTCCCAAAAGTTTGATCTATAATATTACCATCAGCTCCAACACATAGCTCCCCTTCAATTCTATGAATACTAAAAGTAGGAGTCCAAGTAGGCAGAAATTCAAGGAGACTATCAAATGGAGACACAGGGCCGCACCCATCACTGTGTAGAAATGTAAACACAGGGGTGCAAATTCCTTCCCACAGTACGGCGGCTCATCAGACCCTTTAGAATCACCCTTCCTGTCACATGAAAAGCTGATGGTAGGACAGGTGGTCCAAAGCCAAGACCGCAAGTAGAAAGAAAAAGTAGAAAGATCCCGCGGCCAGATCCTGAATGAGATTTCAATGTGCATTCTGCCATTCTTCACTCTGAATTGCCAACTTCTGTTGTCTAAGATGAAGACAACTATTGCTTACATTTGCAGGGCACTCAATTAGCAGGATTTTTAATATTCTCTCCTGTGCATTTTCTTTGTTCTCACTGACCTTGGTATAGGAACCAAGCCCATGAAAAAAATCAACGTGCAGAAAAGGTAAGTGGCAGGTCCGGAGTCACGAGGCGTGTTAGTGGAAGAGTTGACATTAGTGTTCAGACCTCCTAAGCTTCAGTACATCCTTATCCCTCTCTTCACTGTCTGATGTAGTTCGTTTGCAGCTCCATAAAGGCAAAGGGAACTGAGGGGAATTAGGCTTAGACTTAAGGAAAACATTAGAGACAGAGCCTCAAACAAGGTTCCTAAAAAGCAAAATTAAAACCAACTGCATTACTGTGATATGACAGGGAGCCGATCAAGTATTTCTGGGTTGATACAGTCATTTCCACTAATATGGTATTAAGCCTATTAAAAAGATATGGAAAATCGTGGAGAGGATGTACCATATTTTGCAACTTATATTTTAGAGAAAGATTTTGAACAATTTTTCTTCTATGTATTTGATTTTTAAGAATCCCCAAAAAAGCCACAAAAGCTTTCTGAGACAAAGGATGAAAGAACAAACGTAGTAAGAAATATTCATTTCATCTCTGCAAACCAAACACATGCTCCCCGGCCCCACCGTCGGCTGCCATGACACACAGAGAATCCTGAGGCCCCAGCACAGCATGGCTGGCGTCCCTGAGGAGCAGCCATCGTTCTCCCCTCACCTGTCGGGCATAATGCTCTATTTCCTGTGCTCTGGTCTGATACCAGTCCATAACCTTCTCTACTGTAAGCTCCGATGTCCTGTACCTCAGTAACCCGGGCTGGGCGGCGTATAAGAACTCGCTTTCATCTTGGAGACTCGGCTCGACCACCGCTCTGCAAAGCACAAAAGGAACAATTGGTAACGGACTGGAATGCTGGGAAAAATGAGAATTTTGTGGAAGACAGAGAGAGAGGAACAGAGATGGGGAGCGAGTGGTGACAGAGACAGGGAGCATGCATGTATGTGTGGGGGAGGGGGATGGGCGTGTTTGTGTGTGTTTTCCCGTATCTGTGGGCACACTTACAAGATAAATGGGACATTTGGGAGATGCTTAATTTATTTTCCTATTAGGTTTCCCAATTTAAAAAATCAGGATGGACAAAAAAATCAAAACAGCCATGCCACAAATCAATCAAATAAGTATTAACGAAAATCAAAATCACCCTGGGAGGCTTTTACCAAATGCACATGGCTGGGAGCCTGCCATGGGCGTACTCAATCAAAATTACCTGTGAGGCCAGCCAGGCCTCATTTAGGAAAAACACCTCCAGGTGATTCTACCTGAAATATATTTTCAGAAACCTTGTTTTCCATGTTCATAAAAATCAGAGGAAATACGCCTTATTTACATCGGTAACACACCCTTAGTAGATATCAGCAATGGGGTACTGCCCTGACATTTACAAAGTACGGAACTGCTCTGTGCCACTCGCCGAAGGTAAAGAAGGACCCCAAGAGGAAAGTACGCAAGGCTAACAGCCCAGGGATCACAAATTATGAGGAGTTTTTAAGAGGATGATCCTGGCCAATTGCGCTCCATAATCAAGGACTAAAAAAAAAGGGCTTAAACCAAGAGAGTTCAGAGGGGCCTATGGAAAGCTGCTGGGCGCCACTAGGGCTATCCATTCACCTGGGCCAGCCCACAGTAATGACAGGTGCTCTCACAGTTACCGTTACAAGGCAGTGGGCTCTGGAGTCAGAACTGAAGCACATTGCATCGCTGAAAGCTCTGAAACTCTGCATTAATTACTGAGCTAAAACTAATCTTAGATTCATTTTATTCATATAAAATGGGGAGAATGCAATGCCAGAGGATTCAAAATAATACAAATTAAATACACAGGGAACATCGTCTAGCACGGAGCATGTGTTTAATTTTTTATTTACAGGTTTTTTTTATTAGAATTATTAGCAGCTGTAATATATGAGCAGACACAAAGCCCATTAAGATTTGGGCATTTTAGTCACATGCTTTGACAACCTACTGTGCTTATAATTGGTAGCCCTTTACCCAGCTGGTCTCACAACTGCCATTAACATTCTGACTGGTGGTTTTTCCCCATCACTGTCACGAAAAAAGTCACATTTCCCCCTGAAATCTTTAAAGCTGCCCATTTTAGCAGGGAAAAATACCCACGAGCAACTCTGAGGTCCTCTGATATTTTTTTCAGTCCTTAATATTTCCCTCTCGGCACTGACAGAATTTCACTGCTTTCTCCTTCCAGAAGCTGGCTTCCCTCACTCCAGTATGTGGGGCTGTCTGCCTTCTCTCATCTTCCTGGTGGCTCCTCCTGGGTCATCTCCACCAGAACAGCTTCATCCAGCCGACCCCTGCATCCTGGCTCCTCCCCACACCCAGTGAAGCTCTCTCCTCTCTACTCACTCTGGACTCTCTCTTGGTCTCGCCGTTGACTACAGCATAAGCTACCACATGCACTACAACAACGACCCTATTTGACCCCTAAGTCACACTTCACTCAGAAGTCCCAAAATCTTCCTATTTGCTCCCCCATGTTTCACAGGCACTTCAAATGCAACAAGATCAAAACTGAATTCAGGATCTCCTTGGGTAATATAGTTATCTCTATAAAAACAGAAACCTGATTTTATCATGCCCGTGCCTACTTTTATAGCCTGTAATCTGCTGTAAAATATTCTAGCCTCATCTTGGTGCCAATCTCACTTTCGTTCTGGCTACTTCAACAAGACAGGTCTTTATTTTTAGTCCTCGAAGGGGACATTGCCTTGAGCCTTCTTCCAACATGCTGTTCTCTCTGCTTAGAACACACCCCTCTCTTTTGACAAACTTGCCCTCCACTGGGCTAAATTAAATCCTGTTAATTCTTCAAATCTCAGATTTCACAAGATTTTGCCCAGGACGGCCTTCCCTGCCCTCCACCAAGCGGAGGTCTCCCTGTGACGTGCTCCCCACGCACCCTCCCTGGGCTTTCCTAGCACCCATCATGTCGGTCATTTACAGCAGGACCATTTTTCCCACCACAGTATAAACTTCACAAGAACAGGGACTGCATCTGCTTTTCTTCCTTCAGTATTTTTGTGTCTAGCAGAGGACAGACACCAATTAAACGAATAAGCAACAAACGAATATGTCCTGTAATACTGAAAATCTGTACCATCTTCAAAAGCATCTTTTCCTCTGTCAAACTTTTCCTGACTTTTCATTTTTAGTTTTAGGAGTTCTGGCACAGCAAGCTCTGCTTACATTTCAGCTTGCTGCGGTTGGTCTGGGAAGAAATGCCCTCATGCCTTGCATCTACTTAGAATCATACAAAGGCGCAGGCTGCGGGGAACTGGGAAGCAGGGGATGAATGGGTCGGGGCTCTACCCGGGCTACTCTCTCAAAAGCCCATCTGGAAATGAGAGAGTTCACCTGTCAATGGTCTCTCCACACCTCCGCCTATCACCTGTCTACTGGCCCTGACCTCCCACCATCTCCAGTTTCTCTACCTCGTCAACCTCTCACTACAATTGCTAAGTGATGACTTCTAATTAAATATGGCTGATGAAGACCACACATTTAAGCTCCACTGTCTCCTGCAACTGCCCTGAAATGGCAGCATAAGATCATTAACGGGAGAGGGGTGGAGGATGCCACACACACGATCAGGAGGAGCAGGGTACATGCACACCATTACCTTCCATTCTAGGAAGCCCACAGTTAACGGCCAGAACTAAAAAATCAAGTAGCAGCACGACTGTTATTCTGAGATATGGAGTTAACAGCAAAATTATCATCTGAAAGAATTAAAAGTAATTGCTTCTGGAGAGCAGAAAATGGGGAGAAGGGTACAAAGGACTGCGGGTTTGGGTTCTGCTTTTTTTTTTTTTAACAACAAGCTTTGTAGAAAATTTTAGCTCTTTAATCTACTTGCAAATATATATGACTTTTATTAAAAAATGAAAACTAAATAAAAACAACTTTAAAGATTTATTTATTTTAGAGACAGAGAGAGAGAGCACAAGAGGGAGGGACAGAGGGAGAGGGAGAAAGAATCTCCAGCAGACTCTGCGCTGAGCACAGAGCCCAATGTGGGGTTTGATCTCACGACTCTGAGATTGTGACCTGAGCCAAAACCAAGAGCCAGACGCCCAATTGACTGCGTCACCCAGGCACCCCTAAAAATAAGTTTTAAAAAGCAAACAGCAAAAACACAGCAGGACATTCAATTGCCATTACACTAAAAGTTATTGGAGTAAAAAAGGTAACTAAGAATTACTTACTCCATTATCTCAGATATCCAAAACACAACAAAATGAAAGGAAACGGCCAACGTTACCACTAACATTGAGAGAGCTCCCAAATGTCACCTGCAGTGATTACACTACTGCTTAGGGCTTTTATTTATCATTTATCAGATAGTATATATACATAGTTTCAAAAATCCAAAAGCATGAAAAGAGTCCTATCAAATGAAAAGCCAGCAATTCCATACACAATCCATACTGCCACCATCCTTGCCACCCTCTATGCCATTTTTACATCTTTCAGCCATCTTCCTGGATTCTCCTCTACGCATCTGAACGGTATGTGCTTGTGACTATTTCTGATTTATCTACCCTACGTGCTATTCTGCTCTCTTAAGCCACAACCATCCACTTCCCCTACACCCTTTCCTCCCATGGTGGATATATCACAATTTACCACAATTAAACCACTAATTATTTGCATTATTATTATTATGTGATTATGATTATCTTCTCCTGAGCCAAGTGGTACATTATCAAAACTACTGCTCTTTTTGAACAACTTTTCATTTTCTGAAGTTAATAAATGCCAAGTGTTCTCCTGTCCCGCCCACGGACTCCTATGCATCCACCGCTATGCTTTCCAAATTCTCTAAAAGATGTATTAAGAGCAAAATATAAACTGACAAAGATTTTTCCCAAATAGTCAAATATAACAGGTAATATTCCTGTTCCATTTTTCAACATTTTCCAAGAGACCTGGCTCCTGAAGCCATCCACACCCTTCCACAGTCTGTGCTGGCTGCTCGCTCCCCCGACAAGAACACAGCTGGTCAGCCTGGGCCCTCCCGTTGCCACGGCCTATGTTAGAGCCCAGTTCTGAATCTGATGGCTTTTTTTTTTCCCCCTGACTCCTTCATTTTAATAAAACACATCTTATATGGCTTCCTGAAATGAGATGTACATGGGTGGTAAATTTTACAAAATCTTACATGATTAAACTCATACTTGATTGATGATTTTAGCTAGATCTAAGAATCCTGATCAAAAAATATTTTCCATCAGAAGTTTTTCTTCTAGCTTCTATTGCTGTTCTGGAGATATCTGGAGATGTTCTGGAGGTCACTCTAATTCAAACTTCCTTTAATGTAATGTTTTTCTCTCTGGGAGACTGCATCCCAGATATTCTGGAAGGTCGTGATGGTATGCTTTAGTGCACTGGGCATTTCAATCTGAAAACCCATAGCCTTGGGCGCCTGGGTGGCTCAGTTGGTTAAGCGACTGCCTTCGGCTCAGGTCATGATCCTGGAGTCCCGGGATCGAGTCCCGCATCGGGCTCCCTGCTTGGCAGGGAGTCTGCTTCTCCCTCTGACCCTCCTCCCTCTCATGCTCTCTGTCTCTCATTCTCTCTCTCAAATAAATAAATAAAATCTTTAAAAAAAAAAAAAAAAAACCCATAGCCTTCAATTCTAAATAATAGGCTTGAAATATTTCTTATGAATTTCTTCCCTTCTAAAAAAAAAAAAATTTCTTCCCTTCTATTATATATATCATCTCTTTCTAGAATGCCTATAATTTGAATATTACGTTTGTTTTTTTATCTTTGCTCTCTTATCTAGCTCTATAATATTTTTATTCTACTTTCTGAGAAAGTACTTTGCTTTTACCTTTCAACCCTTCTAGTTTTTAGACACCAACTATCGTATTTTTTGTTTCCCAAAGTTCTCGTAGTTCTCTGTTCCTATGTTATAAAATCCTTTTGTTACTTCACAGCATCTTCTCTTATCACCTGGGCAATATTAATTTTTGAAGTTTTCTTTTTGTGTGGCCTCTGACTTTCAGTTCCATTTTCCATGTGTTCTGCCTGCCGGCGCCAGTCCTTGAACGTCCAGGAAGCTCGGGGGTTGTAATAGGACTTACTCATTTGCTGACTTCACTGAGGCCTGGTAATGCACGAATCTCTCAGGACAATATGTCAGTATCTAGAGGCCTCTTCTCAGAGGCTACTCCATTTCTCCAGAAATCTCCAAACTTCTACTTGGGGAATATGCCTACACTCCAGGAGCTGGGAGGTGGCAGGGAACCAAAGCTTCAACGTTCAGGACACAGATTTTCACTAAATGCTCCGATTTTCAACTCCAGCACTCCCAACCCCACCCTATGCTGTGCCTGATGCCCAGGAATCTGGAGGATTTCTGGATCAATCTGAAGGTTGTAGGCCTCAATTCATGAATCCAAAAAATTAACCTCTGATTTCATGTAGGAGAAATATGGAAGGAGAGATAGTGAAGGAAGATTTACCTGACTTTGAGGAGTGAGGAATAAGGGAATTCAAATGCTTTCAGCCCCATCCCTCATCTCCCACCCCCTTGCCAGTAGTTGATGACTCCACGTTCTGAGGCTTTCTAAGGTTAAGTCTTACAAAAATAAAAATTCAAACTGAATCAAAAACAAAATTGTGTGCATACCATAATAACAACCATGAAAAGTATATTTCTATGTGTCAAAGACTAAAAGGAAATACTTTAAAGAAGAAAAGAGTTGGTGTATCAGGATCATTTTTTAGAGTATTTACTTTGTAGCATTTAATATTCTTCCATTAAGAAAACTGTAATGTAACTGAGTAAAAATCAAGTCAAGTGTTTAAAACAACTCCACTCAAACTCTCTAAATCAGGGACTATCAAGTACATGGTCACCTACCACACACCACCTCGAAAGGGCCTTCTAATCATCCATCCCGGAGAAATGAAGGTCTCTCGCACAGGCTCATCCTTACCTGCACTCCAGCTCCTCGCACCAATCTTTATCTCGGTGTTTGTGTTCATGCCAAGGAATGAGCACCAAGGAGTCACCATTATAACTTAAATTAAAAAAAATATATATATACATAAGCATTTAAAATACACATTAGCTCAATGACTGGTACACAAGGAACATGATGCAAAAAGTATTTCTATGACCTTATATCTCCATTCCTGCTTATGGTACATTAAGTGGTACATGTTACATGCTATATACAATATGTAAATGGAAAATACCAAATTATTGATTTCTCTTCAATCAGAAAATGGTTCAAGAAGAAAAGGATATTATTTCAAAACTAAAAATTTGGCAAGGAACTAAAGGACAGCATGGGTGTGTGTTCATTCACACATTCTAAAACATTTATCAAGAGCCTAAGTTTTGTGCTCTTATTATCAACATAAATGGCCCCTTGCCCTCGAAAAGCTTATAGTCTTAACTTCCTGTGATCATAGAAGTGTTCTATAACTATGCTATCCACTATAGTAACCAGGGCCTACGTGCACATGTATTACGCACTGGAAATATGGCTAAGAGAACTTTAATTTTATTTAATTTTAATTAGCATTAATTAAAATTTAAATAGACACATAAAATTTAATTTAAATTTAAATAGTGGCTACTGTATATGACAGCACAGACCTGGAGGACAGGTAATTATTAAGAGGGAAGAAATGATTTTGCAGGTTAAAAATAACACTAAATGATCAAAAGGTACAGATTTCCAGTTAGAAGATAAACAATACTAGGGATGTAATGTACATGATGACTAGAATTAACCCTGCTGCATGATATATGGGAAAACTGTTAGGTCAGTAAATCCTAAGAGTCCTCACCACAAAGAGGAAATTTTTTTTCTTTTTCACTTTATTTCCTTTATATTTTATCTATAGGAGATGATGGATGTTAGCTGAACCTATTGCGATAATCATTTCACAGTGTATGGAAATCAAACCATCATGCTGTGTGCCTTCAACTTACACAGGGATGTATGCCATTTATTTCTCAGTAAAACTGGAAAGAAAGCATATCACTAAAAAATGAAGAGGAGAACTAGGAAGGGAAAAAATAAGGCCTGACTGGATGGAATTAAGAATAAATTCAGAAAGAACAGTGAGGTACAGATAGTAGAGTATGGTAACAGAGCAGAGCATCATTCCACACATCGGGCTGCACCGAGCACAGAAACCCAGCTGCCCAGCACCTAGCCCTGCGGTCTTTGGCATATGACTTTCTAAAGCGAAACACTTCAGACATTACCTTGAAGGCCCCTTTTAGCTCTAATACTCTGTAAACCCATGACAATAGATGAAACATTCTGAATTAAGAAGACAAAAATTTTAAGAACAAATTTCAATTGATCTGCTTTATAGTTCAATGAAACATTTTCTCTCCTGTTTCTGAGTATTAATAGTTGCAATTTTCTAAAATTTATCATAGCCCCAGGGAAAGGATTGCACTTTCTTATAATAGGTTGTATTTTGCTCTTTCTTCTCTTATGAGGTTATGCAACATGCCTTGCACAAGAAACACTTTGTAAACATTTGAATATTATGTCGGTGAAGAGATTAGTCCTCATGTACGAGGTAACAGGAGCCCACTGGGTGGTTTCAGGTAGAAGATGGAAGCTGAAAGATCTGAGAACGGGCAGTGCTGTCCATCAGTCAACAGCGTCCCCGTCAGGTGAATACTGGTGCAAATTATCCGAAGTCAGTTTCCCGTTAGATATAGACAAGAAGAAATGTATTATACTTTATTTTATAAACACAGTTTTTGACCCACCTTGCAGCTAGCATGTAATGTCCTTGCAAACTGTGTACCAGAGACACATTCGTGAAGGCATCTGAGTTCATATTTTTAAATTTCTGCATCACATAGATGATTATTTAGCATAGATGCCACAATCACACTATGTCACTTGTCACCAAATAAAAAACTATTTTATTTCCCTCTATGTCAATAACTAATACTTTATCACAGGCTACTGAAATGGAAAGTAAAGAAGAACATGGGGGATACAACGATGATAATAATGTTCACTCCTCCAACAGAAGAATAAATTATAGAAGTGAATTAAGGAACAAGGAAAAAAAAAACGAACGATTACTGCCTTTTCTAATTAAAGCAGACACGGTTCCATAGCTACATAAAATGCTTTCTAAAAGAATTTTAGAAAAATGTATCGCAAGTTGAGATTTGTACTTTCTACACAAAGTACATATTAGATACAAGGGTTATTACTGAAATGATGAATAGTGCCGTGGGACCCTCAGCAAAATAATATTCATTGGGTATTTAAAGACTAGAAGCTATAAAACTTTGTTAAGCTTCACTGAACAGAAATGGGTATGAAAACATACCTATTTTTATCAGAATGCAGTATTAAAGACAAGTTCTGCTCAGAGGTACACTCCAAAAGGCAGGCCTGGAGAATCCTGAGTTCATAAAGTATTTTTGCTGCATTTTCGAAGCGAAGCACAACTGAACGTCTCTAAATGTGCTGGTCACCACTGATGTAGTAACAGCACTGCCTGTACTACTCTTAGTATATTTGCAATGATCGGCAACATTATCTTTAACATTTATTGATCTCTTACTATGGACTAGACAGGATAAAATACATTTAACCTACAATAGCTCATTTAGTCCTACCAATCTAATGTAGCTGGTGATAGGATCTTCCTCGTACTATAATAGGAAAACCGAGGCCTAAGTTAATTTGCCCATCCTCATAAAACTAATAAATGCCAGTGCCAGGATTTCAACACAACCAGTTAGAATCCAAAACTTAAGACCTCGAGCGGGCACAGGCCCCTAGAAAGGGCACAGGGTCTACAGTCTAGCCCCCACCCGCAAATCCATCCATTCTCATTTCTACCATTCCCGTGCTTCATACCTAAGAGCCACCAGGCAAGATGTGTAGGTGGCCGGAAGAGGGTCACTTGAGCCTTCCCGATATTTAACTCAAATTCAGACAGCCCAATAAGGACCATTTACATGCATATCTAAAGTACAATATAAAACCAAACTCAATACCAGTAGCTTACTAACATGATGAAACTAACTTCTACCAAATATGGCTGGACCTTAGGTCTGATTACCGACACTTATGTAAAAGCAAAAAAACCCAAAAACTTTCTTTCTGCTCTTTTCTTACAGGATGTTTCTGCAAAGCAAGCTATTTTAAAACACATTTTAGGAGTTTAAAATACTTGCTATAAAAATACTGTAAGTTCTTTATCACGCTTCAAATAACCGCATTTCAAAAACAGGATCTCCTCCCTACCCAGAACATAAATTCTTTTGAGGGCAAAATTTTTGTTTGTTTTGTTTACTGCCATATCCTCAATACCTAAAATAGTGCCTGGCATTTAGCAGACTCTAAAATAATGTGGCAATTGAACTATTAAATGAAAGCATAAAGATTTTTTTTTAAGTGAACACTGTCAACTATACTCAATTTTTTTTCAAAAAAGTGCTCTCATGAGTATCACAGAAATTCAAAATTGGAATAAAGCAATGAAAGGGGACAATCTGTTCATAAAAACAGATATGCCAAGGAAGTACATATACATATATATAGAGAGAGAGAGAGAATCTGCAGATCTGAGCGTGAGAACACAAACACTTTCCTTATATAGACCACTGCACGCTGATGAAACAGTAAGCTACACCAACCAGCAGTGGTGCACATCTAATCGAGGTAGTGGGACATGTCATGTTCTAGTTCAGGTGGGAAAAATATTTCAGACTATATATTTCCCTAAATCTCACCATTCTTTACACTTGAAAATAACTAACTGGTTCTATCATTACCTTTTTAAAAATGCCCAAATTTTAGTTACTTATTCTTTCATAAGGTAAGCAGAACGACAGCACATACAATAAAATTCAGAGAAAACCTTTTTCATTAATTCTGTTCACAATAAACATATTAGTCATATAAATCAGTCAATGCGCTAGGTGAAATTGTGGTTCACAAAAAACCTAGGGAACGCACTGCTTCCTTCTAAAGAATTGTAGGAAGTTTGGGGAGTTGCAAAAGTTACACTCTGAATCTAAAGTTCCACAAACACAAAACACTTATATATACTTTGTTTCATCTTTGTCTTTTAGTGTTTCCACTTGGCTTAAGAAGTCTTAAAACTTAAATGCATCAACCCCCCACTAAAAATGGGAAGTACAGGGTAAACTTAAATGATCTCTTTACAAAATAATGGCTGCTTAATTTTAAGATTCTTTATATTAGAACCCTGTTCATTGTTTTATTCCAAACAGTAACTCTGCTGGTTTCATCTGAAGGTAACATCTGTCTGCAGGGAAGGAATGAATATTATAAGTTCTATTATGTTTGACTATTCTCTCGCCAATTATTTCTCACACTAAATTTAAATGTTTTATTTCAAAGAAATTTTATCAAGAATAAACTTACAGAAAGTTCTTTTGTTCGTGTTCTATGCCGTGGAAACAAAAGGCAAAATAGACTGCGCATTACTACTAATTGCCACCATTTAATGCACTGGTTTTAAGATGTGGAGTTATATTTATTTCTGTTATTTAGCATAGAAGAAAATGTTCTGGTAAATAAAGAACAAGAAATAATAACTTGAGCCCACATGTATACTACACTGTGGTCACCATTACTGAACAAATCACACTGGTCTGAAACTCAGTGGGAAACCAATCAAAACGCTGTTTTCATTCAGAAGGCCAGGCTGGAAAAAAGCTATCTAAAGGCATCACTCCGAGTTCTCTTCTGAACCAACAGGATTCACTCTCATTAATATATGACTTAGAAAATACAGCAGATTAAGGAGGTATTTTGAAACTTAACCCATATTTTCAGATGTTAGCGAAGAATACAAGAAACCAGGGTGAAAATACCACCTCCAGGACTGGACTCTCCTCCCCGCTCCACCAGCTACTTCATCTGTTCCCTGGGACCCAGCTGCTTCATCTATTTAGCAAATACTGTAATATTATCTGCCCCAAATGAAGACAAGACTAGACAAATATTTTCTTGAATTCTAATCCATTATAATTAAGAGTACAGTGTCAGAGGTCTAACCTCTGTGACAGACGCCACCCCACACAGCTGTGTAACCTTGAGGGAGTTCTTCAATTGGCCTGTGCCTCAATTTCCCCATTAGTAAAACAAAGAATAACAGTATTAACCTCATTTGGATTTGGGGAGAATCAAGTGAGCATATCTAAAGACTTTAGAGTGGTACCTGATACATAGTAAGTGTTCAACCATCATAAAAAGCATCATTATTCCTAACACCAGCAAGACGGTTTTCATGGGGAGTAAAACACAAGATCTATGTAACTGGTGACATTTCAAGATCTACTTTATGATAAATAGTAACACTATATAAATAATACCAATGATTATTTTTACAAATACCTAGCAACTGCACACCATCCTGAACATATGGTACCTGGCCAACATAATAAGCAGTAATAAGCAGTGATGAGCTGATTTATGGGGTAGAAATAAGCAACAATATCTACAAGGCATCATCTCTCTCCCAAAATGCTTAAAACAAAGTTTGAAAATAAATATTTTACCATCAGCAAAGGATGACCTGATTACTTCTGTGGAGAAAAAAGAACTATCATGCATTGTTGGTGGGAATGTAAATTGGTGCAGTCAATGTAGAAAACAATATGAAGGTTCCTCAAAACCATATGATCCAGTAATTCCACGACTAGGTATTCACACAAAGAAAATGAAAACACTAATTTGAAAAGATACATGCACCCTTATGTTTACTGCAGCATTATTTACAAGAGCCAAGATATGGAAGCAGCCCAAGTGTCCATCAATGGATGAAAGGATAAAGATGATGTGGTGTACATATACACAATGGAGTATTACTCAGCCATAAAAAAGGTTGAGATCTTGCCATTTGTGACAACATGGGTGGACCTAGAGGATATTATGCTAAGTGAAATAAGTCAGAAAGAAAAAGACAAATACCATATGATTTCATTTATATGTGGAATCTAAAAAACAAATGAGTAAACAAACGAAAAGCAGAAACAGAGCACTTCGTATTATGCAACTGATGAATTATTGAACTCTACATCTGAAACTAATGATGGATTGTATATTGGCTAATTGAATTTAAATTAAAAAAAAAAAAAGAAACCCATCAACACAGAGAATTGATGGTTACCAGAGGGCAGGTGAGTGGGGGGGATGAGCAAAATGGGTGAAGAGTAGTGTGAGATATAAGCTTCCAGTTATGGAATGAGTAAGTCCCAGGAATAAAAGGCACAGCTAGGGAATGCAGTCAATGGTATTATAATAGCACTGAATGATGACAGATGGTAGCTGCCCTTGCGGTGAGCATAGACTGCATAAGGTATAGACTTGTCCAATCACTATGTTGTGAAACTAAGACTACCCAGCTGAGACTGTGCTACTCTTGCAGCATTTACCTCACCGTTACTGTGATTATTTGCATACAAGTGATTCAGAGTGGGGGCACTTTACACCCTCAGTACCTAACTTACAGAAGAGTGTCAGCAAAATGATTCAGTCAAGTAATGACTCAGCAAGCTCCTTTTAAAAAGGAAGCATTGTATTACTCTAACTTTTAAAAAAAACTCTACAAAAAAAAAAAAGAGAAAAATTTACACTTCAGAAACCAAGTTGTATAGTGGCAATAGGAAGAAAAAATTGTGGATTGAGATTTAAAAAGAATTTTTAAAAATTATAAATTCAGCACTTTAACCTCACCTAAATGGATACAAAAGCAGTCTGATTCGGGCGCCTGGGTGGCTCAGTTGGTTGAGCGACTGCCTTCGGCTGAGGTCATGATCCTGGAGTTCCTGGATCGAGTCCCGCATCGGGCTCCCTGCTCGGCAGGGAGTCTGCTTCTCCCGCTGACCCCCCCACCCCCTTATGTGCTCTCTCTCATTCTCTCTGTCTCAAATAAATAAATAAAATCTTAAAAAAAAAAAAAAGGCAGTCTGATTCACGGCATGCATATTTACAACGTTGTCTTTAATTGGCTCAATCAATGTGGTGATCTTTAGAGGAAAAAACAGCTAAAACCTTCTGTCATGTTCCTAGATAAAGCTCACCTGACCTTCTTCCACTTACTAAGCTTTGTGTGTATTCCCACTAGTGCTGTCACTGCACAGAACTTAGAATGGTTCGATTTACAATTTTTTTTACTTTACAATGGCGTGAAAGGGATATGCATTCAGTGGAAACTGTACTTTGAATGCTGAAGTCTGGCCATTTCCTGGGCTAGTGTTATGCGGTATGATACAGTCTTCTGATGCTGGACAGCGCCAACGAGCCCAGCTTCCAGGCAGCCATGCGACCCACCACGAAGGATGAACACCTGATTTACTCACAACGCTTCTGTAATCATACACCTATTCTGTTTTTCCTTTCAGTACAGTGTTCAATAAATTACCTCAGATGCTCACCACTTCATTATAAAATAGGCTTTGCGTTAGATGATTTTGCCCAACTGTAGGCTAGTATTAAGTATTATGAACATGTTTAATGTAGGCTAAGCTAAGCTATCATATTCAGTAGGTTAGGTGTATTAAATGCACTTTCAACTTAATATTTTCAACAATGGGTTTATCAGGCTATAACCCCATCATAAGCCACGTAAGATATGTACAATTATTTATTTGTGTCTTGCTCCTTTACTAAACTATAAGCTCCTTCAAAGTTTGAGTCATTTTTATATCTTTAGTGCAATACCTGGCATTCATTTAAACCCCGCTAAATACTTGATGGATAGATGGATGGAGAGACAGACAAAGTGAAGGACTGAATATGAGTAACGAACAAAAACAAACACTAAACCACAGGGTACGTACAGCTCATGGTCAATATGCTTTTTCTGTGCCTAAAGATTTAGACAATGTACTTCAGGGTTTGTTCAAATTTTTGTTTTAAAATTTCTGAAATGCGGGGCACCTGGGTGGCTCAGCAGTTAAGCGACTGCCTTCGGCTCAGGTCATGGTCCCAGGGTCCTGGGATCCAGCCCCGCATCGGGCTCCCTGCTCAGCAGGAAGCCTGCTTCTCCCCCCCGCCCCCACTCCTGCTCGTGTTCCCTATCTCGCTGTGTCTCTGTCAAATAAATGAATAAACCCGTCTGAAGTGGACTGTACAGCCTCCCACCGTACAGCACGCCATCAGCAACCCCGCAGACACTGTATATGCCGCAGGCGGCTCCGGGCCTGTGCGCAAGCATGCAGGAGCACAAAGAAAAGCAAACGGTCCGAAGCTTTAGATAAACCAAGAAGCACGGAAGGCGGTTTGCCCTAAGACACTGCTGTGTAAGTCTTTTTATAGCCTTTCCATCATGAGTTCTCTGGATGTAGGCCAAATTACACTGCAGACTAACATACAATCACGACTAAAGAAACGAAAATCCCAGAAATGAAGACAGAGACTCTGACGTCAATTCCACAGGCTGTGGTTGGGAAGACAATGGTCTAAGTATCTGTGGTGCAAGTAATTCTAACACATCTTTCCTGCTGATGAAGTTCAAAACGAAACTGGATATTGTAGGAAAAGAAAGAAAGCAAAGCATTAGAGAATTTGAAGGAAATGGGTCTAATATGTTTTAGTATAGATTCTTACTATATAACCAACACTCATTCCCATAATCAGAAACAAGAAGGACAGGAAGGACACAGGAAAAGGAGAGGGAGTTGACCCTAGAATAAAAACAGACTCCAGATTATTCACAAACAATAATATTTATTATTTATGAAATGCAGAAAAAGGCTGGAAAAAAATGAATTGTAGTAAGACAAGAGCAAGTGGCTAGCACATATGTAAGTGGTGGCCCAGGAAAGAGTGTGTGTACTAAGGAGGGGAGGTGGGGGGAGAAAAAAAATGCTGGGAGAAATAATAGGCATGAATTTCCTAAACTTGGTGTAGATCCAAAGAAGTCAATAAGCAGCAATGAGAATAAACACAAAGAAAACCACATCAAGGTGCATCATAACCCAAGAGCTCAAAACTAGGTATAAAGAAAATCTTAAAAACAAAGCAAATAAGACACATGATGTAAAGAGAAATGGTAAGAAAGACAATCAGCCTCGTGGAGGATAATGGAAGACGACAGTGGAGCGAAGCCTCTGAAGGGTTAAAGGATAGAAGTGACAGCCTAGAATCCTATACTCAACAAAAGTATTTTCCAAAACAAAGGCAAAATAAAGACTTCTTCAGGCGTACAAAAGCAGAGAATGCATCGCCAGCAGACTAGCCCTACAAGAGATGCCAAAGAAAGCCTTTCAGACAGAACAAAATTGGTATCAAGATACAAATCTGGGCCTACAAAAGGCAACGAACAGCAGTGGAAACAGTAAATACATGTGCAAATATAAAGCACATTTTTAATTTTTCAAAAAGTTACTGATTAAAGCGAAAATGAAAAAAAATGTATTGGGGAGTTCATAACATACGTAAAAGTTAAATATAGGACAACAATCATTCAAAAGCCAGCAGGGAGAAAAATGGAAAAATACTGTGGTAAGGTTCTTACATTATACATGAAGCTCTACCGTATTATTTGAAGGTAGACTATCGTAAGTTAAAGACACATGCTGTAGACACTAGAGCAACCACCAAAAGAAAAAAAAAAGGTATAGCTAATGATCCAATAAAGGAAATTAAATGGAATTATAAAAATAGCCAATTCAAAAGAAGGCAGGAAAAGAGAAAAAGGCAAACAATGAATGGAACAAATGATAAACAAATACCAAGATGTCATCTTTGAACTGAACCATACTGAACTGTGCATTATATATAAATAGCCAGAGCATGACAACATAGAGGCAGAGATTGCAAGATTCAATTACAGTTAACCCTTGAACAACACTGGTTTGAACTATGTGGGTCCATTTATACACAGATTTTTTTCCGATAAATACAATACAGTACTGCAACTGTTTTTCTTCCTTATGATTTTTTACTAACATTTCCATTTCCCTAGCCTACTTTACTATAAAAATACAGTATATAATACGTACAATATATGCGTTAGTTGATTATTTATGTTACTGGTAAATTCTGGTCAACAATAGGCTATTAGTAGTTAAGCTTTGGGGGAATCAAAAGTTACATGTGGATTTTTGACTGCACAGGGGGGTCAGTGCCCCTGACACCCACATTGTTCAAGGATCAGCTGTATATTATCTATAAGAAATATACTTTAAATATAAAAAAAAACAACAAGGGCGCCCGGGTGGCTCAGCTGGTTAAGCAACTGCCTTCGGCTCAGGTCATGATCCTGGAGTCCCTGGATCGAGTCCCACATCGGGCTCCCTGCTCGGCAGGGAGTCTGCTTCTCCCTCTGACCCTCCCCCCTCTCATGTGCTCTCTCTCATTCTCTCTCTCTCAAATAAATAAATAAAATCTTTTAAAAAAACAAAAACAAAACAAAATAACAGTGTACATCCAGCTTTAGAAAAGTATCCAATTTGAAAGACATCAGAAACCTGAACTCTGTTGAGAGTAAGAATAGTTACTTATGCTTTTCCAGAGTTTAGGTAAAATAGTCCGCACAAGCCACTCCATTTCCTTCACAGACAAAACTAAGCTGTGGCGTCAGAAGTCAGGGTAGTGCTTCTCTTGGATGAGGTGACTACAAGAAGGTAAACAGGACAGGGGATAAGGGATGCTGATAAAGTCGTTCTTCAACTCATTCACGAATTCACCAAATTGTACATTTACGGTTTGTTCACTTTCCTGTATATATAATTCAATACAAAGTAAAAATAAAAACTTTAAAATTGCATTCGAAATAAGGTCCACTAAGCAACTTCTTGATTAATAATCTGGAACCTCAGGTACCCAATTCCAGGAAAGGGGTGCTGTCCCAGATGAGCAATCACAGCATCAGTGTCGTCAGGAAGGATATTCCTTATTATAACTTGACATTTTGTTCATTCATCAGTCTCTTGCAAGCCTACTTAATGCGCCTGAAACTAGAAGAATCTGTGACATGACGTGCTTACCAACATGCACCAAGGACACTGGTGCTGCAGCCATAGCCACACCCTCGGCCACTCTAACCACTGACGTACACGGGACGCCACCGCCAACCTCGGAACAGTGGCAGAGGACATCACTCTTACGTTACTCAAGCGTCACGATACCTCCGCAATGTCCCCATCCCACACATGAAGAAACTCAAGTTTAGAGAAGCTGAGTGACTTCCCAAATGTCACACAGCTAGCAAAGTATCAGGACCAAGACACACCCCCGCGTTTTTGATGAAAGTCTTTGCTCTTCCTGGAGTACCACTGTCCTACCACTTCCCTCCATCAAACAGATGGCAAGACCATGTCACGTGACCCCAACATTTATGTATGTCCCGGAGTTTTTTCCCCACAGTCATTACAGATAGTATCAAAACTTTTGGGATTAAAAATTGGGTATGTATGGAGGTCAAAACATTTCTTAAAATAATGCATGGACTTTGTGTATGAAATATGAATTTGATTCTTAATAGAATTTTTCTCATTATAAATACAATATTTAAACAGGCTTGTCTATATCAGAAATTGGGAAAGTGTCTCACAGGGTTATTTATATGTTAATTAAGTATAGTGTGATAAAGAGATTCACTGCTGTTACAGACAAGTATTTACATATTAATGAAATCTTGACTGGAAAAGACATTGTGTGATCAAGAAGAATTATAGGGACTATTTCCCTAAGGTAATTCAACCATTCAGAAGATGTTATAATCTACTTAAAGATCACATGTTCAAAATTATTGGGCAGGGTACTTAAAGCATGGAGGAAAATGAATAATGAAAGAAAAATCTCATCTCCATGAAAAGAGGATCATTTGGTACCATAAGGTAATGCTGAATCTAGTAACAGATTTTTAGTGCATTAGTTTAAAAAACAAGTACCCTCAAAGAGGTCTTAATTTCAAATAAAATTAGAAACTTCGAACGGCATTAAGCCATATTAAAAACATTTGACAACATTACATATATACACTAAAATAACAGTGCAATTAAAATTATTTTTAAAATAACTCCCTATTTCAGCATATATTTCTACTAATGCCTCTCATTTTTTGCCCTGAAAGCAGGATAACAATCCCTTTTCTGTTTATCCCATAAACATGCTCTGAGAATTACATGTGAAACATAAAATTGGTTTGTAAATTAAAAAAAAAAAAAAGTTCCATACTCAAAAGAGGAAATGAATGAACAAATCAGTACATCTTCATTTCTTTAGTACTTCTCAGAGTACCAAATACATAACAAATATCAGTATCAACATACTTTCCAAAGCCCATAAAAAAATACTGTGAAATAATACTCATTTCCACCTTCTCAGTCAAAGAAATTGCCCTAAATGCATTTTGTTGCTTTACATAAATAGAAAGACAAGAACTAACTGAGTCAAGATCTAACGTGTCCATAGCGCCCGGAGACAAGCAAACCAATTATCCCACGGCTAGCCCCAGACCCTGCTCCCAGACAGTTGAGGTGATTAGCTTTTCCTTTCTGATCCAAACACCAGGTTATCCTTGGATTCAGAAACTGCCAACATATCCCGTTTTGTAAAGTACTCTCTATACTCCTCTCACCACAGAAGGCCAAATACTTATTCCAAGTCTAAAACACAAACCAATTTATTGTTCTTTGTTCGCAGCAGTTCAGAAATAAACTGCACATATGGGAATTGAATTTTGATTAGGTAACTAATCAACTTTTCAATTCTAAAGGGAAAAGAAACACTTTTATTTTTCTCTTGAGAATCAAACAAGTGAATGCAATGCCCCCAATTTTTTCCATAATTATTTCATCATCCAAGCTAGTTTAGGTGATATTTCCATTACAATAACAAAATTACAGTGGGAATGACCAACAGAATGACCAAGAGAAACTGCTTTTTAATAATTTCAGAGAAGAAAAAAGAAATCTTAATACATAAAAACATAAGGAAAAACAGATTCCTGATTGTTTACTGGAAATCCTGTGCATTAATTCATTTCATTTCAACTAACAAATTCACCAGGAACATCTTTTGTCCAGGTGAAGACTGAGTGGGTAAAACAACTTCATGTTAAGTATTCAGACGACTCTTTCCTCCTCAAACTTCCCAATACTAAAAATCACACTCAACTTTCAACGTCTAGAGCAAACTTTACCTCTTCCCAGAAGGCTTTCCTGATTTATCTCCTTTGTAACAGACAGTAACCTCTCCCATCTCCAAACCCATCTGTACTTGTCCTATAACACATATTTTAATTGTATGATAGTTACATCTATACCTAACCTACCTGGTATCTTCTCTACTAGATTCTAATTTACCTGCGGACAGGGACCACATTTGACTCACATCACACAATCTCAAATGACTCCTCCCTCTTCTTTAAACTGTTCTTTCAATGAAAACGAAATAAGATAAAGCAATATAAAAATGCTTTAATCTTTAAATCAGTTTCACAGGTACTCACGATTTGTTATAAACTTCACTTAAAAAAGATTAAAATTCAAAAATCAGCATCTGCTTTGAAAGAAACATTAATATGCTTCTTATGGGAGAGAAACCTCCAGAATATCCTTAAAACTATGAAACTAAGCCACCATTAATTGATTCCAGTACGGTCTCCTGTTGTCTTTCAAGGAGAATAAACAAAAATTTACAGCTCGGAATTAAAAGCTGCTTAGGGTCAACTCTGACTTCAACAAAAAAGGTGGTTCAAATTATTTCTATTAAAAAAAAAAAAGATCACCCAGTAATATAAAATATCAGAGCATCAACAATTCAAAACTGCAAGTATAGTAAAAGTAAACTTCTACCTATCGTTCAGTTGTGACTAAGGGAACAATAGCATCTGATTTTCTAAGGATAAATTATTTAGTAATGATTTAAGTTATAAGATAAAATCAATTTGCCAAAAATCAGATTTGTCCTACTGGGAATTTTAATAAAATGCATATTGATGTTTTGCTATTTTAAGACATAAATTTTATGTTATTGTAATTATAGAAAAAGTCTCCGTGTTTGGCTACTCAAACCCAAGATATAGAAAACAAAGTGTTAAAGGAGATACTAGAAGTTCCCTTCACTTTGTACACCCTTTTTATCACCAAGAGATGAAGAGGTTTTCCTTGGCAAGTTAGGCAATAATGGTAACCTTGCACCTCAAACTAGAATTCATCTTCATCCTTTACTTCATTTGGGAACTACTTTTGCAGCATAAACAGAAACAGGACCCACAGATGGCAAGCCACTCTAAATTTCATTTAATCGTAATATTAACTTCCCTAAAAGTGTATTATGCCAGGGCACCTGGGTGGCTCAGATGGTTAAGCGTCTGCCTTCAGTTCAGGTCATGATCCCAGGGTCCTGGGATTGAACCCCACATCGGGCTCCTGGCTCAGTGGGGAGCCTGCTTCTCCCTCTCCCTCTCCCCCTGCTCATGCTCTCTCTCTCTCTCTCTCTGTATCTCTGTGTCTCAAATGAATAAATAAAATCTTTAAAAAAATAAAATAAAAAATTTTTTAAAAAGTATATTATGTCTGCAGGATATTATGCTAAGCGAAATAAAAGAGCCACAAAAAGACAAATACTGCACGATTCCACTTCTGTGAGGCACCTAGAGTAGACAGCTTCAACCAGATACAAAGCAGAATGGTGCTGGTCAGGGGCTGGGTTGAGTGGAAAATGGGGAGTTGTTTAATGGGCAAAGAATTTCAGTTTCACAAGATAAAGAGTTCTGGAAATTGGTTGAACAAGGTGAATGTATTTTCTACTGAACTGTATGCTGAAAAATGGTTAAAATGGTAAATTTGATGTTATGCATTTTTTACAATTAAATTTTTTTCTAAAAAAGTAAAAAGCTTATAATGGCCACATGGTCTTAACGGCCCCCACGCATAACAGAGCCAAAAATATGCAAAGCCAAAAATATGACTTCGAAATGCACAAAAGATATATTCATTCTGAATCGAACTGTTGAAGAACACCATTAGTCTATCACCTTGCTGGATTATCAAGTGGGGCAGAGAGCACCACAAAGAGATTAGAGCCTAGGAAAAGTAGGAATGATTCAGGGTTAGCAAGGGAATAAAATGCCAGGGACAAACATGCGTTCCAGTATGCGTGGCACAAAGAGGTCCTGGGTCTGCAGGTCATGGGGAGAAATGCTTCTGCCAGTCACACAACTTACCATACTGTTTTGCAGTGTTGTTCTAAATGAACGCAGGTGGAAGTGCTTTCTACTTCTACGCTCTAGAAAAAGAGCAGTTTCTAAATAGCCAGGTATGTACTGACATAAGATTAGGCTGACATCCTACATGATCTAAACAACGAATGACTTAACGTCTTTTACCCAGCCTCTTACGATTTTTAGTCTTAATGGGATGTCACATAAATTACTGTGCAGCTGAAGGCAGAGAATGATTAGAAGTCAACAAATAATTCTTACAATCACAAATTCAGAAAAGAAAACAAACGTCTGCAACACATTTTTATGGTTCACACAAGTACAATCCATCTGCATGTTACAGCACGCTTTTCAAACTTTCAGTCACCAAATAATCTAACTAAACTCAGATATTTACAAGCAACAAACTGCCAAGTTACTATAGTAACAGCTTGTCTAGGACAAGGACAATGCAGTGTTCTGGATATTTGACTTCCATCAACAGAGTTTTACCACTTGTAACTATAAAGTACTTTAAATACTGTAATATCCCCAAATACATTAAATAATGCAATCTTTCCTTATTGAATCTGGAAATGATCCAGGAATATAGATATGAGTATCAATTTTCATTATCTAGCAAATATATGTGTCAAAGAATTTCCTGACGGATACATATGTACAACAGAGTTTATTTCCATATATTAAAAATAAATGAAATCTAAACACATGTGGTATCCCAGATTGGATTCGGAAACAGAAAAAGGGTATTAGTAGAAAAACTAATTATATCCAAATAAATCTGTCATTTAGTTTACAGTATTGTACAGTCAGTTCTGCTATACTGTTTTGAAGATGCAAATTTGTCCCAGTGATATATACGAGGGAACAACTTGAGCGTAACGCAAATTTCACATTTGCTGACGCCCAATTTCATCCAAAAGAAATGTTAGGTGCACACAGAAAACTGAACCCAGCCACGTCGGGTTATACGTGCAGGGACACCCAAACATCTACCAACGACCTCAGTTTCCAGAGTGTGTTAGGAAGCCCCCCATCCACATCTGGTGGCACAACTTTCCACGAATTTCTAACCACCCCCCTTCCTCCATCTCCCAATAACGCAGGAGTGTAACTCTTCCAACACCCACTTCCACACGCAAAGTCTTTCTAAGGGTTTTTTTTTTTTTAAGGTAAGTGCCATATTTTAGTATTTGCGTGTCTGCTATCCATGTAAAACATGTAAAAATGTGTTAGGACTTTCATTTAGGTTTGTTTCACTGAACAAAGTTTTTGAGTGCTGGACCATTAATCCCACTTTTCCCACCAGCCCTGTGGTTTTCACTGCAAGATTTTGCACATTCAGTGGATTTTTAGGACTGCATATGTCATGTTACAGCAGAACTGACTATTCCAGTGACAATTTCTTAGTTTTGACAAATGTGATATGATTATATGGGAAGAAAGGAGAAGCCAAGTGAAGGGCATGCAGGAACTCCCTGTATTCTCCATTCAACTTTTCTGTAATTATAAAATTATGCCAATAAGAAGTTTAAAACAGTAAGCACATGAAGTAGATAAAGCCAAGGCCCTACTATAGGATTCTGCATTAACAATTGCTGACACTTACATAGCCTTTATTTGGTGCCAAGCACTGTTCTCAGTGTTTTATATACACTGACTCATTAAACATTCTCACAAGGCTAAGAGGTGGGTGTTACAATCATGCCCATTTTATAGGTGAGAAGACTGAGGTGCATTTAAGAAAAGTTATCCAAAAACACAAACTAGGCTACCTGGCTCTAGAATCAAAGCTCTTACCCCAATGCTACTTCAACAGACAACTGTTCAAAATACAACTTTTTAAACTAGGTTACTTCCATCATTCTGGAAAGATTCTACAATAGGAAAAGAGGCATAAAAGGAAAAAATAAAATAATCTTTCTAAAACATGCCATAAATATCAAAAATCCCAGAAGTTAAAAAAAAAATCCCTTTTATAAAAACCTCTAATAGCGAAAATTGTGACAGCTAATAAAGATAGTAAGAAATGTCACCTTTGTACTACAACTAAAACAGTCAACTAGAATATAAAGTATACACATTTTATAGCAATGACAAACTGAGGATAGCTAAGAAAAAGATGTACCGTCTAGGATAGAAAATGTAATTTCAAAGTTTTACAAAACTTGCTCACATTTCATCACTGTCAAACACACATGATAATTTAAGAATGACAATATAAAACACAAAACTAACACATGTCACAGAAGTTTCCCAGCAATCATAATCATCAAATTTGGTTCAAACACAATTGGCTCATCAAACTTTGGGTAAATGCCAAAGCAAAAGTTCTGCCTACAGGATCTCGACATGAGGTAAGTAAAAGGCCACTTTGTTGGCATAACTTACTATTGCTTCCCAAGATATTACATGGCTTGAACTCTAAAATGCAAAACCCCACCTACCTTCCCATGTACACTCTACACAGTGAACAATACACAAAGCCCTTCCCTTATGGATATGATATTCATTCATTCATTTATTCATTCATTCAACAAATATTTACTGAGTGCCTACAACATGCCAGGCAATCTTCTAAATGCAGCAGGGGCTAAGGAAGGGAAGAAAACACACCAAGTCCCTGTCCTACTAGAACTGCTATTTTAGCAGGGAAGCAAATAACAAATAAGATAAGTAAACAGAGGGGAGCCTGGGTGGCTCAGTTGGTTAAGCGACGGCCTATGGCTCAAGTCATGATCCTAGAGCCACGGGATGGAGTCCGACACATGGGGCTCCCTGCTCAGCAGGGAGTCTGCTTCTCCCTCTGACCCTCCCCCCTCTCATGCTCTCTCTCTCTCATTCTCTCTCTCAAATAAATAAATAAAATCTTAAAAAAAAAAAAGATAAGTCAATAGAACTCAAGCTAAGGTAGGGGTGATAAATGCTAGCAAGAAAATAAAGCAGGAAAGGAGGATTTAAAGTGCGGGTAAAATCATAAATAGGATGGCCAAGGGAGATGAGATAAAGTGGAGAAGACACGCAACCATATGTTATGTTAGGTGTACATGCTACGAAGAAACACCTGCTAAGGGCAAAAGCAGTGGGAGGGAGCGGAGGCTATGGAAAGAGTGGTCAGAGAAGGAGACTGACCTTTGAGAGGAGACTCAGAAGAAGTAAGAGGCCCAGTCACATGAAGATCTGGGAGAAGGGTAGGGGCAGAGGCACACTGGCCTCGAAAGCCCGATGGTGGGGGCAGGCATGGCACGCTCCAGGGCAGAGAGGCTTGTGGGGCAGGAGGGAGAAAACGGGGGACTGGACACCACTGTCCTAAGGGCAAGCTGAAGACCGTGCAGAGTTCCACAGCCATTCTGCCTTCTGGGAGCCATACATTTAGAGGTGAGTGGCTGTTTTCAAATCCACTTAACAGACTACTGAAAAGTCATTTCTTGCAAAATACAAGTGCAGGGGCTAACGGGCCGATAAAGCAGGATGAAACAGGCTCGGCTGCTCAGCAGTATATACGCTCAGAGAAAAAAGGCACGTGTACAGAAAGTTCTACTGTCCTTGAAGGCAGTAAATGAGGAAGAGGGAAGATCATGTTACTAGTTTTCAAACGTCACAACTGAGGAGGCTTTAAAAAAAAGGGGTGGGGGGGGCAGAAAAGGCTGCAAATGAAAAAGCTGCAAAATGAAAAGACAATTTGAAAAAAGTCTTTTCAAACTCTTATTTCCTCCTCAGTTTGAAAGCATGACGCCGTACGCAGGAATTTCTCTTGGTGCCTCAAACATACCTGATTAACTCCTGCTAAAGAGGAAGTGTGTTTTCCTCACTTCAGAATCCCTCCCACGGTGCCAGGCACACAGAGAGCGCTCAGCAAACGGTGGGGTGGGGACATGCAGAGGGGCACTCGAGTTCCAACAAGAGACACTTTGTGTTGCTCTGACTTGAAAGTGGCTGGAAAATAAATACCAAGTATTCAAAGAAGAATAAATTTCCTCAAAAAGGAAATGACTTCTGTAAACAGATCTTACTGATCCACGCATCCGTTAGAATAAAACTTGAAGCTGGGGAAGAGAGTCAGGCTCTCACTCTGGGCTACAACAGCACCAGACCCGTGAATTAAGGTCATCGGAGCCTCTGGGAGACACTCATCAGGGTGCCTCCACCGTCAAAGGTAAAAAGTCCATTCTGTTGTACTTCCTTCGGGACTTTGATCTCTCTTATAAATGGACACGAGAGAGCCCTAATTGATCCAGCACGCAAAACATTTTCAGAGATTGATTACACAAGCACCAGCCTAGGCCATGAGAATCCAGAAATGAGGAGGAGATGGTCTCTACCTTAAAGAGTTAGTGTTGGGTTGAAAGTTGGATGTTTACTAAAAAAGGGAACAAGAGGGAGAAAAGCTGAACTAAAAACGACTAACTAAAATACACTGTAAAAAGGGTTATACTACAAGAACAAAGAATGATGAAAATATAGGAAAAGGAGTAAGTCTATGGAAGACCTCACAAAAGAGGCTATGCCTAAAATAGAACTACAGGTTTGCTTTGCAGCCACGTAAAATCATAAGAAGACAGAGACAACACTGTTAAAACCTACTGTTTGTTGTTCCTCATTCTTTCTAATTAGAGCAAAACTACACTCAATGAGACTTTCTTGAGAAACAAAAATCTTTATTTCCTTAATGTGTTTACAATGAATATAAAGACTCCTAAGAAATGAGAGTCTTTTCAAAATTTGTCTAAGCAACATATCCCAACACAATGATTCCAAATAACTTTATCTTCTATTACCCTTCACTATAATAACCCAGTCACATACCAAGCTTCAGGCAGCTGAAGTATTTATCACAATTTAAGTTGGTTACGGCAGCCCCAGTAAAGGAACCATAGGGCATTCAGAGATAACCCAGCACTGGGCATTGTAAAACTATTTTGCAAACCAATTCTGAAATCTCAGAAAATCATATGTTCATCTAAGCAGTCATCAGGAGACAATAACCACAAGTGAACTCAAATCTAAGGACAAACTACTTTTTTTTTTTTTTTTAAAGATTTTATTTATTTATTTGACAGAGAGAGAGAGAGCACAGATAGTCATAATGGCAGGCAGAGGGAGAGGGAAAAGCAGGCTCTCCGCTGAGCAGGGAGCCCAATGCGGGGCTCGATCCCAGGGCCCTGGGATCATGACCTGAGCTGAAGGCAGACGCTTAACTGACTGAGCCACTCAGGCACCCCGAGGACAAACTACTTTTAAAAAAAAACTTTAAGAGACGATAGCCCTCCCCCCCTTTTTTTTAAAGAGATAGCCCATTTACATTCAGATTAGATCTATTTTTGCAAAGAGGAAGAGAACAATAAAATTATATTCTAAAATGCCTATAAATATACATTCACAAAATACATTTTACATATCACTATAAGGATATAAAAGAAATTATTTGAAAATGAAAAGAGCACCTCAAGCTTCTTTTTGTTCACTTTTATCATGACAAAGACTTTTTTTTTTTTTGGTGCTAAGAGTAGTACAAAATGAGGAATTTAGAACTTATTTTTTGAGATTCCTGATCTACAACTATAAACAAACAAATATAAGTTGCAAATCTTGGCCGTACTTTATATAGAGTTACACTACTAAACCTCTGTAAATCTGTTTTCTGTAATAAGAGGAATAATACCAAAAGTGGAAACCAGATATAACTATAATGTATGAAATACCTACTAATTACTCTATAAATGTTGGCCTTCACCATCAATACCCAAGCCTACAAATAGGATAGTGGGTGGAGGTGACAGGAGAGAAATAAGGAAGCTAAATGATCCATTAAATTCCAGTAACATCCCTTAACAGTGTTAAGTTGCCAGTAGCTAAAATTTGTAATAATGATTTCAACTGGAATGGTCATAATCTCTTACAGTGTTTTACAGATCACAAGCAGACCTTATACATCTCAATTCACTCGTTACTCAACATATGCAATATGAATAAGCAACACAGGGACTGTCGACTCATGGTAAAGATAAGTAAACTCAAATTCAGAAAGGATATAAATCATGCAAATCAGTGACTGAGCCACATTTACTAGTAGCCATAAAAAGTCTCACATTTACTAATTTAGTTCACTCACTGGATGTAAAAGGTCTCCCGGTGAATACTCTTGCCTCTGGCCTCATTGCAGTAACGGACAACCAAAGTATCCTTCGCACTCCTCTCGGCTCCCAGGTGCCACTAGGGCCAGGAGCTAATGGCCCACCTACGCACTCTGAGGTAGGCACTGAGGCAAATTTATTCTCTTTTCTTCATTCTCAAGAAGAAACATTCTGGCCTCCACAAGCCCACTGACTGCTACAATGAGGACCACTGAACTTAGAGTCTATGTCACGTGTCGTGACCCAATTCTCAAATACCTTGAACTGAGATAGAGAACATCAGTTCAATTAATAATAAAGTGGAACTTTGATTTCCAATTTGTCTTTCTGCCTCTGGAATTTCACAGGGAGAAACGGGTTGTTAAGGGAGCCAGGATTCAGACATTCCTGAGTCCTCTGGACCTACGACCTGATATTGTCAGAACTACTTCATTTCTAAAAGATAGATCTAATTCAGATAGTTATCCTAAAAACTGTTCTTAACCAAAAAAACCCACAAAAAAAGAACCATAAAAACATACTGAGCACACCCCAGTAAAATCAGGAGGCCTTCATTAAAAAAATAAAAAGTAAAGTTCATCTTCATTAAGTTAAGGTTATCCTGCTATGCTAGACACATTTTGGCTTTGAGATCATTTAAAAATTAGTTAGAAATAATTTTATAATCAGAAAAAAGTTTAAATAGATTACACTAAAATTAATTTTGTTTATTTCAAATTATACAGAACAAAACAAAAAACTGTAATGATTTAGAAAGAAGGTAAAATTCAGTAAACCCAGTCACATACCAAGCTTCAGGCAGCAAAACAGAATATTCATGTGGAGAAGTGGTCTCTGGGAAGTTGGAGAGAATTGCAAGACGATGAGGAAGCAGATCTGATCCATGATAAGTGAGCAGTATTTCTAGGGCTTGTACGTTACTTTCCTGTACAAACAGCAAGGGGTAAATTTCCACTGTAAACCTTAGAAATAAAGGAATGATTTTGTAGGACAATGTTCAAAAACCTAAAATTAGCTTTTTGTGCAGCTCTGATATAAGGTACTTTGAAATATTTCTAATTCTTCCTAGTCTGCATCACATTTCTCAATCTAGTGCTGTGAAAATTACTTATTTTTAAAATTCAGAATGATGAATAAACATTTTATTTTATGTTATTTATTTGAGAGAGAGAGAGAGAGAAAGTGTATGAGCAGGGCGAGGGGCAGACAGAGAGGGAGAAATAGACTCCCCGAGGATTCAGGGCTGGATCCCAGGATCCAGAGATCATAACCCAAGCCAAAGTCAGAAGTTTAACCAACTAAGCCACCCAGGCGCCCCCACCTTTTATTTTATTTTATTTATTTATTTATTTATTTGAGAGAAAGAGAGTGAGAGCAGGGGGAGGGGCAGAGGGACAATGAATAAACATTTTTAAAAATATAATTCCATTTTCTCTACATTACTATTACAACAAAAAATGAAATGATGCTAAATCATGCAATAACATTAACTGCACGGCTCAGAGATTTAGAAAGTATTAATAACCATAATTATTTTATTTACAAAAAAGAAATTACCCGAGCATAAGTTCTTGCTGAGAGAACAATATTCTGATTTCTGAACTTCTTAAAGAATTCAGCATCGTATCTCTGTTCAGATGCATGAGGCACTCCTAGGATTTCCTGAGGGGAAAGAGTGACTTAATAATGAAAAGGCTTTTAAATACGGCTGACAAGAAAATATTAAAAACCTTTACAACTCTGCCTCCCTAAATAAGCCCTGAATTAATTAAACTATCAACTGTTAACTGAAGTAGTACATCTGCATTCTTGCCTTTATTTTGAAAATGGCTATATTTATAAATGCTGATAATTTTTAAAAAATTAAGAAGTAAATGAAATAGGCAGTAAAAAATTAATTACAGTACGACAAACAAAACCCACCACCTGCTAAAAACAAACAAGCAACCATTATACATAGCTGTGCATTATGAGCACCTGCATCTGTGAGAGAACTTTAGGTTAACTTTACAGCTGCTGGTGATCGATGTACAAGGCAGACTGAACCATTCATTCATTCAATAAATATTTATTGAGTGTCTACTACATGCTAGGGGCACCATGATAGGCAGCAGTGATATAATGAACAAGACATGTTTTCTGCCCTCCAAATTGCTTAAAATCTAGTAGGGAAGACAAACAAGCACACAGGAACAGGTAAGAGGAAACACACAGGAAGGGTACTATAAAGCTAGTTCGGGGAGGGCAAGGAAGGCTTCCCAGAAGTGGGCCCGAAGCTGGGATATAAAAGACAAATAGGAGTTAGCCATGGCAACTGCAAGTGAGGATCTGCCCACCGCACTGCATGACATAGGGCTCTTGTCTGTCATGTTTAATGCTAACCCCAGATACCTAGCAGACTGCTTTTCATATAATAAGTAACCAATAATTACTTATTGATTGAATTAATTTACTGAGGTAGGTGAGAGACAAGAATGAGGAGGTGGGGAGGTGAGAGAGGGAGGGTAGATTGTTGAGAAGGTCACTTGCAAATATGTTGGGCTTGCATCTATGGCACATCTAAAAGGAGCCTCCCAGGAGGCAGGTGGATAGACAGGTCAAGAGTTCTGGAGTAAGCTAAGATGAGTCACATATATGCCATACTATTACTAATACAGAAGTGAATATGATTTCAAGGGAGATTAAGTTGAATGAAAGGAGCCTTAAGGAGCAACATCATTTAAAGGATCAACCAAAAAAAAAAAGGTTGGGAGGTCATGGAGGGTGAGGGGAGGGCAGGAATCTGCATCTGAAAAGCAAATGAAGGAGCAGCCAAAGAAGTAAAGGGGGGAAAAACTGTTTAACACATTCTCACAGAAACCAAGAAAGAAAACATTTCAAAAATGTTCTCAGTTCCCTGACTCCTCATTCACAACAATCATTCCCCTTATTCCATCACAGTTACACATCCTACCACCACCCTGGATCTCTATCATCACCAAGAGGGAAGTCTCTGGGACATCTCATGTCAAACACTGGACTCTTGAGGAACTGCTCCCCCACCCCCACTCAACCCAGTACATGGCATTCCAGCAATTCCTCAAAGTCACTGAGACATCCAGTCCCCTGACCCTACCTTTTTCACCTGCTGTCTTTCCTCCAAATCTCTTATCCCTTCCAACCAGTCCCTGGTCCAACATTATAGAGATTTAATAATCCCTTGCTTCTTTCCCTTCATCATATTACCTGGCGAAACCTCATCCTTAGTCCAAGGCAACTATGAACCCTGATTACAAGTTACCAGGAGTCTGAAAAAAATATCACAAAACCAAGCTGACAATTCTCATTTCAAGATCTCAGCACTGTTAGGATCCTGATCCAAATGAACCAACTGTAAAACCATTTGTGAGGCAACCAGAGAAATCTGAATGTGAAGTGGATAGCAAATGATATTAGGGAACTGCTACTAATTTTCTTAGAAATAATAGTGTTATTGTGTTGTTTTTTTTTAAGTCCTTACCAATTACATACATATAAGTATTTATGGGTGAAATGATAAGATGTCTAGGATTTGCTTTAAAACGACTAAGTGAAAGAAAAGGCAGGAGTGGAGAGTAAAAGATACAAGATTGGCAAAATGGTTGAAGCTGGGCAGTGAGTACATCTGGGTTCATTATACTCTTCTCTATACTTTAAGGAAGGTTTGACATTTTATAAATTCAATTCACATCTGCTGTCCCTCAACGCTACTACATTTCCCTAACAAGTTTTCTCTCCTATTCTGTTAGGAACTTTTCCACAATTCTTTCATTCTTTCCAGACCTCCAACACTCATTCCCGTCTCCATTCTCAACTGAAAACTTGCTTCATTTAGTTTTTTAACTGACACTATTAGATGGGCCATCCATTCATTTTCCAACCCACTAAAACTGTACATCTACCTGCATCTATACCAATAGGCTTTTTCCTCCTTCAGCCACAACAGAAAAATTATACACATTTGCTCCCCAAACAGCCCCGAACCCTACTCAAGCTCCAAATCCCATTTCTCCCGTTTCTATAATCATGCCATTATCTCCTCTTTCTTCTGTTCAATAAATTCCTCCTCACCCTCTATTGCTTCCTTCCGATTAACATACAAACAATACTTCCTCCTTCTATTAAAAAAATAACTCTTAATTTCATATACCCTGTAGCTAACACCATCTTCTTGGCTCCCTTGAAACAAAACTTCCTGAAAGAGCTGTCTACAACTACCGTCTCCACTTACCCACTTCCTGTTCTTTCCTAAACTCACTCAACCTCTAACAGTTCAATTCCATTCCTTACACAGCATGACAGACCTTTCAAAACGTGGCCAGAAACTCTTCTAACTACCTCTTCTCCCTTTGGTCTGTGCTGCCCCTCCCTCACAGTCCAGCCCCCACACCAGCTCACTTTGTCAGGAGCACCCCATCTCCTTTCACGCTGCTGGGCCTTTCTTCATACAGCACGCTGATTATCAGGGCAGGCAAATGAATCCAAGAGACCTCGTTATGAGTTCCTGCTTTCTACTTAAGCAAATCACTTTCCTTCTCCAAGCCTCAGTTTTCATATCCATAAAACTAGAAGGAGAATAGCACCTGCCTGAAAGGACTGCTGAGAAATAATCCAGATTCAGTACCCAGCACAGTGGCTGACAGACACTAAGTCCTCAACAAACGTGCTGGTATTTCTTAAGGTATTCTCTTACCTTCCAATTGCTTCAACAAATATTTGCTGAGCTCCTCAAGGAGCCAGGTACCAATCTGAGCTTGGGGATATAGCAGCCAACAAGACAAAACCCCTACACCTTTCCAGAGCTTCTGCTCCCATGTCCCCCTTGGAGTACTCTCCAGCCCCCTAAATCTGCCTGCCCTTTTTTTTTTAAGGACTAGTTGGAATATCACTTCCCATGTAGCATCTTCTCGGACGTCCCCAGAAAAAATAGAATGTTTTTCTCCACTATGCTCTCTCATCAATTCTTCACACATCGTGGTCATTGCTTACTGCCTACATAATGAAGACTTCAGAGGGGCAGTTCCTTGCTCCTATCCCCCCTCCAGCACTGCCATGATGGCTGGTACATACCAGGCATTTGTGTCACATCAAAATGAATCCATTTTATCTAATTTATCACAGAATTCATAAAATAAGCTATGCCCCAGGATTAAAATGCAATGCCTATCTCTACTACTACCTAGCTGGTAAGCCACTGTATCTGAACATCTTCATTTTTAAGTTTTAACAGCCGAATTCATCAACTTTGCCTACTTTTGCCTACAAGGTAACTTGTAATTAGCCTAATTCCCTAAGAAAGTGGGCTCAACAGATACTTTAAACCATGCACCTAGTAAAGGTACTTATAACTGTCAAATAGAAAAATAGTGCTTCGATAACTAAAGGGTAATGAAAGAAAATTAACTGGGTAGTCAAACTCCGGACATTTTATGGAACTCTTTAAGATCTCAAAATCAATAAAATTCAGTAAAACAAAGGCTAAGAAAACATAATAAACCATATCTGTACCAACTTCGGCAGTTCATTACATGCTTTTATGTATTACCTCAAAATAGAACTCCAACACAATAAAAGGATATACTTTAAAATAACATGACCATCCAATAATCAAACTAGTTGTACCTATAGATAAAAGTATTAGGAATTTTTTTTCAACCTGTTTGTACGAAATGATATACTCACTACCACGTTTTCTGGTGACCATAAATAGCTCTCTTTTGTCAGTGGTATTTTGTTTGAAAACACTTCTATTTCATTAGCAGGTGGGAAATCAAATGCTTTTGGATCTGCCTATAGGCATTAAAAATATTAAATATCTCCATTATCCCAGGGACAAGCATCACATCATTAGAGGTCACATGTACTAAGCGCCTGCTTTGTACCAGCACCAAGAGCCGAGAGAGGTGTGCCCACGGAAAGGAGGACTAACAAAGATGGAGGAAGTAACCTGCAAGTGAAGTCAAGCTTTGAAAGTTAGAAATTTATATAAATTTCTGGGTAATTTCAGCTATGAGGGTCATGTGAAAAAAGCAGTCTAAACTATGTCTATTTGCTGAAATATCTTTAACAACATCTGAATTGTGCTATCGAACATGGAAACATCAGTGTTGTGTCCCTAAAGAAATAAAAATAAAGTATGCCTTTTTTAAAGTTCAAGTGTCTCATTTTGGCCATAATTAGGATCGAAGTTCAACCAACTAAATTCAACCCACTAGCAAATCATTAAAATGAGTCAGAAATATTCATATGAGGATTATTAAAACCCAGTGCATAATGAAATTTAGTACTGGAGACAGCTGTATGCCATAACCTTAAAATCAAAATGTAAAATAAAAGTAAATGAAAAGGATCATATATCTAGAAAACACAGATACACTGAAATGGCTAAAGCATTTCCACTTCCTAGACTAACACAACGTCTGCCTTCCACAATCTCTAATTTTTACCAAAGCTGGTATGTAAGAGAAACTACTTCTGCACAAAATGAATTTTTCCTAAAACATAACTAGTTATAAAGATGAAGAATGTCAGATATTAGGGTAGCCATAGCATTTATAATGATAGATCAAACAAACATAATTGGTTTGATTAAAACTAGTCCTTACCTCATATGTTGCAAGACGATCTAAGTAGGTTAATAATTTCAGTCTACAACGGCAAAGTTCCTTTTGTTCCAGTGTTAACCTGTTGTGAATAACTATATTAGGCTACTTATATTAACACAGAAGCACACTTCTCCACGAGTTAAAATAGAAAAAAATAACAATATTCCATTGAGCCCCAAACTGATGGAACAATACACAAAAGCACAAGGGTAAAATAATACTAACTGCGTTTGATGTAAGTTGCTGGAATAATTCAGAGCAATTAATCCTCGTAAAGAATACACTTAAATGACTAGTTATTTTAAGGAAAGTACCAAACAGTTACAAATCATTTACTTTGCAAAGTTCACTAATTTAAGCAGTTCCCGTCTCTTCTTGATCTTCTTCTTTTTATTCTCGGCAGGCTCTTCATCGGGTGGTGAAAGCTCCTCATAGGGGATACTGTCAATGTCGACTTCACCAGGTAATGTGAATCTAGAAGAAAAAAAAAAAAAAAAAACCAAAGCTATTAGTGAAAGCTGCATTCCCCTACTCTGGCTGATTTTACTACTACGTTGATTTCCACAGAAATAGAAAGAACCAATTATTTGAAAGAAAGCTTTTGCATTGCAAGCAAAGTGATTCACTCATTATATCCACAGGATGAGCAAAAAGTCATCACTAATCGTCACACACAAAAATTTTAAAATCACGGCAATGAAAACTACTCAGGAAAACATGTGAGGTTATACTCACCCAATGTGAAATAGCCCATGAAGAAAATGTTGCCCAGAGTTTACAGTCTGAATCACTTCTATTTAAGGTTTTAAAATGGTTTACTTAAAAAAATAAATAAATAGGGGCGCCCAAGTGGCTCAGATGGTTAAGCATCCATCTTCGGCTCAGGTCATGGTCCCAGGGTCCTGGGATGGAGCCCAGCTCCCTGCTCAGCAGGGAGTCTGCTTCTCCCTCTCCCTTTGCCCCTCCCCCTGCTCTCTCTCATGCATGCTCGCTCTCTCAACTAAATAATAAAAATCTTAAAAATAAATAAAATAAATGAATAAATAAATAAAAGTAAGATAAAATTTGAGGGGAACCTGGCTAGCTCAGTCCATAGAACATGGGACTCATGATCTTGGGGTCATGAGTTCAAGCCCCACATTGGGCATAGAGATTACTTAAAATTAATTAATTAGCGTACAAAAAATAAGGTTTGAAAATGATAATGAATGTCAGTCTCATTTACAGTACTTATTCATTAAATATACCATCACACTTATATCTTTAAAAAATTCCAAATGTCTAATGAACAATAACTCTTGTCAAATTACTACTATTACTGACAGACATTTGTGTGGTACTGACAAGTTTATGAAGTGCTTTCATAAAACACACGATTTAATCACTCGAATTCTCTAAAGGAGGTATGAGTCCAAGACAAACAAAGTGAATGAAGCTCACACTTGCCAAGGGGGTGCTCCTGACTGGTAAGCACTCCCAGGTACGTGTCTTTAGCCCACAGATTAGAAACTGCCAGCATCCGATAAAGGTTTGGAGAATCTGCTCTTTTCTTAGCATCAAGCTATCATAGGTATACATATTTAACTCAAAGGAAAGAAAGCTGTGACCTCAGATAAGAGAAGCATTGATCAAAGGCAACTGTCTCATTACAGGATAACCTAAATAAAGTTTACCCTCTGCCATGTCTCAGCTTCAGTGTTTTCATAAAGTCACCTTCCCTCTTGAATCCAAATCTTTCTGTGACCAACCTGCCATCGTGTGTTCCTTTCCCTATTGCTACCAGAGCCTCCAGGTCTGTGCCTTTCAATCCATACTGAAGCAGTTCCTTCGCAGCATCCACATTTTCAGGAACTCTTTCCAAACACTCATGAAGAACCCAGGATCGTTTCTTTATTTTGCTCTGGATACAAATAAAAAACAGAAGCAGTAAAGAACCCAGGACATCTGACAGCATGTGACAACTGCCTTCTAGAATCATAAAGTTAGACCTAAGGGAGTACAGCTATCTAAGCCCTTAGCCACAGGTAGCTTCTAGAGAAGCTCAACAGGAAAAGGCTAATTCCCTAATGGTGATTGGAATGGGATATAGAAAATAAGATTCCTACAGTTTTCTTTTTTTCTTCTAATGAGACACACTGAAACACAAAGCTCAGGACTCTTTTTCAGAAACATATAAAAGATCTACCCAAATTTTTATGGCTGCTCGTTAGTTTGCATTTGGGCTATATAATAGAATAGAAAAGCAAGCAGAAAGGCAAGATAAGATATATCTTATTGTAACAAGCATGCTTCACTCTGAAACAAAACTAATGAGGCATAACACATCAAAGTTCTATATTTACTTGCCCATGAGATGTAACACAAAGTGCAGATGATAATTTAATTATAAAAAGCCATGATACGCTATTCTTTGGGAAGACCAGGGGCCGATTCCTCCCTCCCAACTGCTTCCTCTGACTCCATTCAAAATCCCTGACTTGCCCTCTTCAAGAAAGAGTCATTGTGGTTGTAAGTTTTAAGTAAGATTTGACTCCTACCCTGCATTCCTTTACACACTCCATTCTATCAGTTCTTTCTTCAAATGTCTCTTAACTCATTTCCTCTTCTCCAGCTCTATGGCCTCCATACCAGTCCAGGTCATCAACACATGACAACTGTGACATCTCAGGAGTCCCTTGCCCTTAGTAGGGTTTCCCACCAACACTCTCCTTCCATGCTAGTTCATCTTCTACACCATCTCCCTCTGTACCTCCACAGTCAAAAATCCACAACACTTCCCCATTACCCTAAAGATAAAAAGCCTAACTCATCACAAGCCTTCCACATCCTCCAGAACCCAAGTCAATGTATCTTCTAATCATATTTCCCAAAGTTCACTGCTGTTGAATAGCTGATCCAGCAGATGCGTTAACTTATAGAGCTCATTTACTCATCCAAAAAATACTGACTAGGTGCCTAAGGGGGCCAGGTACTAATCTAGACATGAAGCAATGATTATGACAAATTCAGTCAATGCCACAGGTCATGCTCATTTTCTTTTAATTTGCTCATACCATTTGTCCCATGAAGAATGCCTTCCTCTCTTCTAACTCCAGGAGGCCTGCTCTGAAGTCTCTCAAAGCTGCTCAAAACGTCTTCACTCTATAGCCTTCCATAACCACTGGATCTAAAATGATTGCTACTTTCACTGGGTTCCCACAGCATTTTTCTGGAATCTTCTTGTATGGTTATTTATATTTTAGACATGAAGCTTATCTTCTCAGAAACATTATAAGCTCCCTAAAAGGGAAGGCCATATTTATGCTTCTCCTGTACTCCTTTCACCTTCTCTCGCCTAGTGTTTTTACTCTTAATTGACTATTTATTTAGCTGAAATAAGTATTTCTCCCAATAAAAAATGTACTTGCTTTGTCTCTCTTAACACCTGTCAACTCCTTCAGGGACGAAAATTGTCCTTTACTGTGTTCCAGAAAAAGCCCTGAATGGGTATACATAAACTCACATGCTCACTGTCCTGAGTCACAAAAGAAGAAAGATAATACAGCTTTGGTGTTCTAATCTTCTAAAGGAAATACAAGCAACTTCTCTTCTTCCTTTATTTCATTATCTCTCATGCTCTCTCTTTTCTGGTGTCTTATTTGTTAACAGTTTATCTTCTGAAATGGTTAAAGCATCAACTTCTTACAACTACTTGTATACGTGAATTTTATGGAAAGAAATTATCATGAAAATTTCCCAACATTTCTTAGATCTTCCTAAATGCAAAGGCATTTTCCTTTTTAAATGTCACATGAGAAGTCATGCCCTCTTTAAAGCATGCCATAAATCCAACTGCATCCTCACAAAAGTGCCGAGGGTCCCAACACACAGGCTACGTAACAAATTTAACCCAGGCAGCAGGCAGCAGGAGGAATCCAGCTGTAATATTTAAACAAAGAAGGAGAATTTGGAAAGCTTGATATGTCACTTATCTATTGCCTCTCAGCTTCAAAAGTTCTCCTCAGGGCCAGTCATGGGATGGACAGCATTTCCATTTTGCCACTGACAAAATATCAAGCTTCATCAAGAGAGGGCGCTGGAGGACCACTGCAGAGGAAAGGCTCTGGTTTCTAGTCCTAATGTGCTCAGGTTCTAAACTTGTTCCTATGGCTTAGCAGCCAGCAAAGCATGTAGGGGACATCCAGAAGCGCCTGCTTCCCCCCTTACTCCCACTGAACACAACTTCCCACTGAATTTCAGTTGTTACTCCCATGGGCATATTCCTTCCCAGTAAATTTCCCAGGCACGTGGGCGGGGGGAAGCGGGGAGGCGGGGAGGGGGTCTTCCTAGACTATGCCCACCTGCATACTAGGAACTTTTTCTTTTCAGTCCTGGCCATGGTTCCTTATCTGAGGTTTTCCGACCCCCAACCTCAGCTTGCCGGGGCACCCTAACTATAGGCATCAGCTTGCCCAACCATCCCACCTTTTCCTACCTGCCAACCATGGCAACTAAGAACCAGCCCTGGCCCGAGGCATCCCAAAGAACTCTTCCTCCAATGTGCCCCCAATTACTCCAAAGTTCAATGAGGTCTGAATCCCAGCTCAAGGGAGGAGGCCTCCCTTCCAAGTTTGTTCCCTTCTTGGGTCTGCTCCTTCAACCTTAAGCTATTCCTTAGGGTTCTCTTTACCCCTTTATAGTAAATCTCACTAGAAAATAAAGCTCCATATTAAAACTTTCCCTGTTCAAATTACTAGGTGGTTTCTGGCTCCTGAGGGGACCCTGAATGATGTAGGCGAAGAAAGTAACTGAGGTAGAGGAAGAGAAAGGATTAGGCCAAAACCAGGTAGTTAGCTGGTTTATCAGTGACTATCTGTTCACACATCTTCAGCACTAAAGTTCAGCTGCAAGGCTAATACAACCAGATAAAAGATAACTTCTCCACATTGAAAGAAACACAGTTCAGCATTAGAAATGTCAGCAATATAAAATGCTCCAATATGAAGTCCTATAACCAAAAAAAAAAAAAAAAATTCCATACATTTGAATTTTACCATGTTACCAAAATATTTAAACATACCAAGTAATTCTGGATTGAAGCAATGTTGACGGCGGACTTCCTCCACTGCCGCTGATACACTAGATCCGTATCCAGGCCGTAGGTCTGAGCTAGAGACAAGGCTTCCTCATACTCTTCACTTTCAATCTTGGCACAAGGAATGGGAAGAGGAACGTTACATTACTGAATCGTCCAGTGTCACTATCGTGAGGTCACGGATGAGGATAATCCCTTCACTTCACAGCATGTGATGCACTGCTAACTATTCTCATGTGCACAGTGGCACCAGAAGCCCACAGACCTGTTGGGGGGGCAGACAGACCACGTATTCCTTTCCACACTCAACAGAAAGCTGAGAGACAGTTGAAGTGCCCACATTTATAGAGTAAAACAATAGGCAGAACCAGGAAAGGAGTGCCAACAGCCTAAGTCCTCGTCCAGGGCCCACCCGGGACCCTGCAGGGACAGCACACATAACCGGAATGCTCAGCGTGGATCGATCTGCTCCCCAAGCAAAGCCCTGGCTGGAGAGCAAGCCCGCATTTCTTCCCTCACCACCTGCAGTCTCAGCAGACAGCTGCACTGACCAAGGATCAGGTGAGAGCGGAAGGCCACGTGAAGGGCAACGGAGACCTGGCTAAGCCACAAGTGGACAGTCTAAGTGAATTCATCTTTTATCCACTGTTTTCACTTTGACTCCTCAGGCACAAAAAGCCGGCACTATTTTCACAAGCTCTATCCCACGGATACGTCTAACATGTCAATGATAGGGTAATCCCTCTTTAAATTTCTGTATTAAAAAATTAGTCTTTTCCTCACTGAAATAAAATCTGGAGGCCTGGGAACTTTGGAAGTGATAGGATGCCCCCCTCACCTTTCTCTGATAAAGCTCCTCCGGAGTCGTGGAGCGCAAACTCACGAGGCGGTAGTTTTTAGTAATGGCTCGCGGGCGTTTCCGTGGGGGTGCGAATCGCTCCATTTCCGTCACCAGATATAGGCCCTGTTTTATGTAGCCAAAGTAGCGAGCCTTGGCAGACACCTCCTGATCAGAATCAGAATCCTCTTCCCCTTCTTCTTCATCTCCACCCCGAGTCTCCAAACGAGATCGTTTGGGGGTAAGTTTAATCTCACACTAAATGTAAAAAGGAAATGTTAAATCAGTAGTGAGGAACTCAAGACAAGCTTTTGAGTCCATGAGAAAAATATTTTTAATTCTACTCTGGTTCATGTATGACATGAGCCACATGATGAAGACAAAGAGTAGACTTCAGAGGAACCCAACAACAAACAGAATACCCATCAACAGCTCCAGAAATATCCACAGCCTTATTGGCCACAAATCTCCAAAACTAAACCGTGTGTTCATAATGGCTCATTAATATGATCTCCCAAATATATGTCTGGCAATTATTTTAGGAAAATAAAAAGAATGCTATTTCCTTCACTTTTTTTTTTTTTAAGATTTTATTTATTTATTTGAGAGAGAGAGAATGAGAGACAGAGAGCACGAGAGGGAAGAGGGCAGAGGGAGAAGCAGACCCCCTGCTGAGCAGGGAGCCCAATGCGGGACTCGATCCCGGGACTCCAGGATCATGACCTGAGCCGAAGGCAGTCACTTAACCAACTGAGCCACCCAGGCGCCCCTAATTCCTTCACTTTTGATATTTTTGTACCTGCTGTAGAGAAATAGGATTTTTTCACCTATTTAGAAAATGAACATGAAGGTATTTATTTGCTTTACTGAGAACAGCTCTCCTGCCTTCCCTCCCTTTTTAAAAAAAAAATGTCTAACAGCTTCACAAACTTCTGAGTCTGAAAGCCTGACTATTAAAGATAACTTTCATTCCCAGACTTAACAGAGTTGGCTTCAATTTTAAGCCATGGTTCTCATTTATGAAATAACATCTGTAGACTCAGTAACAAACATTGAGGTAAAAAATACTTGTAAATCTGCACTGAAGTGAAAGCTATTAAAGGTCTTTACCCTTGAAAGGCCTAGAGTAAGAATTTTTAATGACCGAAACATAACTTTAAATTACTAGCCTCCATTTTCACATCTTTTGACATGAGACAAACAAGCTTTCTTTACTAAAAAGAACCAGAATTTTTAAGTTCCCAAACTTCATGGAAATAGTTTGTTTAAAGACCATATTTAAGTAGAAATACCTTTTACATTTTAAGATGTCTAATCTAAGAAAAAGAAAAAAAACTAACATGCCTGTGAAGAAAAAACTGCTTTATAAAGAACAAAATGACTCCATTTTCTTCAGTCTTACAATGTAATTTTTTTAATTGACTAAACAATAGATCTTTCTTATACTGCACTCAATCTCTGATTCCAATCACAGGTTTTTGTTTTTAAGGACAAGATTAGATAATGGGATAGCTAAAATTTAAAAATCAAATGTTTAGCCATACTTCAATAAAAATAAATGGACAGCCATCATTAAAAAAAATTAATTACATTTATATTAAAATCAGGTGTTTAGATTTTTGGTGAAATGCATGTTTATTTTCCAACACACCAGCTGCTCTAAAACGGAAAGCATTACCTCCAAACTTAAAAATCCTCCATCATGGGTAGCAGTGACTTGAGGTGATGGTTCGAACCACTCACAGGATTTTCCCAGTAAATTCTTCAAAGTTTTCACTGATGAAACAGTCAAAGCACCCGAGCAACGAGCCAGAGTCACTGCGTTGGCTGCCCACCAATTTACATCTATCAATGGGTAAAAGGACTCTTTATCTAATGGAGAAAAAAAAAAAAATCAATACAAGTCCATCTGTCAGTGTGGCTTAAATACAACACATTTAGTCCAATGATCAATTTAAAAACCATATTTGGGCCCTAAACATGTTAAGTAAGAAAAAATAAATTGTAAGTCATCACCCAAATTTTTACAAAATGGTAATTTATTTAATAAACATCTAAGTGTCAACAATTTACCAAAGTCCAAAATTCTAAGGATGCAGGAGTAAGTATGTTTAGGTTGTTCCACTTAAAAAATGAAGAATATACAGATAGTACCACCATTTTCAACAGAGTAAGCTGAAGGTTGGTGTGTACAAAGTATACATATCATAAGGGTTATAAAAGGTTTTAGAAAATGTTCATATATCCTTTTTCAGACAAACAATATGAGAGAATTATACTCTTAATAAAAATTTAAGACAGATATATAATCGTTTTCAAAGCTGATTTCCTCTTAAACTTGTGAAGGAGATCAGAATCACCACCTCAAAATAGGCCACTTTGATATAAATATTTTAAGATAAAGAAATTTGAGAAACCCAAAGTTCTTTTTGTCTTGTCACTTCTCTTAATAATTTTATTGTTCCTTTGCCAAGATGCTGTAAAGTAAGCCCAATTTCTAAACAACCCTTGGAGTTAACTCATTTCTGGGTACTCCCATGTGTAAGCTCGATGTACACCCTAGAAACTTGTTTGCTCTTCTCCTGTTAATCTGTCTTGTGTCAATCTAATTATACAGGGCCTCAGCCAGAGAACCTTGGAGAGTAAAAAAAAGATTTTTTTCGTCCCCTATATATATCATCCAGAGAGCACTTTTATTATACAATAGTAATCTCTTAAGGTTTTAATTATCATATTTCATACAACTCACCTTTGATTTTTTTTCTCTTCTCAATAGAGAGTCTCCAATCAGGATTAAGCTCGTCATAGCCTGGCTAAATGTGAAAAATATGCACAGGACTTCTTGAGTCAACAATGTAAGAAAATCATGAGAACACCATCAAGAACTATGGATTTTTCAAAGTAACAAAATATGGAAATGACGCTTTCCTTCAATCTTTTAATTATACCTAGCTGAAGCCTACTCCTCTCGATAATCTTGTTCTTACACTTCAAATGTGCACAAGCAACTACTGGGACTCAATTTAATAAAGAAAATAACATGCATAAGAACAGTAAGATAGCAAGTATGCAATTAATACAAATGAGAGCAAGATACACTAACAGTTCTGCACACACACACACACACACACACACTTACATTCTGGGAGAACAGCTATGCTGTTGTAAATAACACAGGCCTGGATGCAAGTCCTACTCCTACAACTTATAAGCTGAGCGACCCCTCCAGGCCTTGGGCTCCCTAGCTCTGAGACAGGACTCTGCAACCCCCATGTTATCTCCAGTTCTAACTTCCTAGGACTAAAAATTTACTAAGTAAAAAAATATAACCATGCAATCCTCAAACCTGATCTATTCATATTCTAATTTCATGGAACATAATGTCATGCCCGCCTTCTAGAATCTCAAATATCATACAACAATTGAGATTAAGGCACTGCCATACACCCTCTTGGCTCATTGTTAATTATTTCATTTTCAGAATTTTAACAGTATGGGAAAAGGCCAGCAAAAAATCATTTGGCTACTTATCTGAAATCTTAAGCCTAAAATAAAAATGCTATATTATATCAAAATGTGCTTTTTCATCTAATGTAACAGAACAAGCATATATGTTTTATTAACAATTTCTCAGTGGCTAACCCTTTAGAGTATGAAAATTAGTACTTCTTTCCATGGCCTAAAAGAACTTCCTGATCTCCACTACTATGATAAATCACTCAGAGCAGTCCCTGAGAACAGAAGATAGAATTCTTTAAACTTTATCCAAAAAGTTACCATAAAAGGCAAGAAATAGAATGTCCTCGTTTACTTTATTGTAAAAAAGAGAATTAACTTTCAAAGACTTAGACTACCAGAAGGTATATATTAGTGAAAATAATCAACTTATTGAAATCTTATGTGATCGTTTATAGGGCACTTTAGCCATTCTCAGTCCCCCTGAATCACTGGTGTACATGTTCCCACAGCACCACACGCACGTCACCACTGATTTTATTTTTTTAAGATTTTATTTATTTATTTGGCAGAGAGAATAAGAGCACAGCAGGGGGAGCATCAGGCAGAGGGAGAGGGAGAAGCAGGCTCCCCGCTGAGCAGGGAGCCCAATGCGGGACTCGATCCCAGGACCCTGGGATCATGACCCTCTGAGCCAAAGGAAGACGCTTAACGACTGAGCCACCCGGGCGCCCCATACCACCACTGATTTATATGACAACATGTGTGCCTCCCTAAACTGACATTCTGAAGTACACTAGGGGAGCAGGGAGTAAAGCTTTAAGTCCCACAAGCAACAACAACAACACTGATAATTCAGCCTTAGGTAAATTTAAGTACGTACAGATCACAATGAAATTTAAAAGAAATCTTCAAAAAATTTTCAAAAGAAATCCCTCAGTGGTATAAGTACGTTGAGAATTCAAGGTGAGCTTGTCTTCATCCAAGTTAATAATGAGAAGGAGCACCATGAACAAGCAGTACTAGTCTATGGGGGTCAGTCTCCACATACTTTGGGACTAGACTGTTCCATGCAGATGGCTTAAATAATGGATGTCTCTTGTGATTTCATTTCCTAACCACAAGCTGAAGATTTGTTCTGCATCCACAGCTTTGTCAGTCATCCTCCTATTCCCAGATCCATCATGGTGCTCACCTGTCATAGTAGCTAAATGCTGAATAAGTGAATGAATTAATCTTTTAAATCATTGCACTCCAATGAGAATGCCTACAGCACAGGAAAATTAGTTGACATAGTAGTAGTGTTCCTACAACCTCTAACAAGTGTGGTTTCTTCTGCTATTTAGTCAATGAATACTGTGCACTTACACTGTGAGAGAGGGAAAAGAAATCAGATAGGTCCCATAACTCAAGCAGGCAGAGAGCTAAGAAACAGATAAAATTTACTATAACCCAAGTTGAAATTTGATAACTACCCAAAAAGAGACCTAGATAAAAGCACCAAGGGTATCAAAGGATGAAGAGATCATTTTTTAATACAGGCTTGAGAAAGCCAAAAGGGGCTAAAGAGGTATAAAGAAAGTGCTACATTGGTGCTATCAGACTGGATAAAACCTGGGCATGGAACATGGGTGGAGGAAGACATTCCAGTCAGAGAAATACAACATGAGCGAAAGTACACAAAAGGTTAAAAAAGTACTAAATTTATTCAGGAAACAAAAGTAGGTCAGAGGGCAGCTGGGTGGCTCAGTCAGTTAAGCGTCCGGCTATTGGTTTCAGCTCAGGTCATGATCTCATGGGCCCTGGGATCAAGCCCCACATGGGGCTCTGCACTCATCAAGGAGTCTGCTTGAAGATTCTATCCCTCTGCCCCTCCCCTCCACTCATGCTCTGTCTAAAGTAAATAAATAAATCTTTAAAAAAAAAAGGAAAAAAAGTAGGTCCGTTTCACTAAAGCACAGGAATATCAGTTCTCATGATCTGCATTTTTGCTTGTCTTAGGGTTCTGGGGGATGTGAAGGTTCACAAAGTCATTTTTTGTTGTTGTTGAGCTAAAATTCACATAATATAAATTAACCATTTTAAAATGAACCTTCAGTGGCATTTAGTATGTTTACCGTGTTGTCACTTCCTTTTTGTTTCCAAGCATTTCCACCAATCCCAAATGAAACCACTTACCAGCAGACAGTTATCTCCCGCCCCTCCTCCCCTCAGCCGCTACCAATCTGCTTTCTGCCTCAAATGGATTTACCTATTCTGGATGTTTCATATAAATGAATTCATACAATATGTAACCTCTTGTGTCTGGCTTCCTTTGAGTAGCGTGATGTTCTCAAGGTACATCCACATTATAACATATATCAGTACTTCATTCATTTTTATGGCCAAATAATATTCTATTGTAGGTATTTACCGCAACTGATTGATCCAGCCTTCCATTAATGGACATTTGCGTTTCTTCCGCTTGTGGCTGTTGTGAATAGTGCTGCTCAAACATGTATGTAAATGTATTTGTTTGAGTACCTGTTTTAAATTCTTCTGGATATACACCTAACTATCTATACGCTATCACCTTTGCAGTACACCTAGCAGATTCACTCTAGATATGTGAACTAAATGTTTAACTTCACAATATTTGCAAGTCTGATGAAATTATCTGCACAGTATATTTAAGAAAGAAGCCCCAACAAAATTCCAAACTTAGCTCTGCTTCAGGCTATGAAAGCCTGAATGAAAGAAAATTAAAGAAAGCAAAGAAACAAAAGAAAAACACTAATTTGAAGGGATACATAAACCCCTATGTTCACTGCAACATTATTTACAACAGCCAAGATATGGAAGCAACCCAGTGGCCACTGATACAGGAGATAAAAAAGATGTGGTATATACATATAATGGAATATTACTCAGCCATACAAAAGAATGAGATCTTGCCATTTGCATGGCAACGTGCACAGACCTTGAGGGTATTATGCTAAGTGGAGTAAGTCAGACAAAGACAGACAAATACTATATGATTTCATTTATATGTGGGATCTAAAACACAAAACAAAGAAAATATAAACTGACTCATTAATACAGAGAATAAAATGGTAGTTGTAGGAGTGGGGGGAGATGGACAAAAATAGGTAAAGGGGATTAAGAGGCACCTCCCCACCCCAAAAAAAGCTGATACTCCCACTGCATCCCCCATACTATTCAAACTGCACCAGACTTACCATCCTTCATCCCTAAAACCTCTACGAGGGGACCCGTGATCTGGCCGTGCTATAGGACATCTGATATACACTCAGTAGGCTGGTGCTTTGAGAGCAGGATCACCAAGAACCCACGACCCCTGTGAAGGCACGCCAGGGGTACTGACTCCTGGTACCATGTTCATATATTCTGAGAAGTAACCTCTGTTGTCACTCTGCTTTGTAGGACATGCTACCTTGTGTCTGAAAACAGCCCGAGGTGCCCCCATGTCATGGTGTAGCAGCAGCCTAAAGGAGAATGTCCTAAGAATACACTTATAGATTTTGTACAGAAAGGCTATCATGGCTACTGCAATGTTTTCTTTGGATTTAGGAATTTAATTGTTGATCCTTTTTAGCTGCTAGAAGCTAAATATAATGAAGACCCAGCATGCAACTGCATAAAAGCAACCTGTCAAATGTTTTTTTTTTTTCATTCCACAAACACTTACTAGTATTTAATATGCCAAGCTCTATGTTAGACCCCACGGAAGAAATGTATATTCAGTGTCTATTCTCCAGAAGTTCACAGTTGAGTGAAGTTGTGAAAACAGCTGTGGCTTATATCAAGATTAATCACATTAACTGTCATCTTCCCACTTATCTTTCATTGATCGATCCATTCAACAAAATTTGTTCAATACCCACTTTTGTGTCAAAGAGCAAATAAAATTGTAGGAGAAATGAAACTTATATTTCCTATTTCATCTAAGGAAGTACAAATAAAGTACAAATAAAACTTCTTCAGAAAAAATTAAGGCCAAAAATGAGATGGAAATATATAAACATAACATACGGGAAATGTTTGAAATGAAAAACACTTTAGCAATTTTACTATATTCCAGACATGAACAAAACTTAATATTCACAGATTTCTAGCCAGATGGAATTTCATATTGACAATGAAAGCTGAAGTATTTAATCAACTCAAAACTGGAGAGAAGTAAATCAGAATAGGCACTTCCACAACTACCTTTAATCATTAGATTTTAAAGAGAGAATACTCAATCACACAAAGCATATTATGAAAACTAATAAAGTAGCGAATTACATGAAGAAAGCCCCAGATGAGCTGCATTCACAATTTCGTAAAAGAGGCTAAAGCTGTACAGGCAATAGTAACATTAGTTTCTTCTCAGGCAATGTTTTAGCTAAAACGATAGCTGATTATACACTCTATATTACCGTGTAATCTACTTCAAACCCATTGGCTTGGCTAGTCATGTCCTAGAAGAGCCATAGAAGAGGTACAGCCCTGTCCCACCTGGCTGACCCAAGGTCCCCTGACGATTGCTGGACGAAGGAGAAAGGAGCACCGTTTAAGTTTCTCAGCCAGTGATGAGCACATAAAATGACACCAATATATTTGGTAAATAACTTACTTATAGTTTCACGTTTCCAGGGTCTCGGCACAACGAACCACCCAACTCCAGAGCGGTCATTCACATAAACTGCATGGACTCTCTCCCTTGTTTTCCGTTAATATCATCGCTAGTGCCTAACTGGCCCAGACAAAAGTCAGCAGCTCTCAACATAAGGGCTACAGAGGATACGCTGAAAGAAAGGCTTAACCTATGAGGTCGGAGAACCTGAGCCCAACCGGAATCTTGAGTCTAACATGCAGTGATAAAAGTTTACTTCTTTTAGCACTAGTCCCATCTATTAAAATACAAAAACGCTTGTCACTTTCTAGGACTGCAGTGAAGTAACTGAAATAGGTGACAATCACCTAGGGTGGACAGCCAAACCTTACTATACAAATGCTACTTACTCCCAAAGATCCTTCCCCCCCAACTCCACCAACTGGATTGTGTGTCCTTCCCCTGAGCTTATCTTTTCATAATAGTAACATGTTCCTTTATTGATTTGTTTATAATCTCCCTTGCAAGACTATGAACATCTTAAGGGCAAGCCCTGGGACTTCACTGCATTTTCTACTCTGAAACTTGGTAAAGATTCAGTAAATAGTTGAACTCTATTATTTTATGATTATTATTATGAATATAGTTAACAGCTTCCTCTTTATAGAACTGTTACATACAAGCTTTACAGCACTTGCCATAGTGCACTAGATTTCAATGACTCCCTTGCTACAGTAATATCCAAACCAAAAATGTCCAATCCAAGGTGATGAACTCCCAGGATATAGGTGAAAGACTCAAGCAAAGTAGAGTTGTTCAAACTCTTTTCGCTGAACAGAGTTACCACCCTCACATAATCTCTCCGCACATCATAAGTACTGTATCTATCTATTGTAAACTTAAGGATTTACCAGTGAGAAGCTATGTCAATTATTTACTCCAGTTCTTGGCGGTACACAATAACTGGGGCTCAAGAGTCCAACACATCCAAGAAGGCTGAAGAAATCTGTGTTACATTCACTGAGAAAAAGGATTTAACTCTATTCTTTTAAAGATCAAATAAATAAAGCCTAATTTAAAAAACCAAATAAATGTTTTTTCCACCCTTTTAAAAATGTATTTATGTTCCCACAGGGTCATGGATAGAGCATGTACATCACAGTCAGAGAGAGATGAAACCAAATCTCAACTCTACTGCTTACTTGCCTTGCTAAGTAAACCTGGGACAAAATAAGTGCTCAATAAATAATAATAGAGGTTATTATTACAGCAAATTTTGCAGAAGCTACAAGAATACTGTCTACATGAACCATGATCTTACTGAGCTACATAAGCCGAAATGAGTGTATCAAAAGAAACCAGAGTGTTCTTCTTGTGAAAATGATGAAGCCTCATAGGAGTTTGTTTATCATGGGATAAAGTTTCAGAAAGAATAGTAGAAAGGGTTGGACAAAAGCAGGGAGAAGGGAGAGGAAAGTTCAGGAAGCAAGTGTGAAACAGCATCATGATCAGATGAGAAGAGACGACAGGTAAACAAATCAGTTTGCATTTTGACCATAATCCTAGAATTTTAAAGAAAAGATTAGATGAAATTAAATTCTTTGTGTTTTCAACTTTGGGCAAAATTTCTTCTCAGACCAAAATGAGCAGGGGTCTCGGAGCACAAAATCTACTCTATTTAGCCACAGTCTTTCCATGTGCTGAGCTACAGCAAGAAAACAGAGGGGTTGGCAGCCACCAGCCCAGGATGGGATGAAATCTGGAATGAGGTGGTATGCTGAGCAGCAGTAGAAATACCAATAAAGATAGGATTAGGTTTAATAATTCTCACTAAGCCACTGTTCACTCAGCAAAGGAATCCACCACCTGCAAAATGTCCATGGTAATGGCAACCGGGTCCCTGGTTTTCAGTTTTGTGAGCCCTCAAACCTGTTTTTTTCTCTAGTTTGCTCAGGCATTCAAGGGAATTTATAGCAACCCAATCTGAAAAGACAGATATATTATCCTAAAAGTTGGTCAGTTTGTAATAAAAGATATAACAAGTTACATCAATAGATGGTCTCTATAGACTGGGGGCTGCTAAAACAGAGCTAGAAGAGGTAAGATGGAAGCTCACTGTAGTACAACAGAAAGATTCCCCTATAGCAATCCCTGACAAACTACCCTTCTAAACTCTCAATGTAGAGGGACGCCTGGGTGGCTCAGTCATTAAGCATCTGCCTTTGGCTCGGGTCATGATCCCAGGGTCCTCGAATCAAGCCCCACATCCAGCTCCCTGCTTAGCAGGAAGCCTGCTCCTCCCTCTCTCACTCCCCCTGCTTGTATTCCCTCTCTTGCTGTCTCTCTCTGTTAAATAAATAAATAAAATCTTTAAAAAAATAAAAATAAAACAAACTCTCAAGGTAGAGTTCAAAAGAGTCTCCCTGGGACAATACCGGAGACCAACTTCTGGCACGAACTCATCTCTTTACACCATAAACCTCTTCCTCCCTTCCTACCCCATGACTTTTCTGATGGCATTTTCCAAATTACTGAGATATTTAGAGTTAGTTATTCAAGATTTTTAAACAATTTTTAACTCTTTTAATAGAATCGTTATAAAAATCTAATGAATAACATTAATGAGCTAAAGAGTAGTTAATTAAAATGATATTGATTGGCAACTAATGACAAAATAATGTCTAACCAGTTAAAAAGTTGAATATATGCCAATAAGGACTACAATAAATTCAATTTATCCTTGCAGGTAAAGAAGGATATCCAGAATTTCAGTAAACGTAAGAGCATACTAATGATTTTTGCCTAAATAGCCTCTGCACTACACACATATGCCATTCTGGAATACTAACAAAATGAAATACTAAGTGTGCCCTGAACTTCATCAGTATTTCTATTAGGTGAATGAAATAATTCAAGAAAATTAGTAAATTCAAAAAAAACTTGCCCAAATGTAAAATTTCACATATATAATAGAACAGGGTATTCCCAAATGACAAATTTATCACTATACATCAATAACCATGACAAATACATGGTACCTTTTGGATCAATAATCCAGTATGCATAGCTATATTTGTTACACAAATGGTTTTAGAGTTGATCCATTCCACTTCCAAAAGGAAGATATAAATCAAGCTAGCTATAAATTCCAAGGAGAGAGAGAGAGAATGTTCCTTGTATTGAGCTACTGAGTTGAAGACTGAGGAGCGCCTCTTCTATTTAGAACAAATCTAGATCCAGTGAGATAGAGTGCAGTAGACATGTGGAAACCAAATTACATTCAAGGTGAGTAGGAACTATAGGGAAAACAATCTTCCCAAACTTGTGTATAAAAACAAAAAATTGAAGAATAGTGAAAACAAATTTAAGTCTGTGAAAAGTGTAAGAAAATGCAGAGCCAGTTTCTCTTTCCCTCTGCTATTCTGGGAATAACCAAACACCCTTTGATTTTCAAAATTCTTTTAATAGCTCAGTTTAACTGATGAAATGACATTAAAAAGAATTCTGAAAAAAGACATCAACCCATTCAGACCATTCAGGGCATAGGCTCCAATCCGGGAATCACAAAACCATCCACCAAAGCTGGTGACGAGATATTCTTATGGCAAAGGGATATGGGGAAGTATAAACCTTAAGTGCTGAAATGCTAAATAGGAATCAGAGGAGTAAAAGACCTAGAACATAAGTTGTATCTAACTGGGAAGATTTTTCTTTAAATCTTCACTCTATCACAATACACAGCCCATCATGATTTTAGATTATAACAGATATTGAATCTGTTGCTAAACAACTGAAACTGTTCATTCTTACAACCTGTCATTTCAAGACACTAAAAAATTAACAGACTGTATCTTCATTATCTACCTTTTGAGTGAAGAGAAGATAACTCCCTTCAAGTCTTAAGCCTTAAATAAACCCAATACTATATGAGTGTTGCAAGATGTGGGAAGAATTGTAACCCTTTTAGAATATTGACCCTTGGAAGCCATCATATTAGTTGACTGTTGCTACAAAATTAATATCTCCATTCTGTATTTTTATAATGAGAAAAAGAAAAGAGGAGCGGTTGGTGGACAGAGTACACTCCGTATAGAGTGTATTGCACTACCAATTAAAGTCAGTACACAGTGCTACTCTACTCTAAATTTATCCTACTATATTGATAATATTCTAATATAACTAAAGCTTTCGCATGATATGAATAAATAATAGCTATGTGCTACAGTAAAATATCAACCAAATGAAATTAGTATTGTCAGTACTCACCCTTAAGCGAGACTCATTCTTAGAATAATAATAATCAAGAGACATACCTGCTCATTTTGAATCCATTCCCCTTGCTGCTTCAGAGATGGAATGGCCCAGATGCTTAGTTTCCCTGAGAAGTGAATGGCAGCAAGGAGGGTCCCATCTGGAGAAAGGCTCATCTTAAAGATGCCATCCTATACAGTAATTATATTACATTAATGTCAGATCAAGGAACTTGTAGCTGAATAGAAGTAACCTCCAGAATTTAATAACACTCTTCAGAGGGTGCAATGTCATAAATTATCTCTCATAATTAAGGGTTCCAACAACTTTATAACACTATAATGTGCTCCAGCATAAAGAAACAGGGCTCTTACCCTTCAGGAGTTGTGTTTTTTTTTTTTTTTAATCTCTTTTACAGTGTTATAATTTACATATAACTGAAAACCCAAATATGTGAGCATTATAAAAATACTCTTATATCACACATCAATTACCATGAGTTCTTATTAACTTTCATGGGTTGATATTGACCAGACTGTGAGTTTCCTGAATTTGGGCTCCACATTTTCACAAGATTCTGTATGTACACAACATCTGGAATATTCTATCAAAAACAGGCCACAAATTCATGCTGTGTGGACAAAAGGAAAGGGACAGGAGGAAGAGAGAGTTGGCAGAAAAGAGGGTCCAATGATGAAGAGAACAGAAGAAGGCAAGGGGGGGACATGCACTCCTGCATTTGAGGAGCACTAGGAGTGTTTATTGTCCAGATTCCTGGTAAATCTGAGGAATCTAACTGTTGCTATAGAAAAGAGAAACTTTGTAGTGCACAGATTTCATATGGCCAACCTTAGTGTGCACAGAGTCCTACTTGTCCAAACAATCACTCAGTCCTTTCCCAGTGAGAATACCAGGTTGCTCAGTTACCACAAGAGAAACCACACAAGCAGAAAGGTCTCCTGCCTATTGCCTAAGAAGAATCAGAAGAATCAAACAAACACTAACTGACATCTAGTGCCCATCAAGCATTTATTAAAACCAGGGTTTAAGGTAGTTTACCCACAAATAATAAAACAGACCCAAAATGAGGGCCTACAACCGTATTTGTCCTTAACATTTAGAAAACTGGCAACACAGGGCCCACCACCACCAAATGGCAATAATCAGGTGGGACTGGGTAGCATATGCACCCTTCAAAGGGTCATAAGCTTTCCAGTTAGCCAAAGCCCCCACCATTCTTGGTTATGGCCCGAAGATTAAGGCCAAGTATCAGATACAGAAGTAAAAATTAAACATGACTATACTAAAAAAAAGAAAGTATGCCTGGCTCAATTCACCACATTATCTACCATTTGGTCTCTACAGACACAAGAGTTTAAGTCCTCAGGTCTACAATGACTAAGATATATTAGCCATCAAAAACAAATAGAACTATTTCAGAAAGTGAGAAACACTGCTGGATGAGTAGACAGATGAAAAGATTAGCATACTCTAATCTCCTCACCAAGGAGTAAAATCACTTTAGCTGGATATAACACATCTAGCCCAGAATGCCAGAATTAAATGTAAGAAAGAATAAAATACAGAAGCCCGAGAAAGAGAAGCAATAAAAGCAAAAGCACTTACAGCAAGATGTTAAATACACCCCATCCCCTCCTCTGTGATGGAAAGGAGGTCAGGAGCAGAAGATGAAGAGCCTGGCATCTTCCATTCACAACTCTAGTCAATAAGCTCCATGGTTTGGTATAAGGTACGCCTCACAAGCATAGATTCTCATTAGCTAGAAGAACTCTCCCCCATCACTGAGAGTTTATAGAGAAAGAAACTGAAGACCGCAAGGGTTAAGACACTTGCTGAAGATCATTCAAGTATAGACCACAGAACCTGAGCTAGATGCATCTTCAATCCCGACCCAGGTCACTTCCACCACACCATGATCACTGCCCTCCCCTGGGTCATAGCCTTTCCAGGAGCCACAGGTATGCTTCTCAAGAGAAGTAATGGTCAAGTACACTTAACTGTTTTCCTCACCTACAATAATTAGTCACTAGTGATCTGGATGAGCACTCCCAAGTATTACAAATGCTTCATTAACCAACTCCCCTAAAAGTGCTCTGAAAGCAAATAGGAAGTTTATGAATGTCTTTAACAAACAAAAAGTATATTGAATAATGTGAAGAATTTAACAATAGCACTGTGACCTAGAAAACACTGAATGAATATGCTAAATTATCCTTTGTTTTAATCCTTCTCCCCGCCCCCACTTCCTTACTTTTCTTTCTAGACATTAAGCAGTAAATAACTAAAATATTACCACTTGCTTTTTAACATGGTGGGTTCTTAAATCCCCTTAGTTTTATTTGATACTATGATATCCACACTGCAAACTTACCATTCCTTTTTCTAAGCATTTTGTTGTAGAAATCTGTACTTACACAGACACAAAAGTAGAAATTATAGTACAATGAATACCCACAGACCCAACAACCAGCTTATAAACAAGTATCAACATTCTACATTCGTTTCATGATTCCTTCCCAAGTCACTACAATATTCTCGGGAATTTTTTTTTCCCCCAAAGTGTTTTAAAGCAGATCCACGTACTGAATGGAGCACTGGGTGTTATATGCAAACAATGAATCATGGAACACTACCTCAAAAAACTAATGATGTAATGTATGGTGATTAACATAACATAAAAAAAAAAAAGCAGATCCCAGACATGAGCTGTATATACATTAAGTATACATTTCTTTAAAGTCCCAAGTTATCTGTTTAAGTCTCATATATACCCACAGTGAGAAGATACGGTTACCAATAGCAATTGAATTACAGCCAGTCAGCAATAGACAAGTCACCTATGTTACTTTAGAAACAAGGTGTTCTCCTTGTGAAATAAAAACTCCTCTTTTATTTGTAGAAACATTTCTGAGTGTCTATAGCACACAGAGTATTTCTGGCTCGGGGAATAATTTATTATCCTGACAGTAACTGTTACACAAGATCTAAAGCCACAGTAAGAAAATCCAGGCTAAATTCTGTGAACAGAGTCTGCCATATTTAGAAGTCTGAGTGCTTCTTGGTCGGCCAGAGAGAGAATTTCAGCGTGTGTGCTCTGGAAATAAGAGGAAATGGCTTTTCAATCAACTGCACATCACAATAAAAGTAAACCTCAAACCTTCAAATTGTAATTCCTTATACTGCATTAAGATTTCTCAGCATAAGTGAATAATAATCTTTGTCTCATCTTCTCTATCTGAATTAAGTAGCTCCAAAAGCAATAAAATTGAGCCGTAATTTTCACTTCACTTAAAATGTGTCTGAATTTTTTATATTCCTCAAATATGAATGTCATGTTTATTTTAATCATTACAACAGCTGGAATGTTGGTCAAGAATATATATCTTGGCAGTGAAAAGCAGAAAGCTTTTTCTCTGAGAGCAGGAACAAGACAAGAAAGCCCACTCTTGCCAGTTTTATTCAACATAGTACTGGAAATTCTAGCCAGAGCAGTTAGGCAAGAAAATAAATAAAAAGCACACAAACTGGAAAGGAAGAAGTAAAACAGTCTCTTTACAGATGACATAGTATTATATACAAAAAACCTTAAAGACTCCACCAGAGAGCTGTCAGAATAAACAAATTCAATAAAGCTGTAGGATACAAGAATCAACATACAAAAACCACTTGCATTCCTATACACTAACAGTGAACTATCAGAAAGAGAAATTAAGAAAACAATCCCAGTTATACTAGCATCAAAAAGAATAAAATACTTAGGAATAAATGTAACCAAGGAGGGGAGAGCTCTGTACAAGAAAAGCTATAAAACACTGATCAAAGAAATTGAACACAAATAAATGGAAAGACAGTCCATGTTTTGGATTGAAAGAATACTGTTAAAATGTCCATAGTGTCCAAAGTGATCTATAGGTTCAATGCAATTCTTACCAAAATTCAAATAGCATTTGCCACAGAATTAGAAAAAATAAGCCTAAAATTTGTATGGTACCCTAAAAGACCCTAAGTCCCCAAGCAGCCAAAGCAATCTTGAGAAAGAACAAAGCTGTAGGTATCACACTTTCTGATTTCAAACTACTGTTACAAAGCTATAGTAATCAAAATACTACTGCATTGGCATAAAAACAGGCACAAAGATCAATGGAACAGAACAGAGAGCCCAGAAAAAAACCCATGCATAGGCAGTCAACTAATTTACAACAAAGGAGCCAATAACACACAGTGGGGAAAGGATACTCTTTCAATAAATGGTATTGGAAAAACCGGATAATCACTGGACCCCTAATGTACACCATATACTAAAATCTACTCTAACTGGATGAAAGTCTTGAGCTTAAGACCTGAAACCCTAAAACTCTTATAAGAAAACAGGGGATAAGCTCCGTGACTGGTCTTGGCAATGATTTTGTTTGGATTTGACACCAAGAGCAAAGTCAAAAAGAGCAAAAATAAACAAACAGGTCTACATCAAATTAAAAACATCTGCACAGCAAAGACAACCTATGAAATAGGAAAAAATATTTACAAACCACATATCTGATAAAAAGTTAATATCCAAAATACACAAGGGACTCCAACAACTCAATAGCAAAAAACTCCAAATAACCCAACTTAAAACTGGAAAAAACATCTGAATAGACATTTTTTTCCAAAAAAGACATACAAATGGCCAACAGGTACATGAAAAGGTGTACAACTAATCACCAGGGAAAGGCAAATCAAAACTACAATGAGGTATCACCTCACACATGTTAGGATGGCTATCATCAAAAAGAAAAGAGTACAAATGCTGGTGAGAATGTGGAGACAGACAGACACACACACAAACACACACACACACACACACACGAGTATCATTTGGCCTTAAAAAAAGAAGGAAATCCTGTCATTTGTGACAACATGGATGAACCTGGGGGGCATTATGCTCAGTGAAATATGCCAAACACAGACAAATACTGCATGATATCACTTATATGTATTATATGTAATCTTAAAAAAAAAAAAATCAAACTCCTAGAAACAAATAGTAGGAAACTAGTTGCCTACCAAAGACTGGGGGAGTGAAGGAAGTATGGAGAGGTTGGTAAAGGGGTAGAAACTTTCAGTTATAAGATGAAGTTCTGAAGATCTAATGTATAAGATGATGACTACACTTGGGCGCCTGGGTGGCTCAGTTGGTTAAGCGACTGCCTTCGGCTCAGGTCATGATCCTGGAGTCCCGCGATTGAGTCCCACATCGGGCTCCCTGCTCAGCGGGGGGTCTGCTTCTCCCTCTGACCCTCTTCCCTCTCGTGCTCTCTGTCTCTCATTCTCTCTCAAATAAATAAATAAAATCTTAAAAAAAAAAAAAAGATGATGACTACACTTGATAACACTGCATTACATAACTGAAACTTGCTAAGAGAGTAGGACTTAAACATTCTTACACACAGAAGAAAAAGGTAAATATGTAAGGTAGTGGATGTGTAAATTCGATGGGGGAAAATCCATTCACATTGTATACATACAGCAAATCATCACGCTCTTCCCTTTAAATATCTTACAATTATACCTTAATAAAGGTGAGGCAAACAAAACAAGAAAGAAAATGATAAATATCACTTACTACCTGCTTCAGTCTACTCTATTCCATGAGTAGCCGCTGAAAGGCAGACTCCCTAAGTAATTACTTGGTAAGTTGTTATCACTGGGTAGGCAACATAGGACAAAGTAAGTTGGTTGGCAAAGCCCATTTACATAGTGGATGGTCTTCTTCCACCAGAAATTAATCTATAGCCCTTTTAATTGACTGTATTAACAATTCTATTTACCTCCCTGTCTCAAATCTCTTCTCAAAACTTTTCAAAAGGTACTTTCCTCTTACCTCATTGAATCTCTTGTGTAGCAATGCGATACTAATACTACTGAAATTAATAATATGAACAGGATTTTAACTTCCACCTCTATTTATCATTTATTAAACCACTAGTTCAAACATCCATTTGATCTTTTGTTAATTAAAAACACTAATTAAAGCCTTCTACTACTGGCAGCAATATTTAGAGTGGAATTGTGCCTGCTCTCAAACACTGCAGTAAAACTTTTAACTGTCCTTTCTAAGAGAGTAATTCTTTTAAATGTTAAATATCAGATCTTTATCCTGAGATTAGTTTAAATTGCCTTTCTTCTACTGCGTATCATCTACATAGAACAATTAAAAATGAGTGATTTCCTATTTTATTACACCTTTCAAGTGTACAAGCTATATTAAAATTAAAGTACTGAACCGTAATGCATACACTCAAAATGTTCCAAATTACTACATAGCCTTAAAGGTGAATTCATAAGCCCTGCTCTTCCAACATTCAACAATTATGTATTGAATAAATATACTCAATAATACAATATTACATGTCAGGCACCATTTTACACTCTGGGGAGCCAGCAGCCAGCAAAACATAAATCTCTGCCCTCAAGAAGTTCAGTAGATATTCCTGCCCACTGTGGTTTTATAAGTCTGACCCCCCCCCCAAAATCAAACAATCAATCAATCAATCATCCTCAAAAGCATGGTTAACAAACCTGGGGCAGCAGGTGGGAAGCAACACTGGTGCAAAAGTATGTAGAAAAGAGAAAACCCTTGGGAAAAAAATTTTCCAAGCCAATATTCTTTATAAAAGAACATACATAGTTTTTATTATTAATATACTCTTTGAAAGATAATATTATATGCCAGACAATCAGCAGTTGGTTATTTGGAATCATATAAAGGCCATATATGAAAAGCCCACAACTAACATTGTAGTCAGTAATGAAAAACTTTTCCTCTAAGAGAGCTTTTCCTCTAAGATCAGGAACAAGACAAGGATGTCCACTCTCACCACTTTTATTCAACATACTACTGGAAGTCCTAGCCACAGCAATCAGACAAGAAATAAAAGGCATCCAAATTGGTAAGAAAGAAGTAAAAATTTTTACTACTTGCAGATGACATGATATTACATATAGAAAACCCTAAAGACTCCACAAAAATACTACTAGAACTAATAAATGAATTCAGTAAAGTCACAGGATATAAAATATACAGAAATCTGTTGCATTTCTATACACTAGTAATTTCTCTTTCTGCTACTTCATTAAGGAAACAATCCTGGAGCATCTCAGTGGCTCAGATGGTTAAGGGTCTGCCTTCAGCTCAGGTCATGATCTCCAAGTCCTGGGATCACATCCCATGTTGGGCTCCCAGCTCAGAGGGGAGTCTCCTTCTCCCTCTGCCTCTGCTTCTCCCCCTCCTTGTGCTCTCTCTCTCAAATGAATAAATAAAATCCTTAGAAGGAAGGAAGGAAGGAAACAATCCCATTTACAACTGCACCAAAAAAACAAAAACAAAAAATCTAGGAATAAACTTAACCAAGGAGGTAAAAGACCTGTACCCTGAAAACTATAAAACATCAGTGAAAAAAAACAGAAGATGACACAAACAGATGGAAAGATATCCCATGCTCATGGGTTGGGAGAACCAATATTATTAAAATGTCCACACTACTGAACCCAAAGCAATCTACAGATTTAGTGTAATCCCTATCAAAATACCAACAGCACTTTTCACAGAACTAGAACAAATAATCCTAAAATTTGTATGGAACCACAAAAGACCCCAAATAACCAAAGCAACCTGAAAAAGAAAAAAAACTGGAAGTATCACAATCCCAGATTTCAAGATATAACACAAAGCTATAGTAATCTAAACAGTATGGTACTGGCACAAAAACAAAACAAAAAAACACATAGATCAATGGAGGAGAATAGAGAGCCCAGAAATAAACCCATGCTTTTATGGTCAATTAACCTACAACAAAGGAGGCAAGAATATACAATGGGAGAAAAATGGTCTCTTAAACAAATGGTGCTGGGAAAACAAGACAGCTATATGCAAAAGAATGAAACTGGACACCTTTCTTACACCATACACACAAATAAACTGAAAATGGATTAAGGACTTAAATATGAGACCTGAAACCATAAAATTTCCTGAAGAAAATAGGCAGTAATCTCTTTGACATCAGCCATAGAAACATTTCTCTAGATATACTGTGGCAAGGGAAACAAAAAGAAAATTAAAACTATTGGGACCACACAAAAATAAAAAGTTTTGCACAGCAAAGGAAACCATCAACAAAACAAAAAACAACCTACTGAATGGAGGAAGATATTGGCATATTTTATATCCAATAGGAGACTAATATAAAAAATAAAGAACTTAAAAAGGCGCCTGGGTGGCTCAGTTGGTCAAGCGTCCAACTCTTGATTTCGGCTCAGGTCATGATCACAGGGTCATGAGATGGAGCCCTGCCTCAGGCTCCACACTTAGCACAGAGTCTTCTTCAGATTCTCTCTCCCTCCCCACCTCCCTGCTCACATGTGTGCACTCTCACTCTCTAAAAATAAATAAAATCTTTAAAAATAAAAAAAAAGAAAGAACTTACACAATTCGACATAAAAAAAAAAAAAAAAAAAAAAAAAAAAACAACTAGAAATGAACAGATCGGGGTGCCTGGATGGCTCAGTTGGTTAAGCATTCAACTCTTGATCTCAGCTCAGATCTTGATCTCAGGGTCATGAGTTCAGGCTCTGCACTGGGCTCCATGCTAGGCATGGAGCCTACTTTAAAAAAAAAAAAAAAAAGAACAAAGGACAAGAAAAGACATTTTTCCAAAAAATATATACAGATGGCCAACAGACATCTGTATATAGAAAAGGTGCTCAACATCACTAATCATCAGAGAAATGCACATCAAAACCACTATGTCACCTCACACCTGTCAGAATGGCTAAAATCAAAAACAAGAAATACCAAGTGTTGGCTAGGATGTAGAGAAAAAGGAACCCTCATGCACTGTTGGTGGGAATGCAAGCTGGTGCGGCCACTATGGAAAACAGTATGGAAGTGCCTCAAAAAATTAAAAATAGAATTACCATGTGATCCAGTAAATTCCGCTATTGGGTATTTACCCAAAGAAAATGAAAACACTATTTCAAAGAGATATGTGCACCCCTATGTTTATTGCAGCATTATTTATAGAAGCCAAACTATGGACCCAACCCAAGTGTCCATCCATACATGAATGGATAAAGAAGATGTGGTATATTATAAACGATGGAATATTACTCAGCTCTAAAAAGAATGAAATTCTGCCGTTTGCAACAACATGGATGAATCTAGAGGATATAATGCTAAGCGAAATAAGTCAGAGAAAGGCAAAATACTGTATGATTTCACTCATATGTGGAATTAAAAAATAAAACAAAGAAAAAAAGAGATTAAAAAAACAGACAAATACAGAGAGCAAACTGGTGGTTGCCAGAGGGGAGGTGGGGAGGCAGGAAATGGGTGAAATAGGTGAAGGGGATTAAAGAGTCCACTGATGATGAGCACGGAGTAACGGATAACAGTGCTGTATCATTATATTGTACACCTGAAATAATACAACACTGTGTGTTAACTATATTTGAATTAAAATAAAATAGGCATCATAATGCCAATAACACAAGCTTCCTGTGAGATCATGTGAAAGTACATGTAAGCTAGAAAGCATTCACAGTAATAGGGAATTATTAGATAACCCATATGAGGCCTTTCAGCTCTACAGTTACAGCACAAAAAAATCTATGCCCCATAATTATTTCTGGGCTAGGAACCATCACGTACAAATAAGGTAACACATAACATTCAGATATTTACTGAAGGCATTGATTTTAGAATACTAATTTCATAACATCTTTTTAAGGATTCTGGTACAATGTGCCATTAGGATAGATCAAAACGTAAGGAAATGAGTTGTTTGCTTCTCCCTTGTGCTCAATCACAGAGGATACTCTCATTAAGGAGAAAGAGCCGCGTTCCACACAAGAGAACTGCCAATAGCAGGGTCAAGGCAACACACAACTGGAGTTCCCAGGTGGTAAGAAGGTTTTTTTAAAAACAGGTCTTTCTATACTGGTTGAACAGAGTCATATTTGCCTATTAATATCCCAAATCAACTAATAAACACAGTATCTAATAATTACACAGGATATAATACAAAGGAGAAGCATGAATAGCAATCCCCAAATAATTCTTGTTCTAAAGATACTACAACTACACTAGTCCAAGTGAAATAAACACCGAATACAAACCACAAGCGTCTATGGATCCTGCAGCCCAGCAAACCGGAGAATCCCAGCACTGCGGACACTTCCAGAACTTTGCACATGCTGCTGCCAGCCTGGAAACATCCGGTGTTCCTCCTTTTGCATGAGGAACTCTTACTTCCAAATCAAGTATCCCCTCCAGAATGAAAGGCTCCCTCTTCTGCACCTCAATGGTACTTCATATGATGTTATAGAAGGGGTTATAAAATGTGTAATATTGTGTTGTTTCACAACCACTTCTACAACCGTCTCCCCCACTACACAGAGGGCTCCTTGAGGAAATACAACGCATTTTATTCACCTATTTATTCTCAGCTCTAACATTATGCCTGGGCTCAAATGGAGTGTTTGCTCATTGACAGAAAAAAAAAAAATGAATAAACACTGAAATGACATTTGTTTTATTACAGTCAACAAAATAAATTTTTTTTTAAAAAGTGAGCCCTTTAAAATTTGTTAAAGATAGTAACTTAGGAGTAGATTCTACTCCTGAAACCAACATTGCAGTGTATATTAACTAACTAGAAGTTAAATTAAAAATATGAAAAAAAAAAAAGATAGTAATTTAAATAGTATTAAGGAGAATGGGGAAAGGACACAGGGAGGAAAAGCAAAGTAACGCTCTGGCTCTCCTGCACTAAAATGTTAATAGACCAACAGAGACAACATAGTAAATTAGAAAGAACCAAGTGCAAGGCAGAGGCCAAGTCACTTGATCTTCCATACGTTTCTTCGTCTGCAAAATGAAAACAAACTCCATGAACTGACTGAAGAGAATGCTAACTGGAAAAGAGCACAAACATACGGGGATTCAACATGAAAGTGACCTTCCAGACATAAACAGTAGTGGTACTGCTTGCTTCTACAGACAAAATGCCAAACCAATCCAGAATACATGATTTAGCTGAAGTCAATGGCATAGAAAGAACTAGAACTCAAAATTTTAAATATATTAAATACAAATGCAACAGAACGCTCATCTTATTTCTTACGATTTCTGTATTTTCTTATAATTTCCTTTGGGTTAGTAAAGAAATTGGAGAAACAGAAAAATGAGGTTGTTTGGTTCTCCCCAAAACAGGAAGGGTATGATCCGAGGCCTCCATGTGGGCCCAGACATTTGTGAGAGCAAGACAGAGAGAGAGTGAATAGAACCACCTCCCCCAGAGGCAGCTCCTGAGCGTCTCGCTCATATCAGGATGAAGCTGACAAACATCCTTGCCCTGAATCCACGCATCTCTTACTGAGGAAAGCAGTATAACAATGGTACTTGAAGCTCAGAATCAACGTGGCTTGTTTCTTCTGGGAGCTTCAATAACCTCAGATTTTTTTTTTTTTTTTAATTAAAACAAACTGAAAAGGATGTATTGTAGACAAGGATACAAAATTCACAAGATAAAAAACTTCAGATCATATAATGATTCCAGGAGATTTCTTTGGCTTACATTCCCAGACTCAAGAGAACTAGGTTCATTCTTTACTTTAAGTTTCTTTATTGAGATAATGATATATAGTAAAACAAATTTCAGTGAATAGTTCTATGAATTTTTACTTATGTATACGCCCACATAGTGTGCAATTAAGAGCACATCCAGATGAAGATCTATAACATTCAAGGTTCATTCAATTGTCCTTTAAAGGTACTCAGGGTGAAAATATCTGAGAAGCACAAGGTTAAGCTTATGAGTTACCTGTTGTTGTCCCGGGCGACTATAAAACTTGACACTTAACATCCTTAATAATCCCAATGTCTTTGGTACCTACAAAATAAATGCACATCATACAAAGAAAAATTAATGGAATGCTTTCTCGCTGTAAAAATTCTTTTGTCATGAAATGCAAATTACAGCAAACCTAGTATTTTAAGAAATAGTTGAGAAAATAGGGGTGCCTGGGTGGCTCAGTCAGTTAAATGTCTGCCTTCAGCTCAGGTCATGATCTCAGGGTCCCGAGATCAAGCCCTGTGTTGGGCTCCCTGCTAGGCAGAGAGTCTGCTTCTCCCTCTCCCTCTGCCCCTCCTCCCTGCTCCTGCACTGGCTCACTCTCTTTCTCTCTCTCTGACAAGTAAATAAAATCTTAAAAAAAAAAAAAAAGAAATAGTTGAGAAAATCAATAGGTGTCCAAGATCTTGGTGAGACTCTGTTTTTATTTGGGAAAAAAAATCCAAGTGGTAAATATGTCAACATACACCCATACTCAAATGTTTTGTTTTTTAAATACACACATAACAAATCTACTACAATCTATGCAAATTAGAAGCCACTCAAGCTCTTTTCAAATGAGGTTCTCCGGGTTATCATTTTTATCCTATCATTGTTATGGAAAAGTCAAAATTTCCAGTAGAAATTTCATTCATTAAGGAATTGATCCTATACTTGAAAAAATACCAAAAAAAAAAAAAATTAACATTTAGAAACCAGTATTTGAAATAATATAACACAAGACTATTTATCTTTAGATTTAAGAGATACATTTATAAAAGCAAGAGAGGAGAAAGGAATACTTTAACAAACAGAAAACAACTAGTTTTGTTGAAGATGAAGAGAATTTAGTACACTACTGAGGGGATGTAAAATGGTACAGCTGCTGGGGAAAAGTATGATTATTCCTCAAAAAGCTAAACATGAAATTACCATTTGACCCAGCCATTCCATCCTCAGTACATACCCAAAAACAGGTATTCAAACAAATACTTGTACCAAACAAATATTCATAGCAATACTATTAAGTGGAAACAACTCAAATGACCACTAAAGAAAGAATGAACAAAATGTAGTATATCCACACAACGGAATACAGTGCAGCCATAAAAGGGAATGAAGCACTGATGCATGCTACAACTTGGATGAACCTCCAAAATATTATGCTAAATGAAAGAAACCAGATACAAAAGGTCACATATTGTATGATTCCATTTATATGAAACAGAATAGGTAAATCCATAGAAACAGAACAGACTAGTGGCTACCAAGAGCTGGAGGGAGGAAGAACAGGGAGTGACAACCTAATTAATAGGTATGAGGTTTCCTTTTGGGGTGATGAAAATATCCTAGAACTAGATCCTGGTGATGGTTGGTTGCATAACACTGTGAATGTACTCAATGCGAGTGAACTGTATACTTTAAGATGGTCAATGGTTGATTTTATACTATATGAATTTTTCCTTAAGAGAAAAAGGAGTACTGTTTTGTCGAGGTTAAAAATTTTCCTACCAGAACCTCTGAGTAGCTAAAGCCATTAGTGATGACCTAGCTCCATATTTCCCAATATTTCCTCCAAAAAAAAAAAAAAAAAAAACAAGGGAAAATATGAAGTGCCTGGCTGGCTCAGTTAGTAGAGCATGCAATTCTTGGTCCAGGGTCATGAGTTCAAGCCCCAGGTTGGGTGCAGAGATTACAGGACAGACAGACAGAAAGACAGAAAAAGATAAATCTATGTGAAAACCATGCCCTCAGGCATGCCTCGGTGGCTCAGTCATTTGGGCGTCTGCATTTGGCTCAGGTCATGATCTCAGGGTCCTGGAATCGAGCCCCAACTCAGGCTCCCTGCTCTGCGGGGAGCCTGCTTCTCCCTCTCTCTCTGTCCCTCCAACTACTCGTGCTCTCTCACTCTCAAATAAATTAATAATAAAAAAAATCTTTAAAAAAAGTGCCCTCAGCTTAACTTGAAGACAGACGATAACCCAAACTTCAAAATGATTTTAAGTAGAAAAATAAAAATCACCAAATCCCAGGTGTCATCTCCACTGCTCCTGCCAACTCCCACCTCCCCATGACACCCACTACAAGACCTGGTGGTGAGCAAAAGCAAACTGTAAAAATACCGCAGGGCCCAGGAAGGACAGACAAGGGAATGTAGCAAAGGGATTTGACATCTACCTAAAAACATTATCAAAATTATAATCTAAGAAAGCTTGCCAGAAATTGAAAAAGATCTGAGTTTATACACTGAAAGAGCCAATGGGGGTACCTGAGAAAATTAACCCCAAAAAATCGACTCCAAGAAATAACCCAGGAAAGCTATTAAATTTCACACAAAGATAACAAAAATCCTCAAGGCACTCTAAACAAAATGGCCAAATAACATTTTTATGTTATTTCTATGTTTCCCTTTGTAGGGAAAATAATTTAACATAAGTGAGAATTTTCAAATTCCACAGGCAAAGCAAAGCAATAACAGAGTAGTGGCTTTTCTTTAAGTTCAATGAAAGAAATGGTAAACTAAGGATTTTACCTCCAGACATGTTTTCCTTCAAATATCCAGGCTATAGGAAAACAATTTTGAACATAAAAGAACTTAAGGAACTCTTTACCTATGAGACCTTCTTAAAACATCTACTAAAAGAGAAGCACCTGGCTAGCTTAGCCAGTAGAGCATGCAGCTCTTGATCTCGGGGTGGTGAGTTCAAGCCCCACGTTGGGTGCAGAGATTACTTAAAAATAAAATCTTAAAAAACAAACCACATCTACTAGAAGATAATTTCATCCAACCAAGAGATGACTGGGAACATTTCAACAAAAGAAGTAACAGCATTCTGAAAAAGAAATGGACATCGAAGACTAAAGAAAGGTGAGGATGAGGGTAGAAACTAATGTGCAAATATTACATGTTTTGTCAAAGTAGCAATAACACAATTTAAAAAGGGAAGAGAACAGAAAGGGAAAAAGGAAAATAAACTGATTTTTGTAAAAGCAATTAGTAGGGATTAAAGAATACCAATAGGAGCGCCTGGGTGGTTCAGTCAATTAAGTGTCTGCCTTCAGCTCAGGTCATGATCCCGGGGTCCTGGGATCGAGCCCCGCATCGATCGGGCTTCCTGCTCAGCGGGGAGTCTTGCTTCTCCCTCTCCCTTTGCCCCTCCCCCCCCACTCATGTTTTCTCTCGCTCTCTTGCTCTCTCTCAAATAAATAAAAATCTTTTTTGAAAGAAAGAGAGAGAGAGAGAGAAAGAAGAAAGAAAGAAAGAAAAACTACCAATAAAACTGATAAACTGGTAAAATATTGGAGGGCACTGATAACATCAAAAAGATAGCTTCAGTGAAATGATGGAGGTAAATTCCCACACAAGTGAATTCGAATTCAAGAGAGAAAAGAAAGAAGTGTAAACAAATACAGACAGCTCTCAAACATGTTGAAGAAAGGGAAATAAATGGGGGTGGTAGCAGGATTTAGTGGGGTCTAAATCCCCCGAAACCAAATGAAACAAAATGGTTTTTATGATGGAAAAATAAAAGTATGTTGTATGCTGATAAATCTAATCGACAGCAAAATTCATGAGGCAGGAAAAATATCCTTCAGTAAGCAAGAGTGTGAGATCTGGTGGACAAACAGACCAGCTGGCCTTAGCGGGCACAAGGACAGTTCATCTGTAAAAACAAGAGAAAAGGTACCGTGTACAGACAGAGATGCAGAGAGGGAGTGGGATCTTATGGAAATAGTCCTCCGATTATTTCTATTTTCTGAGGGAAATGGGATTTCTCAGGGAAATAGGATTCCAAAATGCCTGTGTTCTTTCCACAAAAACATCCTTTACCCAAAAAGCAGCAACAGCAATAACATAAAAATTAGTTTTGTTCATTTTTACATATTTTCTAAAATTCTAATCTTAAAAATACACACAGATAATAATAATGAACACTATAGATCATTTTATGGCTTACCAAAGGCCTTCATATACATTAGCTCGTTTGACTGTGGCAAAAGCCTTACTACACAAGTGTAAGTGATAAACTAAGATTCCAATCCCAGACTTCTGACTCCCAAGTCTGGGTTCTTTCCTTTCTCCCAGTTACTGGATTCAAACCTGCTATCTATTACAGCTTATTGCCCTTATTTGTGGACATAGCTATATCCTCCAATACAGTAAAACCCCTTGAGGGATGCTACCTTCCTATTCCTAATACCCAGAGCAGTGATTCAATGTTGAACAAATGAATAGATAAAACTATCTCACATTAATTTGGAAACCTTGGTCAATGCACATATTGAATCTTGCATAGTCTCTTTGTACAACCTAGCAGCCTTGTGAGAGGCTAGAATGTATGTGTCAGCAGCATTTTTCATCAATACCCACCCCAACATAATAGCAACCTTAAACAAACACCTTCAATGAGGACAATATCTGCCACCTGACAAAAGGAATTAATCCTGTAATTCAAATTACTTCGAGGCAGGGGCAGGCTATGTAGAATGACAGTAAGTTTAGCGGCAAGACACATTTAAGAGCCACTAATGTAATTAAAATACACTTGCAGCATTTGAAGAAATTAATCATACAGCCAAGCATTCAATTTGCAATTTAATGTTTTCCCCCACTTATTCTGTCAGTGCAAAGGCAATTTTCTTCTAAGAGACTGCAATCCCAGAGCTTCAGCTGGAGAAGGAAGGACCATAGCAAATCAGATTCCAATACTTCAGTGAGGAGCAAAGTGAAAGCACAAGAGAATGCAAAGAAGCCAAGGTGAAGAAAGGTGTCATGGTATGTGACCATATTCTGTGACTCTTCCTTTCCCAGACCATTCTGTCACAAACACGCTTGATTATCTGTACTGAAATGGACTTTCACCGTTTGCCTACTTCATCTCTCCTTGTATTCTCCACACTTACCTGTTTTTTTTCTTTCTTTTTTTCCCCTCAACCTTTAATTTTGACAAATTTCATAGCTACAGAGAAGCTGAAGTAAATGTACAACAAAACACCAGTATGCCTTTTGCTTGGGTCCACCAATTATTAATGCTTTGCCACACTTGCTTTATCTCTGTGTGTGTATACATATCTTTTAAATTATGGGTTTTGACTGGGGCGCCTGGCTGGTTCGGTCAGAGGAGCGTGCAACTCTTCATCTTGGGGTTATGCGTTCAAGCCCTGTGTTGGGTGTAGAGATTACTTAAATAAAACTTAAAAACTATGTTTTTAACTAAACCATTTAAAAATAAGTTGCAGACATCACACTTAGATTCAAGAGCCGAAACGGTTTCAAACACTTTCCAAGATTTGCCCTGGTAGAGCTCACAAAGAAAACTATAAGCTGGGTATGAATTAAATCAGAAAGAGAAACAGGACTAACTTCCTGCAGAAACGAAATAATATGTTTAATATGTATAAGCAACTCCTACCTCTTTATGAATTATGGGATAATCATCATAGATAAATCTGAGGGTACCACTGATCTGTATATAACTTCCTATGGGGGGCGGGGGAAGGTACTCAACAGAGTCTAGAAGATCCGTTCCACCTGTGTTCCCCTATTTTTAGTCCTGGGGTCTTAGGCTCCGTATCTGTGAGGTGTGGCCACTAACACTCAGTCTGGACTCCTCCCTGCATCCTGCAGAAGAGGCAGTACCTAGAATGGGTAGAGGGATAATGCATGGAAGGAAAAGCACAAAGCACAGTCCTCGACTATAAACTCATGCTGAAATACAAACTGTTAGAAGGTCTAGTAGCATATAAACCACTACGTTGAGCTAATTTAAAAAAAAAAAAAAACTACTTTGTTGGGTTAAATTCACAATCACGTACTTCAAAACATGCTAAAAGCTAAAGAAAAAAAAATGAATGGAAGTTTACAATAATTGCTTAAGATTTCTTTTTAAAAGTACTTCTTCATTATTTCCTTTTTAACACCAAACCTTTAACCATTCATGGTTTTAGAGGATTATTTTAAAATCAGTGCATTTTAGAACAGAAATAACAGGACAAATACATTCACTACAGGAAAAAACAACATAACACATTCACTTATGTTGTGTTTCCCTTTAATTTCTTGGTTTCTTCCTCACTTGAAACGTATCTGAGCATCCACTACATGTAAGGTAATGTGCTAAGCACAGGATGCATAACTGTGATCAAGTGCTTGATTTCCTGCAGTTAACATAAGTAAACAATATGTAGGGTGCCAATATGGCAGAGAAATTAGTATTCATCAATATCTCATTTTTCTTGCCTTTCTGGACACACAGAAAAACTATTTCCCAGGCCTGTGAAGGTAGGAAGGGTCATGTGATTAGTTAGAACACATGAACTGTGAGCACAGGTAATGTTAGCTCTGGTTTGAAAAGTTCCACCTCTTAAACCCCTCTTCCCCCTCCTATAAACTGAGGTACTGGAACCTCAAGAGGTCACCAAGCTGCGTGGATTCTTTAATCATCACTTGGAACAAACTGTCCAGGGGAGTCATGGCACCAAGAACAGGCTTTGCCACAAATAAGGAATGAACTGTTACATGGTAACCCACAGAAATGTCAGAGGAGTTTTCATCTGTTTATCGGACGGTTTTATTATCATAGCAGAACCTAGCCTGTACAGACTATTACAGCACACCAAGTGCTCTGCTACACAGCAAAGGAATGAACGGCTGGGTGAATCATCCAGGTGAACACAGACCAAAATATTAGCAAGTGTACCATGGTGGTAAAGAACTTGAACGGGGGAAACTGTGCTGAAGCTCGTGCTCCGATTCTGCTACTTACAAGCTCGGCAACCCAGGGAAGTTACTTAACTACTCTGTACTCTCCTCATAGACAGGCTAGTAACGATACCTACCTCAAAAAGTCAGTGAGAATTAAGTGAGCTAATATGCACAGCCACTCAAAACAGTTGCCAGCCCATAAAAAGTGCTGAATAAACATTAATGTCTAAATAAGCAAATGCAAGTAACAGGACTACTGTTAGGTTCCTTCTCTAATATCTGCCAATTCTGTTAATAAAAATGAGACCAAGTTAAACAAAAAAACACTTTAGATAAATTTGATATTTGAAAGAAGCGCTAAAATTCCACATGAAGTCACTTTCCTCATTTAAGACAAAGTATTTCCTTCTGTCCTGCTGAGACCTACTCGCAAAGCGAAATGGCGTGACTAATACTTACTGCAGTGACCCGGTCTCCACCATTAGTAACCTGCTTATAATAAGGCGATCCCGAAAGAACTCTCCAGGCAGACAGGCCATAGCGAGAAGCTTTTGATATGCCCACTTCAGCAGTTTCACATCCACCAACCAGCAAAAGTCTAAAAAACACAGAGGAATAAAAAGAACTGATAAATTGCAGTCTGAATAAGAGGACATCAAAACAAGGAGAGCAGAAACAGCCACCTTCACAAAGAAAACTAAAGTAGAATTACTATATACTAAACCTAAAAGTTCAACATTTTAGAAGAAACCACCAAAAGAAAAGCAGATGGTTTTTCAATTAGAATTTCACCTTCACTTATACAGAGGAAGGCTTAAACATTCAAGCACCTGAAATCCGGACGGGAATTCTAAGAAGAGTAAAAAGGTTTTAAGGTTGACCACTGAACAGTGAAGAAACTGTATCAACACCAGTAAACTTTAACACACAGGTCTGTCACCACATCCAGGTATACATGTATTCGTTACAGCAGTGGACTGTACGCACTTACAGATGTTAGCAAGGACAGCTGGGAGCGCCCTGGATAGGACAGAACTCTACAGTCTGACTACACTGAAACAAGACTATGTAGTAGATTAGATGTGCATTATGATCGGTTTACTTTACTGTTTGTTCTACTTCATTAGCAATTAGAGGTAAGGTACCAACAGAGCAAACAGTCTAACATATACTAAAAGTTCAAAGCCGTGTGATGCTACACAAACTAAGTTGATTAATAATAAAACCCAGTCATGATTTTTTATTGAGGTATAAATGATACATAACATTATATTAGTTCAGATGTATGACATAATAATTCAAAATTTGTATATATTGTGAAATGATCCCCACAATAAGTCTAGTTAATATCCGTCCCATACATAGTTACAAAAAAAATTTTTTTTTTCTTGTGATGAAAGCTTTTAAGATCTACTCTCTTAGAAATTTTGAAATCCATGGGGTGCCTGGGTGGCTCAGTTGGTTAAGCGACCGCCTTCAGCTCAGGTCATGATCCTGGAGTCCTGGGATCGAGTCCCGCATCGGGCTCCCCGCTCAGCAGGGAGTCTGCTTCTCTCTCTGACCCCCCCTCTCATGCTCTCTCTCTCTCATTCTCTCAAATAAAATCTTTAAAAAAAAAAGAAATTTTGAAATACGCAACACAGTATTTTTAACTAGAGTCACCATAAACAGTCGTGATTTTTAAAGTCATGTTCACCAAATCTGGCAGGGAACTATATAATAGATATTATAATCATCTGTCTAAAAAAGAGAAACGTTTGAAAGTAAAGTTCTGATATATTAAAGGAAGCACTACAATTACCAGTGAATTATTTTTGTTCCTAATGACAATAAGGCAATATAGTAAGAGAAGAGCTAGGCCACGGGTTTCATGGGTCTTGTGCATATAATGTGCCCCTAACGGGAACTATCACTGTCCCAAATGGCGGAAAATAATTATCAAGCTCCTTTTAAAGCAAAACACATAGTATTGTTATCACCATGCTCCCATTTTATCAGAAAGAAGATGCATTCCATCACACAAATCAGTCGTTACCTTTTTCTAGACCATGCTCATGGTAAAATCAAAACTTAAAAAACTTCAGTTTCTGCATAGAAATTGGAAGGTAAAAGAAAACAACACTTCGTAAGGCTCTCTAGTGTTGGCATATCAAAAGGATTTACTTAAAAGTAATCCAAAACAGGTGGGTGGAGGAATAGCTGGGGATATCTATGAAACAAGACTGACCACGAAATGATTGTTGAAACTGAATGACAGGCACAAAGGAGTCAATATACTATCGTCTCTATGAACAGGCTTCAAATATTCCACAAAGAAATTTTTTTTCAAAAGTCAATTTGTTTAAACACACAACTCCGGAAGCACCTGGCTTGGCTCAATTGGTGAAGCATGCATGCAACTCTTGATCTTGGGGTCATGAGTTCAAGCCCCACATTGGGCATAGAGATTACTTAAAAAAAAAAAAAAAAAGTCCTCTGAATAAATAGAAGAAAACAGGCAATTTTGAATATCTACATTTCTGAATTTAATCTCAATGGTTTTTCAAACAGGAAATATGTGATTCATAAAGCATATCTTTAAAAATCAGTAACCTATAATTATAGTAAAAATAAAAACACTGTTAGAGAATTCAACAAATCCCTAAAAGGCCAGGATAAAGCAGATCCTGATAACTAATTTTCCTCGGCTCAATGTACAACATATATATTTATATTAACAGTATAATTCTTTTCTCAAGGGACTGGACGTTATTTTTTAATCTGCACTACCATGTCAAGGAGGGGACATATCTAATTTTCAGATTAAAAAAGTATATGTAGCTTTTGGCTTTTGGTTTGGCAGAAGTAAATATGCAACTCTCTGCAGTCATCCAGAATCCAGGTTCAGCCCCCCATGCCACCTAAGTTTGATCCCAGTGAGATATACCTGAGGTGCCCCGGTGGCAAAGTCGGAGCCACGTCTGTCCTGACCCCCAAGATCGGCCCCCTGGGTTTGTCTCCAAAGAAGTTGGTGATAACATTGCTAGTTATCAACTAGTAATTAGAAGGTCTAAGGATGACAATGAAACGGACAGTTCAGAACAGACAGGCCCAGACTGAAATGGTACCTTGTGTCTCTGCCCTGATTATCAAAGCCCTCAAGGAACTACCAGGAGACAGAAAGAAGTAGAAAAACAGCCGCACAGCGGAAATACCACTTTTGATGAGACTGTCAACCCTGCCCAACTGATGCGGCACCACTCCTTCGCCAGAGAACTCTCTGGAACCATTAAAGAGGTCTGGAAACTGCCCAATCTGTGGGCTGCAATGTTGATGGTCAGCACCCTCATGACATCCATAGATGACATCAACAGTGGTGCAGTGGAATGTCCCACTAGTTAAGAACTGCAAAGGAAAATATTTCAATAAAGGATTATTTGACCAAAAAATACATACATATATGTATACGTACATACATACATACATAGGTATAGAACTAAGTTGCCTAACTACTGAAGGAGATACAAAGCTAGCCAAAATTTCAGATTTTTTATCCCTTGGTCTTAACACTAGAATACACTGCCTCTCTCTGATTTTTGATAAATATCATAGACAGCCATGCACACATCAGATTGGCTACATGACAAACTCCATCAAGAACAAAAGAGATTCGATATCTGCTTCCAAACAATCTTTCCTCCATTAATGCCCAATTAAGGAGTAAGTGGAAAAAGAGGCAGAATGATGGCACTAATCATGTACTCCTAGATGGTAAAATGATGTAACTTGAATGAAAACAGTCAATGAAAGAGAGGGGAGAGAAGTCCAAGACCCAGCACTGTACACAGAGTAAATGTTCCCTGAATGACTGAATTTAAAACTCCAACTTTCTCCTTAAGTAGCACAGTGAAGGGTGCTAGAGCAACTCTACTTCCCCCGCCTGTCCCCATGCTTGCTAAGTTTCACCTGTAAGTACAAGAAGATGAGGCAGGGAGAAGGGGAAAGGTCATGGCCGCAGGGGTGGGCAGAAATGGGGGAAGGGGGTGATTCACTGATAAAGACCACACTAAACAATGTTAAGCCGATATCTGGTAAACCAAAGTATTAGGGAAAAAATTTCAAAATGTTTGTGAGAGACTAAGAGCCATGAATAAAAAGAGAAAAATACCATGCTCTTTGACAAACTCCCAATACTTTAAAGATGTCAATTCTTCTTAATCTATAAATTGAATGCAATTTCAAATAAAATCCCCAACAGAATTTTTCGTGGAACTGAAACTGATGTGACAGAACTAGACAAATCTAAAATTTACATGGGCAGGTAGCAGGTCTAAGAAAAGCCAACTCCGGGCGCCTGGGTGGCTCAGTTGGTTAAGCGACTGCCTTCGGCTCAGGTCATGATCCTGGAGTCCCTGGATCGAGTCCCGCATCGGGCTCCCTGCTCGGCAGGGAGTCTGCTTCTCCCTCTGACCCTCCCCCATCTCATGCTCTCTGTATCTCATTCTCTCTGTCTCAAATAAATAAAATCTTTAAAAAAAAAAAAGAAAAAGAAAAGAAAAGCCAACTCCATTCACACTGATAATCTTTCCCTTTATGAGTTGTGCTTTGTGCATCTTGACCTGCAAATACTTCCCTACCCTCGTGTCATTAAGACATTCTCCTCCCAATTTCACCATATTAAAATCTAAAATTTCTATCCATACAAAGATAAATCACACACCAGGAGAGTACATGAAAGTAACAGTATTAGCAAACAATTTATATAGATCTTCCACAATCAGCCCAAAAGAAAAACGGACAAAGAATTAAGCAAGTCACAAAAAGAGAAATCCAGAAGTTAATAATGCAGATTAAAACAATATAGATTTAGGGGCATCTGGCTGGCTCAGTCTGTACAGCATGCGACTCTTGATCTTGGCACTGTGAGTTCGAGCCCCATGTTGGGCATAGAGTTTATGTTTAAAAAAAAAAAAATCAGTAAAACAATACAGAGTATGTTTAAGGACACAGTTTCTCTTAAAAAGTACTGGTGAAATCGCAAATTGGAGCAATCATCTTGGAGAATGATACGACAATACCTAACAAACACATACACCTAACTATTCTAAGGAACTGTTAGAGAAATTCTTGTATGGGTATATTTATCTCTTGGTAAAAGAGTATTTCATGCAGCACTATTTACAATGCAGGAAAACAAGAAGTATTTTAAATGTTTACAAGGGATGGATAAATTCAGTAAGTTGTTCAGGGAAACATGCAATGTAACTACAATAGGTAGATGACAGATAGATGATGATAGCTAGATAGATGATAGGGAAGGTCACAACAAAATCATGACACAAAGCAATGGAAGTAGGAAGTTTTGTTTGTACTCCTGTCTTTTATTCATATATGTGTATGTACACACACCCACACACCTTAAGATTTTAAGAAAATCTTAATATTTGTTAATTCTGAGTAGTAGGTACCCAGGTGTTCATTACATCATTCTCTCTTTAGCTTAAAAAGAGTAACACCAAGATAGAGCACCCCAAATTATGTACATAAATTTTTCCAGTTAATGAAGTCCAGGTGAGAAAATTCAGTAAATTGGCTCTAACACATAACACCAATCCACAAGTCTAGCCAAATACTGAAAATAAAATTAGCATATCATTTACTTTGTGACATTTTGAGGTTGTTTACATATTAATGGTTATAGCTTAAGCATTTTGTGATTTACTCCTGAAAGGACTGTTAGATTTTTGCAAAAAATAAGTCCACAGACATACTGTAGAAAATAACTTATATCATTAATGTTGTTCTGTTGCAATAATTTCCTCCATCCAGAATACTGACATGCAGAGAGAGAGGGCGATTACCTTGCCCAATAATCTTTGACCTCAAAATTTTGTGGAAAATAGGAAAATCTTGGGTCTTAGATTCCAATACCTCTGCAACAAATGTAATCTCAAGAAATGCCCTGCATCCCATCAATATTTGCTAAATGCAAATTGTGTGCTAAGCAATGAAGAATATGCTAAGAAGAAGCTTCTTAATAAACCATTTATAATTCTTCTTGTCATCAATTTACAGTGTCACATTTAGCTTTCCCAGTTCATCAGGATCAAGCACGGTGCGGTGCTTAGGGGCACGCTTTCTGTCCCTACCTTCCTTTCCTCAGATGGCCTTGGGGATAATATTGACACAAAGGAATGAAAACGAGCACAGTCCACTCCAGGGGAAAGAACACAAGCCATACCGCACTGGACCTCTTCAATGACCTTGGAGTTAGGTACAAAGACAGCCCAAAGGGCAGATAAATAAACTGCATGGAGGAAGAAACCAAGGAAGGCTTCACTGGCTTAAAATCAGCGGAAAAGTTTACCCTTTAAACAATTTCCCAGACAGATAAAGGGATCAGGTAAAGAGCATCCTAAGCAAAGGGAACTCGATGTCAAAGAACAGACTCCAGTTTGTAAAACGGTGTGCTTGGAGAACAATAAACACAGTGCATGCTTCTAGCCTATAAAAGAAAAGCAGGAGGAGCGGGCCTTAACATTACAAAACAGTTTGTCTTGCTCCCTTCTTGGGCACTTACCACCTCCTCCCTCTCTACTGGGACAGTTATTCAAATCCTGCCTCCATTAGCAAACTTGCAGCCACTTGGGCACAGAGATTCTACCTGTATTCTTCACAGCGTTTACCACAATTGTTCCACTCAAGAAACTTCTATCCGCGTGCTACGTGCAAAGCACCACGGGGCACAAAGATAAATAAGACACAGTCCTTGTCCTTGGCTTAACCTCCCCAGGCTTCAGCTCTCCCACCTGAGAAATGAAGGGGCTGAGCCAAATGATAGATGAACCTCTTTTCCAGCTCTGACAGTCTAAGAGTCTAAAACCCAAAGCAGGAACACAGGGATCAGACAACAAAAATAAACTGTGACTGATGGAGCCAAAAACACAAGAAGGGGTGAATTAAATGAGCAGGAGTAAAGGCAGAGGCCGGAGCAGAACAAAGGGCCATGACATAGGGGTGGTCAAGGCCATCTGAGGAAAGGGAGGTAGGGAGAGAATGTGTGTCCCTAAGCACCACACATGTGATCCTGAGAATGGGACACTACAAATTATTTCCAAGAAGAATTACAAATGGTTTAAGAAGGCTCTTCAATCTAATAATTGTTGGAAGAATCTGCCATCTAGTGGCTCAAAACTTCTTAAAGCTGAGGAAAGAAGGAAGTTTGAAATACAAGGAAACACCTGTATACGCTCTGCCCAATGACCGCTGGGGTTGCAGCATACAACCCGCAGAAGGGGAAGAAAGAAAAGAAACTACAGGTCTCAAAATTAAGAAGTGCCTAAGGTTGTGCCCATCAAAATAAGGGCTCAAAAACTGTTACCTACTATTTCACAGCTAGAAGACAGTGTTCTCTTGGGATAATGGAAACTGTTCCCCCATTTTAATTCATTTTTAGTCTATCTTATACATTCTTTCTTTCAAAAACCTTACCACTTCAAATTTTAAAATTCTGCTCATGTCTATTTATTAGATATAGGAAGAAAACATACATAATTGTGACTCTCTACATCAGTGGTTCTCAAACACACATATGCATCAGAATCAGCTACAGTGCTTGTAAAAGCAGAAAGCTGGGCTACTCCTCCAGAGGTCTAACTCAGCAGGCCTAGGATGGAGTCCAACAGTCCCCATTTCTTTTTTTGTTTGTTTTGTTTTTTGTTTTTTTTAAAGATTTTATTTATTTATTTGACAGAGAGAGACACAGCGAGAGAGGGAACACAAGCAGGGCAAGTGGGAGAGGGAGAAGCAGGCTTCCCGCGGAGCAGGGAGCCCAATGCGGGGCTCGATCCCAGGACCCTGAGATCATGACCTGAGCCGAAGGCAGACGCTTAACGACTGAGCCACCCAGGCGCCCTGAAGAGTCCCCATTTCTGACAATCTCTCCCAGTGATTCTGATGCTGCCAGTACAGAGCCCACATAAGAGCGCAGCTTTACATTATGCCTGAATCTATAATCTGAGCTTTGGAGGACACAGCTCACTAGAAATCAAATCATGAAGCATGACACTCTTTAGTCAACACAACTTAAGAATGACCACAGAAAACTGATTTTAATGAATGGTTAGTTGTTAAAGGCAAAACAATGAAGATTTTTCTTGGATGGGAAAAGACTGCTTAGTTTAGTAATAAAACTCATCACATTTTTCTAGCAATTTAATAACTGTACATTTAAAACTGAGTGGTACTTGGTTATAAACTCCTTAAAATGCAATCTAGAAATTAGAACCAAGGGGTGCAAGGAAATCTATATATAAAGTTCAGTACTCTTTATTTTCTATCTTCTAAGCAGAATTGAACCCATACTCAGCGGGTTGGCTGGCATAGAATAGAGGTCAGCAAACATTTTCTATAAAAAAGAAGAGAATAGGGGCATCTGGGTGGCTCAGTCGGTTAAGCGTCTGCCTTTGGCTCAGGTCATGATCCCAGAGCCCTGGGATCGAGTCCCACATCAGTCTCCCTGCTCAGTGGGGAGCCTGCTTCTCCCTCTCCCTCTGTCACTCCCCCCGCCCCCCGCTTGTGCTCACTCACTTTGTCAAACAAATAAAACCTTTAAAAAAAAAAAAAAATAGAAAACACATATTTTAAGGTCTGTGGGCCATAACAGCCTCTTTCACAACTACTCTGTCACAGTACAAAAAAGCATAGATAATATATATTTTTTTTAAGTGTGACCAAGTTCTAATAGAATTACATTTGTGGACACTGAAATTTGAATTTCATATAGTTTTCATGGGCCATAAAATATTCTTTTTTTTCCCCTAAACATTTAAAAAAACGTTAAAATCCATCCTTGGTTCACAGGCTTATACAGAAACGGTCAGATTTGGCCCACAGGCCATAGTTTTCCAAACCCAGGTACAGAGAAAAGCCTACTGAGCATGAGTATCAGAAGACATGAGCTTACCACATAACAGTCATATCATCTTAGGAAAGTCTCTTAACCTCTCAGAGCTTAGTTTCTCCATCTACACAAGAGCAGTTAGGATACCATCTTATTGAATTGTGAAGACTGAGATTCAGTAAGTATCTGGTAATCAGCAAAGACTCTAAAAATTTTCAATTATAACATTAATAACTTCAGGTTAAGTCAATTCAATGTCAATTTAAGAAGTGGCTAAATTTTGCAAGGTACTGTGCTAGCAGTGTAAGAAATGCTGTGTAAGGAAACCAAATTTTCCCTGCCCCAAAGGAATTTATAGTCCCATAGGTTAAATGAGACTGTAATTTCATCTAAGAAAGGTTTGAAAAAACCTGCTTCAGGCCTTCCATTCATAGAGTTCTTCAGCCTGAGCTCTTACATTTTAATTCTTCCAAATTCGGGCTTTCACTCATTTACTCAATATTTATTGAGCACCCTATGCACCAGGCTACATTCTAAACACTGAAAATAGAGCTATGAATAACACAAAGTTCGTTCCTGCCCTCGTGAAGTTTACATTCCAGTGCATCAGTACTGCTTTTTCCTTTTTTCATGTTTTGACAAAGTCAAGTAAATGTTAACAACTGAACCAAAATTTATTGATATTCCAGCCAAAGCACTGCAATCAGCACTGACAATCATGCTAAGACAAGGTACAGATAAATGAGAGGAATTTAAGGAAAAAAAGGAAAAATGAAAAGTACAAATATCTTGAAGAACAAAAGCATTCTGATCTATATTTTGGTATAAAAATAGTAATTACTGCTTAAGAGCTTGATGAAGCTTACCAATAAAACTATCTACGCCTTTATTGTTTAAAAAAAAAAAAAAAGGCATTTTAGGAAATATAAGAATGTATATAGGTCTAGAGTTATCCAGAACAGGAGTCAGTAAACTACAGACCTGGGCACCCAGCACTTCTCAATCCAGTATTCTAAGCAGCCATAACCTACGGAAAGGAGGTGACTCGTCAAATTAGAAATCTAGCATTAGTCCTATGCTTCATTAGGGCAACTTCAAAAGCAAGGATATCTTTTTATTCACTTTATTTAATCTTTCAAAGTCTTAGCACAGGGTTCTCAAGTGGGGGAATCAGAATCCCCTATAGAGCCTTTTAACAAACAGATGCTACAATCTCATCCTATACCTTACTTGATCAAGCCTTTAACAGTACAACCTAGGTATGCATATTTTAAAACTTTTTTTCCAATGGGTGATTCTGGTGTCCATACCTTGTTAAGAACCGCAAGCCTGGTAAGCAGAATGTTCATAAAAATACTAATTAACAAGTTAATTTAGATTTCCCAGAGGTCTTTGACCCTGTTTCCTTCCCTCAACCCACAGCTGATGCCAACAATCATCTGAAGACTTCATTGCCTCCTAATCCTCAGGATGGATTTAAGCAACACCACTGCAAAAGCCTAGTATGTTCAGCATCCGCCCATCTGATCCATTCCAGGTCTACCTTGGATCCTGATTTCAGAACTACCCAGGTTCTGAAACCAAATTCATCTTCAACTCAATTAGTTCAATTACTAAAATCTTTCTCAAACTTGTCTTCCCAGGAAAAGAAGTTTGGTCTTTGAACCCTTACTGTGGCCCACCAAGTATCCCCGACAATGGGTCTGTCTCTAATGCCTGCTACTAAACTCCCTACCGCAGTTTTCCTCTGTTAAACGCTGTCTGTGGTCTATACCAGACCTCGTAGATACTTGAGCACTTTACTAAAACCATACACTGTCTGTGCCCGGCGCAATGCCAGCAAATGAGTTCAGAAAGAATGACTTAACCTTGAAATTACACAGCTAATAAGCAGAACCAAGAACAGAATTCAGATCTCCTGTCCCCTAAGCCAGTACACATTCTATTAGGTCAGAAACATATTTTTTTAATTTTCTATTTGTCCGTAAAACATAATTAAACATCACTCCTTCGTTCCTATAAAATGAGCTAAAGATAACTCAAGAGTCGTCTTTCAGCTCTCTACTCCCAAAGGGAACGCACAATAGCTAGCATCATTCCAGGCAGAAGAAAAAATTCAATCTGGCCCAAGTTACTTCCTAAAATTGCATGTCCGTAAATCTTTGCAGAGAAATTGTAGAGTAGTCCTTATAACTGGAGGGTGGGGGGTATAAACAAAGTACAAAATACCTTGCCTAAGATGAATGAACTGCACTGACATATAAAGTTACATCCAGCTGGGTAATAGGCAGATTTGTTATACTGGTCACTGAATTTCTGTGTGTGCTTGAACATTTCCATAATAAAAATTTTTTAAAGAAAAAATAAAGTTGCATCAAATTAAACTACAATCAAACACTCTGAAAAAAAAAGATGAGGGGAGAGGGGAAGGGGGATCAGTTGATTGATTTATCAGCTGAACAGAGTAAAAAATTTATAAAGGTCTGCAAAGGTCTATTTATATGTAACTGTAACATAAGGGAATGAGCCCCTCCTATCAAAGAATCTTTAAACACAGAAGTCTTTGACTTAAAAGACAGCCAGATGGGAAGGGCTAAGGACCAAGATACTTCTGAGTCACACATAACTACCTATCTGTAACATCTTCTGGATGAAAACAGATCACAGGATGTGGCCAACAATCTCCACTTCCCTGTCTCCCCAAAAGAAATCCCTATAAAACCAAAAAATTGAGTCTGTGAAGCTCGGAAGTCCCTTATTCACACCAAGAGCTTTGACCTCTATGAGATAATGCAGCTCTCTCTACAGACAATAGCACCCTTCATTTCTCCTCAAAAAACTGACCTGACCTTAGAAAAAGGAGAATTTTCTCATGCTGGAGAAATGAGAAATTGGGAGGCAAAATGAAAAACTCCTTAATATAAGGTCAACTCAATTACTGACACTCACACTTCTCAGGTACAAGGCTGCACATTAGTCTCTCAAATGCCAATAGCCCCTACATTATCAAAGGCCAAACGCACTCTCTCACTGCAGTGGCAGATAATCAGCAATGATCATAACTACAGTACTCTCTTTCCTTTTCTAGAAGGAATCCTTCATAAAATTATTAATCTTATCTAGTTAGGGTTTATGAAAAATATCTCAATGCAATTTACACGTAACTGGTCCTCCAGCTGTCAAGAGAGCATATCTTTTCACTTAACCATGCCCTGATTCTCACAGAATACGTACGACCTTAGGACCCAGAAAGATGGGCAATGTTACAGCAATGTAATGGCTGTGAAAATCCACTGACTGGCTTCCAAATGCATCTCATAGATCTTAACAGAAGTTATACCTCACAGTAGGAGAATAAAATTTGCCTAAGCCCTTGGATAAACCTTTAAGGTAGAAACTCTCAACACTACCCCCTCCACAGGATCGAATTTAACCATCTGTGGCACCCATGTACCCCTCCCTAGACAAAAGTGATGTATTAAGAAGAGACTGTGGCCTTCAGCATACTCCACTGCACCCCTTCCCCTTCTATCCCCAAGACTGTTTTCCTTCCATTCTGTTGCAGGGAACTTATCATCCTGTCACTTGAGAGCTCTTTCGCACAACAAACATTTTTGATTTCTACCACTAAGTACTAGCTATTTTATTTGGACTGCTGCCTTTACCCCCGTGAGGATAAAGGGCTCACGTATTTAAAATGGCTACAATTTTGTTTCAGGGAAATCAGAAACCCACAGGAGATGAGTCAGGTCAATATACATGAAGCATAGCCCTTTAACACTGCAGCATGCCAGTACTTACTGGTATTCCTCAGTCTCCCCTGAAAATGAGCAGCTTTCTAGAGACCACGTTCCATTCTACCCTCTGAGTCTCCCCCAGATTAGCAGCAGCTCCAAATGATGCATCAATTACGAACTACTCTTCAACCAGAGTCCTTTGTAATCTGATTGTAACCTATTTTAAGGCAACCACAGCTTATTATTCCCTATAAATGTTGTCTCAAGTTCTTTCTGTACAAACTGTACTTGCCCTAAAACAGCTGATTGAGAGAAAAAAAATTTTGTCATTATCCAAATGTTTGGATTCTCCCTTTGCACAACCATGACATAATTAGTCATGGTTCTTCTCCACAGACAGTATGAGTATCTTTCTTAACATAAAGCTGAGTATTTTTCTTAATATAAAAAATGTTCAAGAGAAGGCCTGAGTAGGATTTTTTTTCTTTCTTATTCATTCATTATTTATTATAGTTTTACTGAGATAGGATTTATATTCCATTAAACTCACCGGCATGAGAGAAAGTTAGGGCTAATGGAAATATCCTAAACTGATGTAGTGCATAACTGCACAATTATAAACATTTCCTAAAAAAAAAAAAAAAAAAAATCACTGAATTATACACTTAAGATCAGTATCAAAAAGTCATCAAGGATTCTGGGCATGGGTGGCTTCTCAAAAGGGTCAGAGAAAGAATGCATACTCTCTATTGTTTGTCACTGCTGTGATGTAAATTAGAGTCTAAAAGAAGTTACCTTCAAACACTCTTTGTGTAGTTATCAAGGAACTGTTGGACATTTAAAGTGGACTATGTCCGATTTTGCTTGTAGAGATTCACAATGAAATTAAAAACCAAACCTTAAAAAAAAAAAAAAGCTATACTGATGGAAACAATGTCATTTATAAAACACAGACAAAGTCTTCTATTTGAACTTAACTCACACTGAGTGCCCTTCTCTGTGAACAGGACTCCCAATATCGGCTGCAGACTGCTAGAGGGGAAGCACTACATGCGCATCTCCACCCCTGAGCATACAGTACTACAGCTGACTTCAGTCCCCTCTGAGAATGCAGAGGAGGTAAGAAATTCCTCTTAGTTGTAATCAAGGTGCAATCTAAGCCAAAATTAACAGAGAATACCAAGAACAGAAAATACTAAAAACAGCAGGGAGGTCTTGGGGTGGGTCTCAAAGGGGAGCAGGACCAGAAGAGGAGAGAGTGTGGTGGGGGAGGGGAATAAAATACATTCATTAGGCAGTAAGGACATGTAAAGAAGGAAATTGGTCAAAATTAGAAAATCCACAGAGTTAATCCGAAGCTGCTCCATTAATTTTTGTTTCTTATCACCCAGTTTACCACCTCAATTTCTCTTCTTCAACTGTGCTTGCAGCATCAGACAAAACAATGAATTTCATAAAACCTTGAGTTTGTACATTACCATTTATTCCAACTACACTCTGGCTGATTTATTTCACATTTATAAGATCCTTGTAGATGAGAAATATCACAGGCTCACATTACTAGAGTAACCAAAAATAAATACAAATGTGATGAGTATTTCAGCTTCTTTCATTTAAAAAAGACTGCATAATGGAAAAAATAAACAGCCTAGCAATATTTTTGTCAGGCACAACAGGGCATTTACACATACCCCTTGCTTTGTAACAGTTTTCATTCAGAAACCTTAATGCAGCCATCCATCTCCAAGTTGAATGCTATCAAGAATTTCCGTGACTGCAGAACCAAGAACAGGCCTTCCTTCTGTGGTGTGATTAACACTCTAACTAGAAATATAGGATCCATTCACCAAAATAGAAAAAAATTAGGTATGATGTCCACCTAAGTAGTGCCCAAAATGTTACACAAACTGAGAATAGCAAATCTATATAAGAAAACAAATAGGCTCTCGTTGCCTGTGTCCTTAACTAGGACACTATCAGCTAGGAGTCACCTAGCCTCTAGTCTCTCCCAGCGGAATCAACATTCCTCCAAGCATAGATGATCCTATTTTCTCTTCTCAAAAATTTGAGTTCCCTAAAGAACAAGCTGCCACTCAAGCTCCCCATTATCTGACCTCAACTTGCCTTCCCAAGACCCCATGTCCCACCACATCTCTCCCCCCGCCACATACACCCTACAGTGTCAGCCAAACTACACCACCTGCAATTTCCCCAAAGTACACTGTGGCTTCCTTCCTCTTGTCACTGTTCACACTGTCACTTTGCCTGGAATAGCCATCATGCCCAGATTGTAGCCATTCTCCAAAGCAAGTGCAAGGCCTGCCATACTTCCCTGATCTTTCGAGGAAGGAAGATCTCCTTCATCTGGATCCCCACATCACCATACCTGCACCCTCTTAAGAGCCTTACATATTTCTAGCCTGCATTCCAGTACACACACACACACACACACACACACAATATAAACACACATGTGTTTGTACACACTTAAACAGAGAAAATGTATGTCAGACATTAGAAATATATATATTAGATATACATGCACATATATACGTATATGTATGTGTGTATATTATTTTCCATTAAAGAATATAAGGCCACGGGGCGCCTGGGTGGCTCAGTCGTTAAGCATCTGCCTTCGGCTCAGGTCATGATCCCGGGGTCCTGGGATTGAGCCCCACATCGGGCTCCCTGCTCAGCGGGGAGTCTGCTTCTCCCTCTCCCACTGTCCCTGCTTGTGTTCCCTCTCTCGCTGTCTCTCTCTCTCTGTCAAATAAATAAATAAAATCTTTAAAAAAAAAAAAAAAGAATATAAGGCCTTGAGGTCAAGACTGTCCTTCATCTTACATCTTCCACAACACCTACCAAGGGTGTGCTGTGCTGCCTACTGCAAGCCACAATACAAGAGGAATGGAAAGCAGGCCAAAGATAAAACAGGCTTTCTACCTTAGCAATCTTTATAATACAGACAATTCCTCTAACAGAATGTACTTTTTAATGGACAACAGATTAAATTTTTATAAATGTATATATGTGCTAAGGAAGTAAAGTACAACATAAATTTTAAAAATTATATATGTACAGAGAAAGGTATTAATACCTAGGCTTTAAAAACAACAAAATCAAGTTGAATAAAACAAACAAACAAACAAAAAAGGCCTTAAAAGAGCAAAGAGAAAAACCTGGCTTAAACATAATAAAACACAATATCAAAGAAGATGCAAACAAAGAAACAGGTCAACCTCACAGAAATCAAACCAGCAAGCGGAGTGTCATGGGTACTGTCTAGACTTGATAAAATTCGCCCCAGAAAACGGAGCAGTTGAAAGCAAAACACATGCTACCCCCTTTCTAACAGCAAAATTTAAGTTCAAAACTTAATGTGAAGCTATGTCAGGAAAATACGGCATCTGAGCTATAAAAACGAACATTAAAAGGCCACACTTCATGTACGAAGTTGAAAGAATAAAATAAAAACAACACAATTTTCTTATTCTTGTAACATGTTTATTTTATAAAGAAATGTTTTAAGAAAATGGCAGTAATTTGCAGCATATACAATTACATTCAATTTTATGAAATGTAAAGACCTCTAACTGTGCATGTGATCACTTAACTGTATCCAAAATAAAACAAAGATCTATTATTTCAGATTGGAAAATAATAGGCAAAATACAATAAACAATTTTTTAAATTTTTTAATTAACTAGGCTTGCAAATGATTTTCAAATTTCTTTTTTTTGTTTAAGGTTTTATTTATTTGAGAGAGAAAACAAGCAGTGGGGAGGGGCAGAGGGAGAGAGTGAGAAGCAGAGTCCCTGATAAGCAGGAAGCCCCAATGCAGGGCTCGATCCCAGGACCTGGAGATCATGACCTTAGCTGAAGGCAGACGCTTAACCGAATGAGCCACCAGGCGCCCCGATTTTCAGATTTCTTAAGGACGATATAGCAAAACTGACTCTTTATGGCTGGAGCCACAAAAATCAAAAGGAAGAAATTAACAGTATTATGTTTATCCACTACTATCATATCCTGAGTACCTACTATGTATCTAATCCTCAAAACAACTAGTGGCTCACTGAATACTCATTTGGAAATCTTATGTATCTTTAATTCATTATATTTACAATAGATCTCAAAAGTGCTTCAAACTGCTTACTCCGTTAAGTATATACATTTATATAGAAAGAATTAAAATAATCTTTTACTTCTCTTTTCCAACAAACACAAAGGGGGGAAAAAGAGAATAAGAATAAAGGTAAGTCCAGGCACCTGGCTGGCTCAGTTGGTTAAGTGACTCACTTCTGCTCAGCTCATGATCCTGGAGTCCCAAGATCGAGTCCCGCATGGGGCTCCCTGCTCAGCAGGGAGTCTGCTTCTCCCTCTGACCCTCCCTCCTCTCATGTGCTCTCTCTCTCTCATTCTCTCTCTCTCAAATAAATAAAATCTTAAAAAAAAAAGAATAAAGGTGAGCCCAGTGAGACTAACAAATAGAGAACAGACATTCCAAACAGGAAAGAGAAAACAGAGGAGAAGAACAATCAAAGAAATAATTCAATAAATTTTTCCAAAAGTGAGTATTCAAACTGAAGGGCCAACAGTGTGGAAATAAAAAACTACTCCAAGACATAACACTACCAATTTTCGGAACACTGTGGGAAATAAAAGAATCTGAGTTTCCGGAGAGAAGGAAGACAAAAAAAATAGAGGGGAAAAAAAATGCATGAGAAGCTAGACGACAATGGAGCAATATCTTCAAAATTCTAAAAGAAAAATTAGTTCCAGCCTACAATTCTATTCAGCAAATTATCATTTAGGCATGAAGATATAGAATAAATGCCATTTTCAGACAGGCAAGGCCTCAAAAACTATATATTTCCCAGGTACTCTTCCTCAGGGAATTACAGAAGGTCACCAAAACAGCAAAATAAACCAAAAAAGAAAAAAAAAAAAAATAGGATCCAGGAAACAGGTGATGCAACGAAAAATATAAAAGTAATCCTCAGGATGATGAAGTGAAACTTACAGACACTCTTAAGGAAATAGCTATGCGGCAGACGAAAACCTACATCAGAGCAGGTCAGAAAGTTCTGATAAAGACTTCAAGAAGACAAAACCTACAGAATATCTAATGCATATGGTATACTATAGAGGGATCTACACTAACAGGAATGAGTTTACCGTTAAATCTATAATAAATGTATTTTAAAACTTTGCAAACTAAAAAAAAAAAAAAAAAAAATTAATTACAAGAACATACACAGGTAAGAAGTTACCAGATAGGCCTTACTCTAGCATACGGAGCCCCTCCATGATTTAGCACTGGCTTTATCTCTTTGACGTCAATATATTACTCTACTCAGTCAGCTTCAGCCAAACTGGCCTCCTTGCAGTTTCTAGAAAATGGCCAGTAGGCTCCCAACTCATTTCACTTTGGCTACTCCTTCTGCACAGAACACTCTTCCCCCAGATATCCAAATAAAGAAGATTCACACCTCTTGCAGGTCTTTGCGCAAATGTCACTTTCTCAGTGAGGGTAACCTGTCTACCCTACTTAAAATTACAATCCATACCCTACTCCCCACTCTGCCATTGTCCTCCATCCGCTGTTCATTTTTCCCCCCACAGCACTTATCAGTTCCTCAAATACTCTATGTTCATTGTTTGTTGTCTGTCACCCCTTCTAGAAGTAAGTTCCATAAGGTATCTACCAAGCATCTGGAACAGCACATGGCACAGAGCAGGAAATGAATAAATGTTTATTGAATGAATGAATGAATAAGAATGAAAAGGCAATCACGCAATACTACAGAAGGTTCTTGTCTCATCTGTGAATAGCATCTACATAACCATAATAATATTTACCCTACAAAATCAAAATTGAACAAGAGAAGGCTAGGTTTGTGTATGTGAGGACAGAGTAAGAAAACTAGATACTCATATTCCATAAAGAGACATTAATAGGTAATGTGTAAAACAGAAAAATCAAGAAGTAACAACACAGCATTTTATTTTTATGTATGAAAACAACCGATGGTATCAAATAAAATATCTCAAAGTAGTTATCTTTGGAAAGAAATTAGTGAAAAGGTCAGTTTTTAAGATTATTTAACAGTTGAAACTACACAGAGATATAACTCAAAAAAGGTAAATTTTTTTGAAAAGTCACATGTTGGAAGGAAATACTCAATAGGCACATAATCCAGAATTAACATCCAGATCACATAAAGAAGGTCAAGACCAAATACCCCATAAAAATTAAGAAATTATATTTAAAAAAAGCATTTCATAGATGACAAAACATGAATGGCCAATAACATAAAAAGCTGTCCAAACTCATCAGTAATCAGGGAAATAAAAATTAAAACCACAATGAGATATTCTTTTGTATCTAACCAGATCAGCAAATATTTAGAAGTCTGATATCAAGAGCACTAATAAGAAGCCACAGAAACTTTCATACACTGCTGATGGAACTGTGCACTGGTAGAACCATTCTGAAAAACACTTGCATTACCCAGTAAAGTTGAAGATGTACAAACTCAGTAATTCAGCAATTCCACTTCTACTTATATATCCTACAGAAATTCTTACATGTATGTGTCAGAGGAATGCATAATCATTTTGGCCACAGTACTATTTTTTTTTTAAGATTTTATTTATTTATTTGACAGAGAGAGAGACACAGCGAGAGAGGGAACACAAGCAGGGGGAGTTGGAGAGGGAGAAGCAGGCTTCCCGCGGAGCAGGGAGCCCAATGCGGGGCTCGATCCCAGGACCCTGAGATCATGACCTGAGCCGAAGGCAGACGTTAACGACTGAGCCACCCAGGCACCCCTCACAGTACTATTTTTATAACCAAAAAAAACTGGAAACAAACCAAATTTTCATATACAGGAGAATGAATAAATATGCTGCGATATACATAAAATTAAATATCCTAATGGTAGTTGAAACTGAATGAACTAGAAAAACGTGCATCAAAAAGCAAGCCTCAAAGCAAGACTTGTGTGTCTCCCATATGATTCCATTTATATAAAGCCAAACAGCAAAACTAAATATGAGTAGGTGGTAAAACTAAAAGGAAAGCAAAAGAATGATAAACACAAAATTCAGGACAGTGGTTATCTCTAGTAGGAAGGATCAGGGAAGAGTACAAAGAGACTCTGGTGGGTGTGGGTTCCTTTGCAGTATGAAATTTCATAATCATAAAATTCTGAACAAAAAGGACAGACCTATGACTGAATAGAATACAAAAATTAAGTCTTTTTGATGAAAAAGGGATGCAAGTACATAGAGGATCAGTGAGTTTAAGGACTTACAAACAGACACAGAGTAAGTCTCAAAATTCAGAATTTAAGCTAGGTTTGTCTGACTTACAACTCTCCTCATTTAGAGAACCAAAAAGTTAGCTTGGCTAACTTATAAAATTAATGTAAATTTCACTCTCAAACAACAAAATGAAAGGAGAGAAATCACGGTAAGTAGAAAATGCCCAATTTTCAACTAACCCTCAATGTAGGTGGCAAATACGTGGAGAAGTGACATATATGAAGACTGGGTGACAATTGTAGGAATCAGCTGTGGCACCATCAAAGCAGCCCTAACCTGCAGCGAAGGAGAGGAGGAGGAGGGCAGGGATGCGGACGGAGCCGTCCTGTGCAAGGGCACTTCACATGCAGCCTTTTGTGAGTTCTCGCGACATGCTAGAGTGCTAGAAGTTAGCTACATACTCATTTCACAGATGAGAAAAATAAGATTAAGAAAGTGAAGAGAAAAGAAAAACTTTCTCAGTGAATATTCCCATTGCCCCATATGGCTCAGAGCTCAGTCAGCCAGATGAACAGAAATGCTCAGAAGAGGACTACAACCACATCACAGATACTTAAGACAACTATGCACGAGAGGAGGAAATGAAGAAGCCAAAATAACTTCTCTCTGAAACTGTGCCAAGACCTCTCCATCCACCTCATACTCCACCAAAGAGGAGACATGATTGCTTACCTGTGACCAGGATGGTAAATAGCTGTGCTGATTCCATGAGGATAATGACTACTGAAGCTGAAACAGTGACTCTCTTGATAGCTCTGATTTGTTCCAACACTACATTTAAGAAGAAAAGAGTACCAGTAAGGCCCAGTGAGAGACCAAAAAATACCCACTACAATGTCTATGATTTAAAAGACAGCACCAAACACAGCTGAGGATACAAAACAACCAGAACTCTGATTCGTAATTGGTGGGAATATGAATGATATAAAAACTCTGGAAAAAGGTCTGGAAGTATCTACCCTATGATTCAGCAGTTCCACTCAAAGACATGACCCAAGAGAAATGAAAATACATATCCATAAATACTTGTAAAGCATGGTCATAACAGCTTTATTCACAGTAGCCCAAAACTGGAAATCAGAAGTCCATCAACAGAAGAATGAATCAACAAATCAGGAACACTATGGTCTGAATGCTTGTGACCCCACTATGGATTGAAGGTCTGTGTCCCCCACAAAATTCATATGTTAAAACTCTAATGCCAGTGCAATGGTATTTGGAGGTGGGGTTTTGGGGAAGTAATTAGGTCATGAGGATGAAGCCCTCACGAAAGGAATTACTGCCCTTACAAGAGGAGGTCAGAGAGCTACCTAGCTCTATTTCCACCATGTGAGGATACAAAGACAAGTCAGCAGTCTGCAAACCAAAAGAAGGTTCTCACCAGAACCCAACCATGCTGGCACCCAGAACACAGACTTGCACCCTCGGGAAGTGTCAGCAGTAAATTTCTGTTGTTGATAAGGCACCCCATTTATGGTACTTTGTAGTAACAACTCTAAAATACATGAAATATTCATATAGTGAAATAAATTATTATTATAATAAGATGGAATAAACTACTGATACATGAAAAAACACAAATAAATCTCAAAATATGCTAAGTGAAGGAAGCCTTGGACAGGAGAGTGCATACTAGGAGTCCATTAATGTGAATTACCAGAACAGGCAAAGGGTGGATGGATAAGCTGGGGGGTAGGTGTAGACAGATTTACTAGGAAGGAGCATGAGGGAACTTTCTAGCATGATGGTAATGTGCTGCGTCTTGATAGGGGTTTGAATTGCACAGTGTATGCATTTGTCATAATTCACTGGCTGGTACACTTAAGATCTGTACATTTCATTGTATGCAAATTTTATTTCAAAAGAGAAAACTGTAAGCAAACCTTAAACTTTAATTAATGACATGCATACTAAAGTACATAAGTACTAACTCTGAAATTCATTAAAAAATAACACTGATTAATGGCTAGATGGAGGGATGGACAGAAATATGAAATAGCAAGTATAGAAAAATGCTAATCAAAGAATTTAAGTGACAGTATAGGAGTATTCACTATAAAATGGTTTCAACCTTCCTGTTACATTTGCAATTTTTAACAATAAAATACTGAAAGAACAAACAAAACAAAATCTGACACTAAGCCAGAGAAAAACATTATTTCAAATAGGAGCTCCCAAATAAAATATATTTTTACCTTACAAGGTAACTTTTCAGTTCTCCTCGGTAATTGATGACCAGGAGTTCTGCAGACCACTGTGCGCTGGCTTTATATTCTAAAAATATCAACCCAGCAATGGCATAGCTCAAATCACCGGCTAAACTGGATGCCTATGGAAGAGAGGTAAATCAAGGCACTAAAAAGATACCAGCTAGAAGTTAACACATGTATAGTTGGAAGACATCACAGGCACTGGCCTTGCCAAGTACACATTAAGACAGTCCAAGAACTGCTCCATATACTTAAGAATCATGCAAATCAGAGTGCCTAGAACCAGAAACCCAACTTTAGACCCGCCCTCCCAACACAGGCTACAACCACACAACCCTCTTTGGAAGAGAAATTCACCTAGTTACATGAATTTCTGTCGAGACTGTACTTCTGCTATGTGTGTGTATGGGGGCGGGGGGTGGGGGGAGAGTAATGCCACCATTTAGCCTCAAAGAATTCTAAGATACAGAGCTCAGATATAAGGTCCCAAATGTTGACTTTCATTGCCAGCAGTAACCAATGCTTTAAAAAAAAAAAGCCTCGGGGCACCTGGGTGGCGCAGTTGGCTGAGCATTTGACTCTTAGTTTCAGCTCAGGTTTGATCTCAGGGTCATGAGATTGAGCAGCCCCAAGTCAGGTTCTGCACTCAGCGTGGGGTCTGCTTGTGTTTCTCTCTCCCCCTGCCCCTCCCCCTGCAGCCCCCCATGCTTGCATGCATGTGCTCTCTCTCTCTCTCAAATAAATCTTAAAAAAAAAAGCTTTAATTACTTCCCATTTGCCCCATCAGCAACTAAAAAGAAAAGACACTTAAAACATTCACTCAATGTCAACCTTTTCCCATGAACTAAATATCAGGCTATGTTGCTAAGGATCTGAAGGCATGTGCACCTTGGGAAGCACACATAAAGTTTATCACACTGAATGACTACACCTCACTATCTAGAACCACAAAATAAATACTGTGGCCACACGTGGCTACTGAACACTTGATATATGGCTAGTCCTAACTGAGACAGACTCTAAATATAAAAATAAACATGACATTTCAAAGAGTTGGTACCAAAGAAAGTAGAATATCTCATTAATAATCTTTACATGGATTACATATTGAAATAATATTTATGATATACTAGATTATATAATAAATTTCACCTGTTTAAACTCTTAATGCAACTACTAGAAAATTTAAAATTACAATGTGATCATATATATAATTCACATTACTTTTCTATCAGACAGTGCTAGTCTAGAAAACAGTGATCCAAACTTGTTAGTTTGGTTCCCCTGGACTTCCATAATATGAGGCTAACACATTTTTTCAAGTTTCTCCAGTCATTATTTCTGAACAAAAGTCATTCTCTGTATCACCGGTTCTTATCCCTAGCTTCTCATTAAAAATCAGTTGGAAAACTTGTAAACAATACTAATGCCCAGAGCCCACTCCAATCAATTAAATCAGAATTTCTATGGGTTGAGCCTAGATAATCAAGTAACTTTTCTGTTGTTTTTCTTTTCTTTACAAAGCTTCCCAGCTGATCCTAAAATGCAGCAAGAGTTAGCACTGTTGTTCTACCTGCCTCTGTATCTTGTTCATTCAAGGAAGAAGGATACAAAGTAAAAAGCACTGGATTCCTGAAAGAAACACTTAATTAACTGGATTGCCATGGGAAAAGTCATTCAACTGCCTCTCAATTTCAGTTTTCTAAACTGTAAAATGTGGATAATATCTGGCCAATCTATTCAAAGCGTTGTTGTGAATATCAACTAAGAATATATATCAAACTCATTAATTAAGTATAAAGCACTACACAAATAAAAGTTATTACCACCATTAATTTTTTCTCCACTCTCCCTTTCAATTTCTATCCCCTTTAGGGTAACAAATTCCAGCTCCTCAGGAAGCTGTTCCTATTGTGACAGTCCAGTGACTACTTTCCCTCAATGGAACTTTCTAACATTTCTCTGTACCTGTTTAGTATTTACTTACCACCATGTTTCCATAATGGTGGATTACCGCTGAATACTGCATTACAAAATACAAAGAAAAAATATTTCACGTACAGATATCTACTAGATTCTGAACATCTTAAGTTCACAACTTATTCAGATTTATAGGTCTATTTCCCCTCTCCTCACATTCGGTCACTCAAGTACTTTCACATATTTTTTTGAATGCCTTTTATGTAATCAGTTTAAGGTTAGGCACGTACCGGGGTAATAACAAAGAGTTCACTTCCCATGAGATCAAACACCCTCACGGTTCCTGTACTTTCAGCATAGGCCAGCAGGGTACAATCATAACTCCATGCTACACGTCTCCACTGGGGTTTCGGGTCTTTTGGAACTAGAATGAAAACAAAAGAAGTGCTTTTAACAATGTGTCATACAGATAGTTAACATTTACAGTTAATGCAACTAAACTAATTATTCAACTATGTTACATCCTCTCCCAAGGATTTCTAATGCTTCAGTTCAATAGAAAAGAACACTTTCCAGAAAGCCACTCCAAGTAAGAGTGGGAAATATAAACCACAGCAAACTCTGCCCCACTTACTTAAGAAGCAAAGATTACTGACACCAGTGGTCTATCGAATGCTGAGCAGACCCTGGTCCGGCAAAGGCTCAGAACAGTACACCTCAAAATACTTATGAAATTAAGACAGATCAAAAGCATAGAGAATGGGCATAAAATAATTTCCAATCCAATGAGTTCAGCTCCTCTAACAGCAAAAAAATGAAAATTTCAATGGAGATCTTTTAAATACATCAAATATAGGTAACAAGGAAATACGACGCAGGGTTATACAGACACAGTATTGGAGAGATATATATACACACATATATCTCACATCAACATATGTATTAGGTGAATCAAGAACTATCCCTAATCAGTCCCACAATTATAATATTTTAATAATCAACCTTAATAATCCAATACCTTTTTTCTGCTCTGAATTTTTCAGTACAATAATGAAAAGAAAGGCTATCAGCTGCAAAAAAGGGACTGTGAAACTCTAAACTCTATTAGATTTGTTCAAGGTTTTTGAGGTTTTGCTCGCTTCAGTGTCCCCTCATTAGAATCCCAGAACTGAAGAGACTGGTGGAACCAGTGCCCTCCCTTTACCAGCAGGGATTCCAAATGATTAAGGGACTGACAAGGTGACATTGAGAGTCGAGAGCAAAGAAAACCCAGAACCTATGTGTCCTGCATTCCCAAACAGTGAGCAGCTCACTACCACACACTGCCTCTCAGTCCGAGTTTGGACTGAGCCTCAGGACTGCCTCAGAAGGTTTCTGAGAGTCATGGGCTTCTCTCTCTTCCCCTACTAATAGAATACCCCATTCAGGCTTCACCATCTCTTGCTGAGCCTCTCTCACCGGCCTCCTAATTGGTCTCCTCCCTTCAGTTTTTCCCCCAATCCTTCCTCAATACTCTCCAAAGAGATCTTTCTAAAAAGAGCAACAGATCACATCCTGCAAGGCCCTTACAAAGGGCCCCATCACAGCCTTCCAGGGTCGCCTCCCACCACTTCCTCCACCACAAAGCTAATAAGCCACCAACAACACAGCCACATGGCAAATGAGCAAACCATGCATACTCGAGAGTCTGTCTTTCATCCACATTGCTGCCTCTGCCTAGAATGTTCTTCTTCAGTACTCCTCAAGGGGCGCCTGGGTGGCTCAGTCGGTTGAGCGACTGCCTTCGGCTCAGGTCATGATCCTGGAGTCCCGGGATCGAGTCCCGCATCGGGCTCCCTGCTCGGCGGGGAGTCTGCTTCTCCCTCTGACCCTCCTCCCTCTCAAGCTCTCTGTCTCTCATTCTCTCCGTCTCAAATAAATAAATAAAATCTTTAAAAAAAAAAAAAAAAAAGGGTTCGCTTTTGTTACAACCACCTGAGGTAACAAACGATTCCCTCCTCCTTCCTTGGCACTCTTCAAAACTGACTGCTCTTCTCTCTGTGCCCAAATATCCAGTACAAAACTCTTCCACAGCATTTATCACATCACTTTATGTTGTTTACAGGACTATTTCCCCCACAAGTCTCTGAGCTCCATGAAATCCACAGACAGTGTTCTATTCAACACTGCCATCCTAGAACCTGGAACGGAAGGTGATTAGTGTTTCACTGATGAGTGAAGAGTTCACTAATGAGTGAAGACTAACTCTTTCAGGAAAATCTATACTAACAGGACAAGGTAATGGTAAGAGTTTACCATCCCTCAAGGACTACAAATTAAAGGTGAATTACATAACTGTTCTCTCTACCTAGAAGAGCTACTATAGAATTCAGACTTCCCTCTTATCTGTGTAATACACATAATAGATGTTCTGTATAGGAGAAAAGTATGCCAGCCATCAAGGAGTTTCTTTGACGATTTATCAACAGGGAAAAAGCATACAGAAAAAAAAAAAAAAATCCAAGAGGGGCCCTTGAACACAGGAGGGTCTAGTGGATATACTAAAGACGAACAAAATACTACACACGTTCTAGAAAAAAAAATTTTTAATGGAAATAAAATGAGGGAAAAGATCAGTTCCCTATCTTTATAAAGCTTAAATAAAAATCAAACTTGAAGTAAACAAAGCACAAAATGATAAACAGCACAGGAATACAAGACCTGCCTACACAGATGCTACACAAACACCAGGGGGGATAATTTAATGCCCTGAAAAATATTCAAGCGCTAAAGAAACACAGAAACATTTTTCCACTATTACTGTTTTACCTGTGATAATAGGTTTTTTCCTCTTATCTCATTTTGATAGGATAAACAGATTTATGTACCACATTCTTTATCTAAAATAAATTTCATCTGAAAAGGATTTGTTTTTACTATTACTTCTAGTTATAGCCAGTAGCTCCAGAAAACTCAGCATGTGTTTTGACCCAGATAAAGACATGTTTTCATCACAAAATAAGATTTCACCTAATAATGTTAAAAAAAAAAAAAAAAGGTTTTTATCCCCGCATTTTTCCAGCTGACTATGTGGTTTTGGAGAGGAATGAACAGTCCAGATTTTTACAAAGCAAGTGTCAATGGGGTTGTCTGGGAAGTATTCGGAATGGCTGCTGGTAAACCAAGCCTGCAATCTGACACCTGCCATGTTCACAGTGAAACCGTTTCTTCTAACTCACATCCTGCACCAGCTGTGGCCCCTTCAACCCGCCCGGTTGCCAAGTTCTTTCCCACCTTGCACTTTTGTCTGTGCTGTTTTCTCAGCCTGGAGCCCCTTTCCCTGAGCCCTTTCCTGGCTCCTTTTCATCTTTCAGTTCTCAATTTTTTCAAAAGTTTTTCAATTTCTCAAATCTCTCAGTGATACGTATCACTTTCACCGGATGCGTTCTCTGACCATCCTGCCTAAGCAGCCTCAAGGCCCTGTTATTCTCCACTATCCAACGATTTCACATCCTTCACATCTCTTCTCCCAAACAATTATGCATGTGTTTGTCTACTTTTTATCGTCTATTCAATGAACTATAAATTCCAAAATGCCAGGTGCTAGGCCCATTCTGTTCAGAACTGCATCCCCAGGGCCCAGCCCTCTAGTGGTAGTAACAGGCACTCAAGAGCTGACGGAGGACACGCTACTCCAGTGTTCACCCACCCAGACTGGAAAGAGAAATGGGGGAAAGATTAAGAAGCAAGGAACAGGGCGCCTGGGTGGCTCAGTTGGTTAAGCGACTGCCTTCGGCTCAGGTCACGATCCTGGAGTCCCGGGATCAAGTCCCGCATCGGGCTCCCTGCTCGGCAGGGAGTCTGCTTCTCCCTCTGACCCTCCCCCCTCTCATGCTCTCTCTATCTCATTCTCTCTCTCAAATAAATAAATAAAATCTTTAAAAAAAAAAAAAAAGAAGCAAGGAACACTGGGTTCTATTCTCAGTGCTGCCATAAAATGAAGGGGCACGACCTTGGGGAGATCACGGAGGTGCAGCTCCCTCATTTGCAAAATGAAGGGTTGAATGAACAATCTTCCAGTGAGCAAGCGCAAACTAGTGAAGCTATAAAGACTTGCTGAGAAGCTAAATATCTGAATGTTTGAAATAATAGTGTTGGTAAAGACATGAGAAAAATGTTACAATCCTAGAATGAGAAAGGTCTCACCACGAAGAAAAACCCTAAAATTATACAGGAAAAAAAAAAGTGACAAATGCAGTTACCAAAAAAAAAAAGTTCTGTGGACCAAAAAAAAAAAAAAAACCCACCATAACAAATTTAAAAGGAAATCGATCGGGTGAAAATATTTGCAACATATATGACAGAGGGTTAACATTCATACTATCACACCAATAAGAAAAAGTAATCTAAGAGTAATATAGGCAAAAGGATATGATCTAACAATTCAGAAAAAAATAGCCACTTAACATATGCTCTACCTAATAACTAAAAATATGCTTTTTTTTTCCTTTGCCTGTGAACCTAACAAATATTTTTTAAATAGGTAACATATGGTGCTGACAGTGGAGAAAAGAAACAGCTTCAATCATACCTTTTTCATAGTTGTATAAATAGGTGTAACTTTCTGGAAAGAATTATATTAGTAGCTATTTTGAATACTAAACCCAGAGACAAACAGGATGTCTTTTCCAGTGCTGGGGGAGGGGGTAGGGGCAAAGATGGGTAAGAGAAAGAGGAAGAAAGCAAGCCACTATAAACAACCTAAATTTCTACCAAGAGGGGAATAAAAAACATGTGGTTCACATTCTTACAATGGAATACTGTGGCTACATTTAAAAGACTGAAATGCATCTGTACATACTGACTGGGAAAGACATCAATTCAGTCAGAGGGAGAGGAAGCTGGAGAACAAACTATACAAGATGATCTTGTTTTGTTAAAGAAAAAAGTCAATCCATGTATATATAGGTTTATATAAGCATAGAAGGTTTTATATTAAATTAATATAAGTTCTTATGAAAAATACAAATTGAAAAAGTTTATTTTTACTTTTTCTACTTCTGTACTGTTTGAATTTGTTACACATATGTACTGCTTTTATCATAAAAAAAACAACAGGGTAACTAGTTTCAGATTAGATCTTCTACTTTAAAAGAAAAATAGGTCAAAATAACTATTTTCAGACATTATACTACAGGCAGTGCAAGACTATGGTCACTGGGAGAAGCTACTTTCAGCCAGTAGGCACCTTCTGGACCATGGTGGATGAAAAGGGACCTCCAACAGCATGTGCAAATCTCAATGAACACAGCAGATAAAGAATGGAGTTTGGAGCTACTAAGCTGAATACAATCTGCAAGGCAGCATTCCAGAGGGAAGTGAGGCAGAGAAGGAGGTATAAAAATCTAAGAGATGAACCCTAGGCCTTCAAAACACACACACACACACACACACACACTCTCTCTCTCTCTCTCTCTCTCTCTCTCTCTCTCTGCAGGGCCAAGAACAGAAAGACTATTGGGGAAAACAACTGCCTGAGCTTGGAGAGGATTTGGAAATGTTAGAATTCCACCCCGTCGGAGTGGAAAGATGTCAATGAACACTTGGAGCTCTCATAAGAGATCCCAGAAAGACCCCACCTTAAAGTAGGACGAATCTAACCCCAAAGTAAAAGCTATTCTAAACCATATCCTCTAACACTTAAAAACAAGCCTTAAAAGATTAAGCTGATCCACAAAAAAACGAACCACAACCCAGAACAAAACTCAATAATTAGGGGAAGATAACAGAACTTAATAACTCCATAATGTTGAGCATACAATCTAAAGTGTCAGAAAAAAATAAAATAGTAAAAAAATAAAAAATAAGGGGCGCCTAGGTGGCTTAGCCAGTTAAGTGTTTGAGTCTGGATCTCAGCTCAGGTCTTGATGTCAGGGTCATGAGTTCAAGCCCCGTGTTGGCTTCCACATTGGGCATGTAGCCTACTTAAAAATTTTTTTTAAATAAAAAATAAATTAATTAAGAGCACTGGGTGTTATATGCAACTGATAAATCACTAAATTCTACCCTGGTAACTAATAATATGGTACATGTTAATGCAATTAAATTTAAATAATTTTTAAAAATAAAATCAATTGATCACAAATTTAAAAAATAAAGTGTTAGACATATGAGGCAGGAAAATATCCATAAACATGGGAAAACTCAACCAACCGACCCAGAAATATACAAATTAAGGAACAGGCAGACAAGGGCTTCAAAACAACTATTAAAGCATATTTGGGAATTCAAAGGAAAACATAAACATAAGGAATAGATAGAGAATCTCAATAAAAATATGATGGACACTACAAAATATCAAGCCAATTTTAGAAATACAAAAATGCAAAAAACAGTATCTCAGCTTGGGTTGTCATGGGGCCCACCAGGCCACCAGTGGGCTGATGGGATCTCAGCAAAATTACAATAAGCAAGCTGCTCCTTAGCACTGGAAGCTCTGGCTTATGGGATCTCAAAATCAGAAATATGAGAAAAATCTCAACATAGTACAGCTCTAAAAAAAATAAATAAATAATCTAAACTTCTAATTCCATATGCTATTATTTAGGTCACTATTCAAGGCAGAAAGAGAAGGCTAATATTTATGGCCTGGCAAACAGAGCCAAAACAAGATGCAACCCTATTTAAAACATTCTCAAATGGCATATACTTTATAAAGCAATAATTGAAAAATATCAAAGTGGAACTAAATAGTTCCTATTTTAGTTTGCAGACTCTGCAATATATAGTTTCAAAAATGCATTAACAACAATCTGGCTCCTTTTCTTCAAGCATACGCAGGAAATATTTGGCATATGAGAGTTATTCCCATAAAGATGAGTCAGATAATAAGCAAATGATCATTACCTCAAATTATATGAAATGGAAAGAAGCCATTAATGCAGCATTAAGGTCATAAATGCACACAATTGGAAGCCAACAAAATAAAACATTAGTTCTCAAAGCATTATTATCCCATCCATGCTGCCACATTAACTGTACACACTAAAACCTCTAACAAATAATTTGTGTGAAATACAGAGGATTAAGCTTCCCATTTTCATGTTAACTTGCAGATTTCTCAGTTTATTTACTGGCTAAGAGTGAGTGTCTAAAGTCACAACTCAAAAGGGCCCTGCATGTCTGAATCACTCCAACGTTCCGAACATGCTTCTCAGCAGCTCACCGCAGGCTCCCCAAGCCTTCACCCAACAGAAGCACAGCACTGGGAAATAGGTAATTGAATATCCATCCTAAATTATTCTTCTGGGAACTTCTTGATCCTTACACATTACGTAAGCCAGGTCTGGTCTACTTTAGTAAGCATTGGTGAGGAGATAATTGAAAGCAAATTCAAAAATGCTAGAGCTTGCACAAACACTACTCTTCTAGTATTCTCAACAGGATACTAAGCAAATAGAGCCCCTTATCTATGCTTTGTGGTATGTATACACATATGTGTGCATAGGGAATAAAAACCATGAATATCATGACAATTATCCATAATTTTTATATGTGTATATACAAATTATAAATATACATACAGTCATGAATTTCTAAAATTAACTCACAGGAATTATACATACATAGTCATACATAAACTCATAAAAACTTGATAGGATCAAGAATTGTGTGCCTACTATGTGGGACAGCACGCTGGGCATCAGGAACAAAAAAAGCTGAGTAAGATGGGAGCCCTGCCTTCCAAGAATTTACAGTCTAATGGGGAATCAGATAAGCACATCAACAACTAAGGGGGAAAAAAGTCAATTAGCCTGAGTGTAGTGATACATGTACAAATAAGTCCTAGGAAAACATTAAGAAAGATGTACAAATGATGAGGAAGCGGGCAGGAAGGGAAGGTTTCCCAAGAGAGCGGATGCCTGAACTAAAATATGTAAGACTCATTAATTAAATATAAAAGTGGAGCCTCTAGGCAAAAGGAACTATCTGTACCAAGGCATGAAAAGCATGATGGGGCTAGAAAAGCGCGAGCTGCTTTGTACTAGAACATAGGCTGTATGGCAGGGGGATCTTAAGGGACAGACTGACTGAAAGGTCAGAAAAAATGAGTATTCTACAGTCAGTGGGGAACAACTGAAAGATTCTAGGCAGAATAACAGGACTAGTAGTGGTGGTGATAATAAAAGCTTAAGGTCTCCTAAGTACTTAGTATGTGTCAGACGTTATCCTAAGAGCTTTACATATACTAGCGCTTATTATTTTTTTCCAAAACTCAGTCTGTAACATTATGTCATTACAGGTACTTGAGTCTCAGTAAGGTAACCTGTCCAAGGTCACATTTCTAGAAAGCAGGGAGCCAGATCTGAAGGGGAACTGGATGGAATTCCCATTTAACAGTGATCAATTTGGCAAGCAGTGTGAAGTGAGAGGCAAAGAGAAGAAAACCTGGTCAGGAAACAGTTGTAAAAAATAAATAAACAAATAAATAAAACTTAGTGAAAATGTTAAAAGCCTGAGCTAGGGCTGTGATGGGCGAGAGACATTTTCACAGGTTCCCAGGGCTTGAGCTAAGCAAAAGCGATGCTTCCCCATTGTGTCAGTACCGCTGCAGTGAAGTATTTCTCTCTTCCCTGACAGACTGCAAACCCTTCAGTCAATGTCGCCTACAGCTTACTCCTCATTTTATACACAGCGCCTAGGAGAGTGCCTGGCACACAGCAGCAGCTTAATATTTATCAAACAAAGGTATTATGCTGAGTGAAATAAGTGAATCAGAGAAAGACATGTATCATATGACCTCACTGATATGAGGAATTCTTAATCTCAGGAAACAAACTGAGGGTTGCTGGAGGGTGGGGTGGGGTGGGAGGGATAGGGTGGCCGGGTAATAGACACTGGGGAGGGTATGTGCTATGGTGAGCGCTGTGAATTGTGTAAGACTGATGAATCACAGACCTGTACCTCTGAAACAAATAATACATTATATGTTTAAAGAAAAAAAAAAGAGAAGATAGTAGGAAGGGAAAAATGAAGGGGGGAAATCAGAGTGGGAGACGAACCATAAGACTATGGACTCTGAGAAACAAACTGAGGATTCTCGGGGGGGGGATGGGTTAGCCTGGTGATGGGTATTAAGGAGGGCACGTACTGCATGGAGCACTGGGTGTTATACGCAAACAATGAATCATGGAACTCTACATCAAAAACTAATGATGTAATGTACAGTGATTAACATAACACAATAAAAAAAAAAGAATATCACCATTCATAAGAAAACTGAAAACATCTTTCAAACATCTGATCTTTATTTTTCTGAGCACATGTGGATGGCCAAAAATGAGAAAGATGAGAAGGAAACTCGCCCTGAGCCATTCACTAATGGCACATCTGACAAGGAGTTTAAGACCAGCATTGCCACAGGGAAGCTGGGAGAAATCCTCTGTATTACCATCATTTTGTAGATTTCAGAATTATCGAAAAACAAAATTTCTCCTCGCTCTTTCACTGTCAAGGATTTATCATCTTACCCTAATGCCACCTGGAGATAAAATACGTATACTATGTTCTTCCAATTAAATGAGAAAAATGCATATAAGGCCCTAAATACAGTGTCTGGCACACAGTAAGGTCACTATAAATGTTTGTCATCATCACAACAACCATGATTACCATCGTTAGGACTCCTACAACTATGACACTGTTAAACTAACCCATGGTCAGACAGATGGAACTGCAGGTCCCTGACTAAAACACAGAGAATAGTTGCGTTTACCTAATAGGACCCTCCTAATTATTTTCTTCCTGTAAGGTTCCCTCTGCCTTTTCATACCTGCTCCTGAAGACAGAAACACGCCCCCAGCTTCTCCTAACTTCTACTCATCCCTTAGGCTGCTTTCCAAAGTCACTTTTTCTCAACAATCTCATCTCACAGCCCTGGTTAAATGCTCACTCTGCTCTGTATTTTTCCTTCATCAGATTTGTCAAAGTTAGTAATTATATTTTGAGTGTCTATATACCTCAAGAGGTAGGGGACCGTGCCTTTTTGCTCAGTCATATCCCTAGTACACTGCAAAATGGTTCATATACATAAATGATAGTAATTTGTGCTGAATACATCAGCAGAAGAATGATCAAATCCCAGATTTTTTTTTACTAGTTTGTATCTAATCAATTCTTGACTTATATATATTTATATATTTTTTTTGCATTGAATTCAAAATAAAAGCCTAGAGGCGCCTGGCTGGCTCAGTCAGTAGAGTATGTGACTCCATCTCGGGGTCAGGAGCTCAAGCCCCACAATGAGTGGAGAGATAACATTAGGGGAAAAAAAAGACTACAGACAAATACTTTATCCCCAAACTGGCATAGACTTTTATTTAAAATATTTTATTTATTTGAGAGAGAGAGAGTGTGACGAGCAGGGGGAGGGGCAGAAGGAGAAGCAGGCTTCCCTCAGAGCAGGGAGCCCGTTGCGGGCCTAGGTCGCAGGACCCTGGGATCATGACCTGAGCCAAAGGCAGACGCTTAACTGACTGAGCCACCCAGGCAACTGCAAATCTCTTTAAAATGTCCAAAATGGACAAAGCAAAACATTTAAGGCAGTAAGAGAAATCAGTTAAGAAGTTTTAAAATTAGCTTAATAGAGTCACAACAGTCATTAATATTTAGTATCTACTCTGACATTTAAGGAATACTGTTAACTGTTATAAATTTGAAATTTTCATTTTTTCAATATTTTGGAAACTCTTACCTTGACATTTCCCAATAATAGATGTAAAATCATCTTTTGCAGACCTGCAAAATATGTGTAAAATTAAGCCAATAGTTTCACCACAACACCATTTTGTTGTACTATGAAACCACACAAAAATGATAAAACAGACAACTTGTCTGCCCAACACTAAACCAGTCCTTCTCTCAGACATGGATTTGTGCTCAAATAAGACGTTCCATTGGTGACAACATTTTCTTGCAACCTTATTTCACGAGAAACAGAGCTACACCCGGAATAGAATAATGTAAGCGTAAGTTAGATTAAGCATGGTCTTTTAATACAATACAGATGCATGGCCCCTCCCCAAAGGTTCTGATTCAGCAAATATGGAACAGGGCCAAGCAACAATATTTTTTTAAAGCTCCACAGATTGATCTTGGTCAAGAACCATGGTCTGTATCATATTACAAAGTTTAAATCACTTAGGGGAAAATAAGTCTTGCTTTAATAAATCAAATAGCTTTAAGAGGTGACCATATTTGTTACCAGTGACCTATTTAAAATCTGTGATCTTGAAATATATACCAAAGTAATATCATTATTATATGTTTAAAAATGAAAATTGGTAAACCTTCTAGAAAATAATTTAGTAACAATTATCAAAAAACCTTAATGCCCACAGTAATTTGATCTAGCAATTCAACTTCTATAATTAAGTTATCCCTGGGAAATAATTACAGATACACACAGATCTCAAGGAAATTCATGCAGCCTAATTTATGAAAGAGAAAAATACACCCAGTAGAAGATCAGATTTTGCTAATGCACTCAATGAAATATTATGCAATTACTGCATGTGATTTGAAAATTAATAATATTATGAACATCTTCCCATAAGTTATCAAGAAAATAGGTTATCAAATAGAATGTATAGAATGTATTGTTAGACTAAAGAGCACACCCACACACAGAAAAGGTACAAAAAACATACAGCATTTTGGCTGACCCGTAGGTAATTTGTAGTTCTTCTTTCTTAAATACTTAACTCTTTTCTAATATTGGTAAAATGACTAAGCATCACTTTTAAAACAAATTATAAAGACTAATATTTATTAAAATATGACATGGGGTGCCTGGGTGGCTCAGTCATTAAGAGTCTGCCTCTGGCTCAGGTCATGATCCTGGGGTCCTGAGATCGAGTCCCACACTGGGCTCTCTCTCCCACTCCCAGTTTGTGTTCCCTATCTCGCTGTGTCTCTCTCTGTCAAATAAATAAATAAAATCTTTTAAAAAAGAATATGACAGCCACAGCAATCGGACAACAAAAAGAAATAAAAGGCATCCAAATCAGCAAAGAAGAAGTCAAACTCTCACTCTTTGCAGATGATATGATACTTTATGTGGAAAACCCCAAAGACTCCACCCCAAAACTGCTAGAACTCATACAGGAATTCAGTAAAGTGGCAGGATATAAAATCAATGCACAGAAGTCAGTGGCATTCCTATACACCAACACCAAGACAGAAGAAAGAGAAATTAAGGAGTCGATCCCATTTACAATTGCACCCAAAACCATAAGATACCTAGGAATAAATCTAACCAAAGAGGCAAAGGATCTATACTCAGAAAACTATAAAATACTCATGAAAGAAATTGAGGAGGACACAAAGAAATGGAAAAACGTTCCACACACATGGATTGGAAGAACAAATATTGTGAAGATGTCAATGCTACCTAGAGCAATCTACACATTCAATGCAATCCCCATCAAAATACCATCCACTTTTTTCAAAGAAATGGAACAAATAATCCTAAAATTTGTATGGAACCAGAAAAGACCCCGCATAGCCAGAGGAATGTTGAAAAAGAAAAGCAAAGCTGGTGGCATCACAGTTCCGGACTTCAAGCTCTATTACAAAGCTGTCATCATCAAGACAGTATGGTACTGGCACAAAACAGACACATAGATCAATGGAACAGAATAGAGAGCCCAGAAATGGACCCTCAACTCTATGGTCAACTAATCTTTGACAAAGCAGGAAAGAATGTCCAATGGAAAAAAGACAGTCTCTTCAACAAATGGTGTTGGGAAAATTGGATAGCCACATGCAGAAGAATGAAACTGGACCATTTCCTTACACCACACACAAAAATAGACTCCAAATGGTTGAAAGACCTCAGTGTGAGACAGGAGTCCATCAAAATCCTAAAGGAGAACACAGGCAGCAACCTCTTCGACCTCAGCCGCAACAACTTCTTCCTAGAAACATCGCCAAAGGCAAGGGAAGCAAGGGCAAAAATGAACTATTGGGACTTCATCAAGTTAAAAAGCTTTTGCAAAGCAAAGGAAACAGTCAACAAAACCAAAAGACAACTGACACAATGGGAGAAGATATTTGCAAATGACATATCAGATAAAGAGCTAGTTCCAAAATCTATAAAGAACTTATCAAACTCAACACCCAAAGAACAAATGATCCAATCAAGAAATGGGCAGAAGACATGAACAGACATTTTCCAAAGAAGACATCCAAATGGCCAACAGACACATGAAAAAGTGCTCAACATCGCTCAGCATCAGGGAAATCCAAATCAAAACCTCAATGAGATACCACCTCACACCAGTCAGAACGGCTAAAATTAACAAGTCAGGAAATGACAGATGTTGGCGGGGATGCGGAGAAAGGGGAACCCTCCTACACTGTTGGTGGGAATGCAAGCTGGTGCAGCCACTCTGGAAAACAGTATGGAGGTTCCTCAGAAAGTTGAAAATAGAGCTACCCTACGATCCAGCAATTGCACTACTGGGTATTTACCTCAAAGATACAAAAGTAGGGATCCGAAGGGGTACGTGCACCCCGATGTTTATAGCAGCAATGTCCACAATAGCCAAACTGTGGAAAGAGCCAAGATGTCCATCGACAGATGAATGGATAAAGAAGATGTGGTATACATATACAATGGAATATTATGCAGCCATCAAAAGGAATGAGATCTTGCCGTTTGCAACGACGTGGATGGAATTGGAGGGTATTATGCTGAGCGAAATAAGTCAAAAAGAGAAAGACATGTATCATATGACCTCACTGATATGAGGAATTCTTAATCTCAGGAAACAAACTGAGGGTTGCTGGAGTGGGGGGTGGGGTGGGAGGGATGGGGTGACTGGGTAATAGACACTGGGGAGGGTATGTACTCTGGTAAGTGCTGTGAATTGTGCAAGACTGTTGAATCTCAGATCTGTACCTCTGAAACAAATAATGCAATATATGTTAAGAAAAAAAAAGAAGCTAGCAGGAGGGGAAGAATGAAGGGGGGGAAATCGGAGGGGTAGACGAACCATGAGAGACGATGGACTCTGAAAAACAAACTGAGGGTTCTAGAGGGAGGGGGGTGGGAGGATGGGTTAGCCTGGTGATGGGTATTAAAGAGGGCACGTTCTGCAAAAAAATAAATAAAAAAGAATAAAATAATAAAAATAAAAAAGAATATGACAGACAAAAGCCAATTATAAATATGGTAATAACTTTCTTCAAGAAATTGACTATTCAGCCTCCAAGTAGAATACAGTGGAAAGAACATGGTCTTTGAAGTGAGGCTGACCTGATTTCAGCTCATCTGGGTAACCTGGACAAAATATTCAATAGGAGTTTTATTTCCTCTCAATAAAATAGAATGGGTAATAGCAACTTCATAGCTTAGGGAAAGATTAATGAAGACACGTATAAATACATATAAATTAGCACCAACTAGACTTAAATCAGTGTTTATTACTTACATCCTTAGTATCATCACAAATAATAGTTGCTCTTCTGCTGGGGAAATGGAGGGAGAGAGACATAAATTTGGTTCTGTCAAAACTTCATAAATATATTCACTTAAGCAAATTTGGGGGAGAATGCCTTTTTTTATGAGTCCCTTATTTTAATGCTTTTTGTTGTTTTCTGTGATGGTTCCTAATTAGTCCCTGTATTTATAACAGCCCATAATAAGAAATTGTTACTTCACTACTTAGGAAAAAAGGAAACACATATTAGCACTTATAATATGTAATTACTGCCAAATTACAAATTAAAGTAGCAATTCACAAGAAGTCGCTTTTTATCCATGTGAGCCCCACACACAAGCAGGTTAGGGATGCCGTATCAGAGCAAAGGACCGGAGTCACCTGCCACCCACTACAAACACATTGGGGCCCAGCAGCCCTGGTATGATCTTGAAAAAGGCAGGGCTCTCTCTGAACTACATCTAACACGTGTTTCAGCTTTGCATTTTCTCTCCTCAAAAACATTTCCTATTTATGACTGCTTCTAAATATCGAAAAATGACCCTGAACACTAGAGCAATCTTTCATATTGTAATACAATCAACAAATACTGACCGAATACCAGGTACCCACTACTAGCACTACTGAGCAATCTTGCCTTGTATATGTTCTTCACCACAGCACAAAAAACAAACGTGGAATAGCGAAAACAAAGATCTTAAACTCAGGCACAGCCACGGTGCATCAGGTTTACTTTGAGGATTTACCCTGCCCTTTTTCTTTGCTAACCATTCCACATCTTTGCTCAAACACTCTTCCTTTCAGATTACTACGAAGTGTATCTATCAATTCAGCAAGAGGAACTGACTGCCAACTCTGAGCAAGTCAGTGGACTATGCCCTGGAATGTCCTCCCAGCCTCTGGTTCTTCTATCCCACTTACAAACACCTTACTTATTCATCAAACACTAACCAGGCATCTATTATGTTCAAGGAAATATAAACTCCTAGGGAGGAGCGCCTGGGTGGCTCAGTCGATTAAGCATCTGACTCCTGATTTCGGCTCAGGTCATGATCTCAGGGTCCTGGGATCAAGCCCTGCACTGGGCTCCAAGCTCAGTGGGGAGTCTGCTGGAGATTCTCTCTCTTCCTCTCCCTCTGACCCTCCCCCTGCTCGTGCATGCTCACTCTCTCTCTCTCTCTATCTCTCTCTAAAATAAAATCTTCAATAAACTGCTAGGAAAAAAGGACAGGGCCCGCTTCCAAGGAACACACAGTGTAACTGGACTTGCAGACACCAGATCCCACTCACAAGGAATTTTAAGTAAATGACAACCCTGGAGTTGTGCAAAGCAGTGGCCCTAACTATACCAGGGGAAACCCACATGTAAGCATACAAGCATATATGGCTAAACAACATGATCAAAAGGTAGTATAGATTAGGGGTTAAAAGCAGGAACACTGAAGCTAGAATGGTAGATTTCAAATCCTCAAGCAAGTAATTTAGCCATATTGTGCCAGCTTCCTTATTTCTAAAATGGAGAAAAATAGCAATGCCTACCTCACAGGGTTTCTGCAAAGATTAAATGAATTAACACATGCAAAGCACTTACAAGAGAATGCCCAACACCATTAGCATTAGCCTATCGTTAAGTATAATAGTGTTGATTTCAGGAGCATAAAGGATTGGTACCTAACCATTGAGGGGGAGGGGTGGGTCCATAGGGAGTGTGTTTCTGAAAAGCTTGCTAGTGGAATTCACGCCTTACCATGTAAAACTCCTTAGATATAATAATGTTATCAAAAGCTTTTGCAAATTACACACTAGATGAATAAGATCTTGATGAGCATCACTTCCGTTGCCTAGAATTCTTCCCTCACCACTTAGTCTCAAATACATGAGTGAATTCCTGGAGTTGGATATATGTACAAGTTTTATAAATATTTTACACTCTTAACAATCCAGTAGCAAATCCTTTTATTAAAGCAATTTTTTTTTGTTCTTCTCATCAAAAATTTTATTAACGAATTCCAGAAACCCATGGTCAAACTCTTCTTCACTGGCCTAAGTATCAATCCCATCCCCACATGCACATTCTGACCCTAACACCTAAAATCATTCCACTGATGTTCTCATTTCATGGAAGACGGAAATTTTGACAATTAACGGTTATTTGAAAAGTCACACCATAAGCACATTTCTCAAAAAGATACAGTTCACATTACTGCAACAAACAGAATAGCAAGTACTTGCCCATTCCTATGAACAACGGAAGTTCAAAAATTGTGTCAGCCTGATGCTTACTGATGCTGTGTTAAAAAAGAGGGACCTGCCTATCAAAGCATGCCAAATTAAGTAATGTAGTTTGGAAAGGCTGTCATTATTGTCAATCATCTCCATCCTGATGATTGTAAGAGGGATCATGAAACAAAGCCTCCACATCTGAAGTTGATGCCCCAATGCAGACAAACCCTCTGTCTACTCCCCCACAAGTTGAGGGGTCCAGGTCTGTTTGGATAACTAGAAAAAGAAATTACAAAAACAAAAAGCTAAAACCAGTGTGATAACAACTGAATGCTCATTATACTATGCTTAGTCAAGAATAATAAAGTATCAGAAGAAAGTTTTGACTGGTATCTAGGCATCCTGAAATTTCAGTCTCATTGCTTATTTTTTAAAAAACCAAGAGCTACACCTTGCCTGAAGAAGTAGCCTCTAATTTTAGAAACGCAACACATTTTGTCTGCTATTGGTAATTCCCCCCCCCCCCCAAAATTAACTAGTTTTCCTGAGTTAGTTGCTATTGTTGCTATTTCTTTCACACTGATCTATTACTTAAAAATAAAATACATGGAAGGGCACCTGGGTGGCTCAGTTGGTTAAGCATCTGACTTCAGCTCAGGTCATGATCTCAGGATCCTGGGATTCAGCCCTGCCTAAGGCTCCCTGCTCAGCGGGGAGCCTGCTTCTCCCTCCCCTTCCCCTTTTCCTCCCCCCACCCTTGCCTTTTCTCTAATAAAAAAATCTTTAAAAATAAATAAATAAAATTTAAAAAAATAAAGTACATGGAAAGCCCAGCTTAGAGAAGCCTTCTAGATGTGTATAGAATACCACTGAATGTCTCAAGATGACAGAATATCACTGGTCTCAAGTAATACGTAATCCTTGTCTTTTAAAGACTCATGTTCCATCTACAGCTTTATGCCAACAGAGCAAAGTAGTCCCTACTTCAATACCTTCTTGAGTATCTGCTTCAGTTGACTTAGCAGTAACCAGTCAAACAAGAGTGACTTCTAGAGTTCTGAAGATATGCCTGGTCTCCTGAGAAAGTAAAATTTCACAGGTGACAGCAGACTGATGTGGGGAAGTAGGCCCTGCTACTCTAACAAAGTATCTTTCGTCCTGTAATTGGCATAAGTGGTGTTTGACACCTCACAAAATTATGCAAGTTAATGGTAAAATCCCTTTAAATATGCCCCTTCAAAAATCTTAGTTCCCCTAAATCAAGTAAAATTTTCTCAAGGGAAATTTTAAATATGAATAATATTAACAATTACCGGATCTCTCTCAAGGGAAGTTTTAAATATGAATAATATTAACAATTACCTGATCTCCACACACTGATCTTGAACAGCAGCCAAAAGTTTTCCATTGCTTTCATGGCCGAGAGAGAGAAAAAAATTCTATGTGAATATTTGCAGCGGTCTTCAACAAAGATGGAATGACTCTAAGACGTTAAAAATCATTTTTAAATGCTTTCGCATCTTCAATTATCCAACTTTTGACCTTAAAACTAAAGGAGTATAAAGGTACCGAAGTGTACACAAAAATGATTCAATACAGGTGAATTAATACATTTAAAAGATACCAATCATATGTGACAAAGTGAATTCACATACAGTAAAATAAAAATAAAATCAAGACTGCAAGCCAAAAGTCCCCAAAATTAATATCCATAATGAAACCTAAGTGCTAATCCCAGTAGAGAAACACATAAATTTTTAACACCTTACCTTGCAAGTACCAAATGCCAGTTTATCTGTTTATTAACCAAGCGAACCAGTCCATCAGGGAGCAAAAAAGGCACAGGGCTGAAACAACACATTAGCTAACTTAAAATCTAATCATGAAAGACACACATAAGTAAATAAATATTATAAATAGCATATAGAGCTATAGCAAGATAAGATTTTTTTTCCATTCGAATGTAAGATTTGAATATTGGTAAACCCAAAACTAAGAGTTACTAATTAGTTATCTGAAATTTGACCACATACATATCTCTTTTTCCAGAAAAACATGGTGGTATGTTCAAAACATAAATTTTATGTCCTTCCTAAGGAAAAGATATCGAAGATACCAGTACCATAGCAGAATGAGCCTGCGAGAAACCCTTCCTGTTACACACACCTAGAAATTCTGACTCGGGCACCTGGGTGGCTCAGTTGGTTGAGCAACTGCCTTCAGCTCAGGTCATGATCCTGGAGTCCCAGGATCAAGTCCCGCATTGGGCTCCCTGCTCAGTGGGGAGTCTGCTTCTCCCTCTGACCCTCCCCCTCTCATGTGCTCTCTCTCTCTCTCTCAAATAAATAAATAAAATCTTAAAAAAAAAAAAAAAAGAAATTCTGACTCAGTCTAACAAATTCTGGTATACAGCTAAACTCACAAGAATGAAAGAAATCTTCAAATGCTAGAAATGAAAGGGGAACTTAAAGTTCGAATTGGGTACAGGTACAAGAACTCAAAACAGGAGGTAACACCTGGGACAGGAAAGGAGCTGCAGGGCACAGAAAGAACAGAAGCTGAAAGGGGGACTCCAGCAAGGCCAGCACCTCCCTTGACCCCTTGACATGACTGCACTCAGTGAAAGGAGGAAGGACTAGACAAACCTCGCCATGGGGAGAGGTGTGGCGAGCATTGTTCAGGAATGTCATCTAAGTCTGGAATTCGGTCTGTGGGAGGATGGGAATGAAATCCCCTATGAAAAAGAAAAATCCCAAACCTTTACTACATGCAAGATCAGACCGCAATTTCACTTCACTCAAGTGGTGCAAGAATCGCCAAGCACAAGCTCACAATAACATCATTCACCAAAGACAGGAGGAAAGGATTCACCGGCAGTGTACGAACAGATACAACAAATTGGGAGTAACGCAGGGCAGGAGGAAATCAAGAAAATAGATGGAAGGGGCGCCTGGGTGGCTCAGTCGTTAAGCATCTGCCTTCGGCTCAGGTCATGATCCCAGGATCCTGGGATCAAGTCGGGCTCCCTACTCAGCAGGAAGCCAGCTCTCCCTCTCCCACTCCCCCTGCTTGTGTTCCTGCTGTCCCTATCTCTCTCTCTGTCAAATAAATAAATAAAATCTTAAAAAAAAAAAAAAAAGAAAAGAAAATAGATGGAAAAGAAAAATAAAGAAAACAAGCTGGTGGGGAAAAAAAAAAACAAGAAAAAAAAAACACCATGGAAATTAGAAAACAAAAAAGTAGGATAAAAGTATCAGTAATATACATTCAGCATATTTATGTTCATTTCTAAAACACAAAATATTTTATACCATGGTAGTTACAGAAATATTATAACAAAGATATGAAACATGCACGTGAACAATACCATCAACTGAGGATGATAATTTCCTCTGGTGGGGAAGGGAGGTGGGGGGGCAAGGAGTTGTAACATTTTGCATAAAAAGAGAGAGAAGGCTATCTGAACCAAACAGCAACAACTGCCTAATTCACATGCAGATAATACCATAATAAACTTGTTCGGACTTAAAAGGTCTATAATTCTCAGTCTGTTTATAATACTTCACAATTAAAAGAAAAAGAAAAAGCTACCTGAAACAAATATTGCCCCGAAACCTTTAAGTTTAATTACTATAAACTCAAGAGCAAAAACTGAATTTTTTTCAGTTAACTTTATGTTACCTATGAAAGTAACATATCGGAAGATTAAATGATCACTTCATGGCACTGACCTATACTGACATATTTTCTGCCCACACTTCCCTAAGATGTTCAGGACTATCAAGCTAGATCACCCAGTGAGCTCAGGAAAAACAGCCTACCTCTTAAATACTCCTCCCCGTCCCTACCCCTCCCTCAGCTCTCATCTCTTTACCCTATCATACTGAACACACACCCCCAAAAAACAAGATAAAATTAAATAAGAAATTAAATCTATACACACACACACACACACACACAGAGCAGAAAAAATTCAGAGCTAATCCTAGAGAAGAGTCAAAGGTCTCTTTTATAAAACCCTATTATCTCTGGAGCTTTTAAGATTAGATGTCCTTAAGGAAAAGCAATCTGTGTTAAATAAATCTATAAAACAATTCCTATACACCTGTCTAAAAGCAGAACTATATCATTTGTCAGAACGATCATTTCTCTGTTCCTTTTAAGCCTGAACACTTACACCATGCCTAAAAAGACTTAACACTGAAAAGAATTAAAAAGTACACAAGAACTGAAACCTAAAGGACCTTCCTTGATACACAGCAACTGAATATTGACTACAAGAATTGTTGATACAATAAGAACAAAATTTTTATTTTTATTTATTTTTTTTTTACTTTTTAAAGATTTTATTTATCAGAGAAAGAGAGAGCACAAGCAGGGGGAGCAGCAGGCAGAGGGAGAAGCAGGCTCCCCGCTGAGCAAGGAGCCCATCATGAAACTTGACCCCAGGACCCTGGAATTATGACTCAGCCCAAGGCAGATGCTTAACCGACTGAGCCACCCAAGCATTCCCAGTTCAAAACATTTTTTTTTTAATTTAATTTTTTTATTCTTATGACAAAATTGTTTTTAAAAAGCTCCCCAAGCATGTGGGCATTCAAGATAAGGCTGAGAACACTCATCAGAGAAAGCAGAAGTCATCCCGAGATATTCTGAATAATGACTAAAGGATGAAAATTACCCTTAGTCGACTGAGATACCTTGTCAGTGTATCAACTGTTTGAAAAGGTCTACTTCATTCACCTGAATGTCAGCAACTGTACCACAATCTGGGACTGAATTCTGAAAACTTAAGTCCCAAATAGGATAATATTTGCATTTGACGTTCATACTGTTCTCTGAAGGACACTTACCTGTACCAGATGTATTGGCGTAAAAATAATAAACGATCTGTAATAAAAAATAGCAAAACCAAATATGAATCAGCTAATCTTTAGGAATCGCTTTCAATTAGTTTCACTGACGATAAATCTAAAATATACTGCAGACTGAATCATTACAAAATATGGAGAACAAAATTCTTAAAATAAAGTATATAATCTAATATACACTATAACTTTTATAAGATCATACATTTGTGTATGTTAAGTCCCAAGTTTGTGTTACTCAAACATTTGAAGTATTTCCTAACAGTACAAAAAGGAAATGTGAGAAATGTGGTTTGAGATGTGGGAAATGTGATTTGAAATGTTAAATTTCACCAAAGACTTCAGTAAAACCAAGGAATAGAGAAGTCACCCTTTAAAACCAAAATATTTGTATAAAAATTAAGATATTATTTTGTACTTTATAGCAAAGTTTAAAAAAAAAAAAAAAACCTAAAATGCACAAGTCCAGGGAAAACAAAATCTCTAACACACTGAAAATAAAGGGACACCTCACTTAAGTAGAGTCGGGAGGCTAGAAGGGGGAGCAGTACACTCAACATCAATTATAGGAGGAAGTGTCAGGCCTCAACAGAAGAATCATCAACAAGAAAGTATCATCAGTTATAGGGCCCAAGAAGGAAGAGATGTACCAATGTACCATCAGACTGCCTACAAGAAATGGACTCCCCCTGCAACTCAGGCGGTAAGAAACCATCATCACCTGAATGCTTTATTCCAATGGGCTTTCATTCAGAACAACCCCTCCCAACTTCCTCCTCCAGAAAATAATATTCTTCTCCTCTGTTTGTTATACTTGGCTATAGTTTTACTGTAACTTGCTTGTCCTGAATTGCAATTCTGTTATTCCTGAATAACCCTCTTTTGCTGGTAGAATAACTGACAGTTTTACTTTTAAGATTAACTACACTATTGACAAATGACGCTTTATATAATCTCATTTAAAATGTGTATGGGAGTGTGAACATGTAGGTGTAGATCAATGAAAAAAAGTCTGAAGGGTAACAGATTTTCTCCAGGTGGTAAAATGAGAAAATTGTTCATTCGAATTTATAGTTATCCATATTCTCTGAATTTCTCTAAATGAATTTTATTACTTGTGTATATTTTCTAAGTTATCAAAATTTTAAAATATATGTCACAATGAAAATTGAATATTCTAGTGCTTATAAGAGAAGATAAAATTATAGTTAATTTCAAGCACTTAACTCCTTTGAAACCGAATCTTCTTTTTAGAAGTAGCTCAAATTCACCAGTTATTACAAGGATGAGCTCTGGAGCCAGAAAGACATGCAGTCAAATTCCAAATGAGTGACCTTGGACAAGTTTCCTCATCTAAAAACATGGAAGTCATAACAGCACCTACCTTGCTGGTCTAATAAAGGATTAGATCAATAAATATAAATAAAGTTCTCACAGCAGCAACGTAATACAGCCAGTGCTCAAGATTTTCTCAGATACTGTGAGCTCATATGCAAACTTTGTCAGGAGTTACATGAATGCTCTGGTTAATCAAATTTTTAATCTGAATAACTCTGACCAGATGTCGCTGAAACATAACGTAAACCACTTAAAATTAAAATACACACATATATAAAATTAAAATCGGATAAAATGTATGCTATTCATTTTTATCAGGCTCTATAAGTCTAAAGAACATTTTAAAATTGCTCAAGTTTTGGGGACACCTGGGTGGCTCAGTCAGTTAAGCATCTGCCTTCGGCTGAGGTCATGATCCCAGGGTCCTGGGATCTAGTCCCACATCAGGCTCCTTGCTCAGCGGGGAGCCTGCTTCTCCCTCTGCCTGCTGCTCCCCCCCTCTTGTGCTCTGACAAAGAAATAAATAAAACTCTTTTTAAAAATAAATAAATAAAATTCCTAAAGTCTCAAAAACAGCGAAGTTATAAATGAAATGAAAAAATTATCTAACTATATCATTGTATAAAGAAAAATAAGCTATACTTACCTCTAATCGCTTTTGTGACGATAAAGGATGCACCATGTTTTCGGTTGCCTCTAGACTGCAATGGGAAAAAAGAATATTACATTTGAGAATTTTCTACTAGTACTTATACAATATGTAAAGTTACATTTCTTTGCTAATACTCAGTGCAGGGTACAAGTTACCAGTATTTACAAATCGCTATTTAGAAACAAAAGAAGTAGAAGCAGGACTGAAAACAGTGAAAGCAAAAGTAAGCATGGTAGAGTTACAGGCATTCATCAGGACACAGGACAAGGACTGAAGATGGAAAGTCAAACACCAAATGTCGAAACACCAGTCCAGAGACAGAAGAAGTCAAGGGAAAAGACCATATTGGTTGCCAGTTCAGCAGTCTACTTGGGTGGGTTAGAAAGGCCTAAAATAATTTTTGCTTGCAGGAAAAGTGCTCGTATGGATTAATAAACTCGTACCTGGAGGCAAATTTGAGTATTTGTTGTATAACCACAGAGAAAATGCTACTAACACGCACACTGATATACAACTGCTACATTAAATAGTTCCTAAGCATAGACTAAACAATAAGCTAAACAATAGCAGGCACTACAAATAATAAAATGTACTAAGGTGCTGTTAAGAGAGGAACATGGACATACAGTAAGTGCAGACAGATACAGCTTAAAAGCACAGGAAAGGTATTTCATTCCACAAACATGAATTGATTATCCACTGATCAGTAATACACAGTTCGGTCCTGGGGAGGGTTATAAAGATGAATCCGATGTAATCGCCCTCCAAGAGCTTGAAGTTGGGCAGGTGAAATCAATAGAACCAAAACCAAAACAAAAAAAGTGCCATGAGGTTTCAATGTAAGTTGACGCTGTACTTTTTTTAATCAATTTATAATGTTAAGCATTCTGAAACATTCCTGTAATTAACCAGTGCTAAGGAGTGAATATGCAAACTTTTCTGACCAATAGCAGCAGCAACAGCCTCCTAGCTACATACCCTACAATATTCACATTGTTCAAGACAAACAGAAACTAAGTATATACTTGAAAAACAACATGTACAGCCTGAAAGAATACATTATTCAAGAATTCAAGACAAGCAAAAACTGCAATGGAAAGGAGGTTAAAGAAAAACTACAAACTTTATAGATAGGAGAAGGAGCAGTTCCTCCAGTAAAGAAACGGGAAAGATGCAAAAAAGAACTCGTATGTCAGGACTTTAATAAAAGTCCTTTTGAATCTTGTTGCATCCTCGCAGTCTAAAACGATGACAGGCACTCAGTAAACATGCTGAACAAATGTGGGTTCCTGGTTCCTACTGTTCACCTTGTGCTGGGAGGCCCCTCTCTACCCAACGACTGAAAACCCTAAGGTCCACTTAAGGTTACCAACCCCCTGAACCCCTTCTTCAGCAAGGAACCCAACCCCAGGTCAGCAGCTCCTCACTCATCCCTGTCGGGGCATTTTGTTCATACCACTATCACAGCGCAATGACACTAAGTGGCGAAAAAGGTTTACTGGATGGTCTGCCATCTAGACTGCAGATACTACAAAAGTTATTCGCCTTTCTACGCCCACCGCCCGACACGGTATCTGGGACGTGGACGGACACACACGTACATTATCTGGGACCCGGACCGACACACTGGCATAATAATGCTTGTTTACTGAAATACACAGGAATGGGTGCAATTCAGCACCAAGGAGGGGTAAAGGTTTGATGCCGCACTCCGCGGCGGCCCTCCAGATGCTGAGGCGACTGACTGTAGGGTCCTGGAAAGTTCTCCCGCTGCACATGAGGATCAGCCCTGGTCAGCTCTTGCCTCGCCCCCCGGAAAGGACCACCGAGAATCCAGGCGGCAGCCGTGCCTTATTAAACTGGGATCCGGAATGGGAAGGTGCGCGCCCCAGAGCCCGAGGGTCTGCCCGGACGACCGAACTCGGGAGCCCAGGACGGACCTCGGGTACCTCCCGCGTTAGGGGACCCAGACCCCTGTTACAAATCCGCGGCGCCGTTGCCAGGGCGACAGCACAAGCGGCGGAGCCCTGCTCCCCCTCCCACCCAGCTCCACCACCCTACGTGGCTCCAGCTACGTGGCCCTGCCCGGACAGCGCCCGCGCCAAGCTGGCCGCAGCTCTGGAGGGGCCCGGTTCACCTGTACTTCTGTCTCCGAGGGCCACTCGGTGTTGATCAACAGGTCATAGAGAATCGTCTCCTCCTCGCTCTCCGCGGGGGCCGGATTCACAGCCGGCACTGATCCGGAGGCCGCCATGTTCGCCCGGGAGCCGAGCCACCGAAGCAGGGCCACTACGGCGTCGCGCGAGGGACAAACTTCCCAGGCCACTGCCGTTTTTGATTCACGGGAAGGGGGTGTGGTTAACTGGGCGTGGAAAGGAAATGCTGGATTAACCCTTTTCAGAGTGGGAAGTACAGTGACTATTGCCTGCCAGGGGTACGACTTAGGTCCCGGTCCCGGGGTACCCCTTGTTTATTAATCTGCGTGAGATAAACAAGTCTGAACCCCTCCTATCCAGCCAGCTTCTGTAAAACAAAAATGGCAAAGTATCTAAGATGCTAGCTTTCATTTGTATATCTGTAGCCAAATACAAAGAGAGTGCAAACAGTGGTTTTTAAATAAACACCAAAAATTATGCAACTCAATAAAGTCAATGAAAGGTGTCAGAGGAATGATGCTATAGGAGCTCAGAAAAGGCAACAAAGTTAACAGAATCAAGAGGAGTGGAGCTTGTCCTTGGTCTTTAACATTAAGTAGAATTTGAATCAAATCGAGGTTTGGGGAGAGTATCTCAAGTAAGGGGGAATGGGGTCAGCAAAGACAGGCAGAGAAATATATAGTTGAAAGAACAGGCAGCTGAATATAACCCAGTAGGAAAAGGGTATGGAGGCAATAAACTTGAAATAATACATTGGGGACCTACTGGGAGGTAGTTAAAATGCCAGCCTCATTTGTTCATTTATTCATTTAACAAATGCCTCTATGTGGAAAACCCTATACTTGCAAGCAGAGTCTATCGTAACCCTAATGAATATACAGTGTACAAGAAATTAGCACTGTGTCACACTCAAAAGAAACACAAATACTGAAGATTTCTTGCAGGAATTACATTGCATAATATCCATTAAGATGCATTAGGCAGTAATGCAATTAAAAGCCTCAGCTGGGAAGCCTAGGGATCCCATTTCTTTCAAAGTTAAATGCTCAAAGCCTGCCCAATATCACCTGCCCGCTCCCCTTACTCTCTCACCTCACTCCTGCTCCTCACCCTTGGCCCTACCACCTTCAGCCTCACTGACCTTGCTCTTTCTGAACACAGCAAGCACACTTCACTTCAGGGACTTTGCAAAAGTTGTTCCTTCTGTTTGGGAGGCTTTCTACCAAATATTTGTCTCTCTCTCTCTCCCTCATTTCCAAGTTTTTGTTCATATGTCACCTTTTCTCCGGAAGCCTACCCTGACTGCTTGTTTTTAAATTTGTAACCACCTTCCCTGAACTCCAGATCTCCAGATCCCCCTTACCTTCTGGGTTGGTTTTTTTTTTTTTTCCATAACACTTATCACCCACAATGCTATATAATGTATGTTTTGTTCTATTTTTGTATTGTCTGTCCCCATTCACTAAAATGTAAGCTCCACCAGGACAGAGTGCACTACTATATATGTACTGATGCTAAAATGGGAAGAAAAAAAAAAACTTAGCTTTTCACCTGTGTAGGGTGAGGGTGTTAACTTCTTATGTTCCCATTCCTACTTTTAGAAATATATCAAACATAATTTGTTTCCCTACCTGATATTGCTAATATCTAATTTTTTTTTAATTTCCTGCTGACTCTTGCTCATGGTGACTTGTTTCTTTATGCACTCTGTGCGTGTGTCATTGTGAATTGGAATCCATTCTGGGAGCAGTTTTGGAGTTCTGGCTTGGATGGTGCCTTCCCCTGGAAAGACTTGCCTTCATTTTTGCAAGGCACCCGTGAGACTTGGATCTCCTTTAAATTAAGACTCTAAATTATTTCAGATGTTACAAATACTGTAAATTCAGGCAGGCTGTGGCCACAAATTCTCAAAGGAGACTTCTATAGCCACTCAGATTCCAAGCTGAGCAGACAAGTTTATTTGCTGTCTGGCTCTGTTTTAGGAGATTTTATCTCCTAATAGGGTTGCTCATTATGGATCCTAATTTTTTGTAGGTTGATCAGTGCTCCAGCTCCCCTCTCCTCACAAATCTGAGGCCTTGACCCAGCCTCTCCATCCCGCCGCACCTCTATCACCTGCCCTGAAATCTAAACTCATCCCTGAGGTGGCTATAATGACTTCACTGCTTCTTCTGTGGATTCTCTTGGCCTGTTGCCAGGACTCGGGGATTCTTTTCCTTCTGACCAACTCATCCACTTATTTTAAAGGCTGTGTTTCTGCTTTTATATTCTAGCTAGCATTCTTGGGGTTTGTAAGAGTCTTCAGGACGTCTTGTCTGACCCATTATCTGAAATGAACCTCCTGAACCTCACAGAGGGAAACACAATGGGGGTAGGCATTCTCCCCAGCTTTGCCACAAATAGCCATGCAGCTCAGATGCACAGACCACAAATAGCAGCTCAACATTGGCTCCAACGGGAGGCAACCAGCAGCATCCAAAAGAAATGGTCTTGTTTGTCAACATGTAGAAGACACCTCTGGGGCTCCCCAGAAATATTTGGGAGGGACGTTTACAAAAGGCTGAGGGTCCTGTGTCACCAGCTAAGAGTAAGACCAGTGAAATGACAGTGTTTCATGTTAGGATGATGACTACCATTCCTGTCCACAGTCTGGGGACACCTAGGGGGTCTCAAATAACACCAATAATTCAAGAATTCAAAAGGCAACTATAGAACCTAAATACTGTAATTTTTTGTGGACAGGAACGACAGCTTTTTAATCTCTATAAACCCAGCTTGAAGGCTGGCCCTGAATACATTTTTCTTGACTGTATGAATTTTTCATGGTTATTTTCCCACTGTTATAGATTAACCCTTTTTTGCTTAAAAGAGAAACTGCAACTTTTTTTTTTTTAAAGATTTTATTTATTTATTTGAGACAGAGAGAATGAGAGAGACAGAGAGCACATGAGAGGGGGGAGGGTGAGAGGGAGGAGCAGACTCCCTGCAGAGCAGGGAGCCCGATGCGGGACTTGATCCCGGGACTCCAGGATCATGACCTGAGCCGAAGGCAGTCGCTTAACCAACTGAGCCACCCAGGCACCCGAAACTGCAACTTTTAAAAGTCATTTATTTTCTCCGATAAAATAGTAATTTTCTCAAGGAAAATTTCTCTGGATAGCCCATTTATGAGCTATATTTTTTCCTACAGTTGTATTGAAATTATGGTCAAGTCCAGTTTATCCTTGAGTTTCTGCTAATGGAAACCTACAATGGGAATATTAACCAACGGAACAAGGATTCAATGAAGCCGATGAGGAATTAATAATGTGTTTGGTAGAGCAAAGTACTAACTTTTTAGAAGCTATTACATAGGATTGGACACCCTCTACAAAGCTAAATTAAACACCAAGGATTAAGAACCATTTGAGGTAGAATTATTAAACGTCTTCCAATTTTAATGATGTTACCTCTTCAGTGGAATTTCATGCAGTGAATTGTTTCCTGGTGAAGTCCTTATCATTTTAGGTTTCTCTTTAGATAAAAATGTATACTCAGTGTTAAACTCTCAGTTTTTTAAGTTTAAATTGTTATATTCTGATACAGACATGAGATGAATGATTTTAAAAGAAGCTTTCCAACCTAATTAAGTCCTAAAGAAATTAACCAAAAGAAAAATTAAAGGCATTTAAGGGGAGACACAAATCTTTACCAAAGTTAGGTCACCGAGGAATAAAACAGTATGTTAAAGTCAAATATACTGATATGCTAGGAATTGCTCTGGAATTGACATTGAACCTAAGAGGTGAAACTCAATAGTTTTTCAGTGAATGTACATTTATAGAATGGCATCTCTTCTACCCCAGTGGATCTTGACTTGTACAATCTTCCAATTCCTTCTCTGCCTCTGGCATAGACTCTAGATTCTGAAAAACTTCCTTTTGAATAACAGCTGTTACTGACTAGTTCTATTGCTTTGCACAAATTATTTAATCTATCTGTGCCTTGGTTTCCTAACTAAAGTAGGAAGACCTAAAGTAAGGCATTGTTCTGACAAAAATTCTGACCAAACTCTAGATGTTCTCCTCGAGTCGCACGTTCTTCTGACTGAGCCAGCCAGGTGCCTCCTCTGAGTCTTCCTCTTGGGTCTATTAAAACATGTAGATTCTCTGGGACGCCTGGGTGGCTCAGTCGGTTAAGTGGCTGCCTTAGGCCCGGGTCGTGATCCCAGGGTCCTGGGATCAAGTCCCACATCGGGCTCCTTGCTCAGCAGGGAGCCTGTTTCTCCCTCTCCCACTCCCCCTGCTTGTGTTCCCTCTCTCACTGTCTCTCTCTGTCAAATAAATAAATAAAATCTTTAAAAAATAAAAATAAAACATGTAGATTCTCAGCACAAATGATATTGTCCACCCCCTTCTCCCACCACTAAAAAGCTTAAACATTAAAAAAATTTTCTAACACCTCAAGATACATCCCTAAGATGGTCCCAGTGTCCCCCTTCCCCCAATGTGCCTGTTTGAAAAAGCTAGAACTGTTTGTTCTAGCCAACACCTGGCGGCCCCTGACCACCGATTCTTATTCCCTAAAATGAATTTACAATGGTGAATCCTCCCTCTGTCCCTTTGAGGTGTATATATACATATATATCTATATATATATCTCTATAGATACATATATATAGATATATATATATATATATTTCCTGCAACTCAGGAGTGTCTTTCTCAAGGACCTGAAAGCTTTCCTTTGAAATGTAATCCTCAGGAAGAACAGGGCCTCTGTGTTAGAAGTCTCTGTGTAAGGATAGAATCCTAACTTCCATAATTGCCAGCTAACACAGATGGCCTAAAATGCATTTACACTGACCAACCCTTTGTAATTTTTCACTTCCCTGACTTTGCTTAACCTTCCACCGGTTCCCTTCCCTATTCCCTGATTTTCTTTTTAAAATGTTCAGCCAAGCCTGTATAAATCAAAGTTTACTTAGTTCATTCTGGACTTTCTTTAATGCAACAATGTATTACTGATTAAAACCTGTCCTTACCACTTTAACCAGTGTCTGGCTCGTTTCATCTTTGACAATTCAAGAAGTGAGAAAAAAAAGTGAGAAAGTGAGAAAGTGAGAAAAAAAATGTTTTAAATACAATAAGATATAAAATAAAATAAATAAAATAATATAGTAGACATCTAAGAATAAAGCCATGAACTCAACATGACCAAGTAGATAAGCTCTAAAAAAAAAAATCAGTTCTAAAATCATCTCACTACATATGTGGTCCAGGGATGCCCACATCCATCAAAACATGTTTAAATGCACATTTCTGGACTCCATTTCAGATGGGAGCAATCAAAATTCCTGATGGCAAGACCGAGGAATCTGAGTTGAAAGAGCTCCCCAGAGTAATTCTGATCTACTTGAGTTTAAAGATCAGTGGCCTAATCAAGTATAAATGTGCAGGTGAAAAATTTCTTCTAAACAAGCAGGTAGGGCATAGTACTTATTCTGTTGGCCTTAGCACTTATTAGGTAAGATTTCTCAAATAAAAATTAGGAGTGGAGGGTGGGGAGGGAAAAGAGCAGGTATGGAATTCTGCCCTTTTCTCATCAGAACCCACATAAATAGGAAAGAAGTCTAGGCCAAAGGACCGCAAGTCTTCCAGTCCTTCCATGGGGGGATATAGTCCCTTGAATGGATGCATAAAGCTTCTATGTCCCCTGTTCTTGAATCTGCATTGGGTCTGTGCATGATTGCTCTTACATCTGAGCCTAGACTTAAGGCTTAGCAGCTTCTGTTTTCTCCCTCTTAGACTCCTGAGCTGCCAAGAAGGCCGGGCTATGCTACTGGAGAGAGAGGCCCAGTGGAGAGGCCCCAAAGGGAGGTGACTGGCAGCATCCAGAAGAAATAGTTGTTTGCCAACCTGCTGCCTTGCCTTTAATCTTTTTTCTCAACTGATGCTAACACCATTCACCCAGTTATCCCCACTAGAAACTCAGGAGTAGTACCAATGCCTTTCCTCCTCTCTCATTTATCCCACTTTCTCTACCTGCCACGCTGCCCCCAGTCAAATCCAACACTGCCAGCTTAATGATATTGCTCTTACCTGTCGCTTCCCGTCTGACATTCTTTCATGGTCCTGGTTCAAGTTTCAGTTACTTCTTTTTTTTTTTTTTTAAGATTTTATTTATTTATTCATGAGAGACAGACAGAGAGAGAGAGAGAGAGAGAGGCAGAGGGAGAAGCAGGCTCCCAAGGAGCAGAGAGCCTGATGCGGGACTCGATCCCAGGACCCTGGGATCATGACCTGAGCCGAAGGCAGACGCTTAACCATCTGAGCCACCCAGGCGCCCAAGTTTCAGTTACTTCTTATGTGTGTTACTGGGATAACCTGGTAGTGGTGCTCTACAAATACATTCTTCACAAGACCCCCAGAAAGAGTTATATAAAATGAAAATCTGATCATATCACTGCCTTGCTTGCTTTAAATCTGCTTCACCCACAACAGTGGTTCTCAAACTGTTGTCCCCAAACCAGCAGCATCAGCATCAGCGTCAGCATCACCTGGGAACTTGTGAGACATGCCAATGAGAGGTCTACTAACCCCAGACCTACAGAATCAGAAACTCTGGGAAGGAGGGCCCCACGTCTGCATTTTAGCAAGCCCTCCAGGAGATTCTGAGGCACACTGAGGGTTGGGAAACACTGACTTACCAGATTAAACCAATCTTCTTCATCTGACAGACATAGTCCTCCCTGATCTAATCCGGGTCCAACTGCTGTAGCCTTATTTGTATCCATTGGATGATTTGAACTTGACATCTGAAGAATGGAGAAATGTTTGTTATGTTCAGGTGTAGGAGCTCATCTCCAAAAATGCCCACCAACAATTCCAGCCTCATTTTATCCATGCTCTTGTGTAGCTCCCTCCACAGGGAAGAGGGCTTGTCCATGTAACCAGTAGGGTATTGTGGCAACAATGGTATGAGACACGGGCAGGGAAATATGGAATGTGTAGTGGAAGAAAGTGGCTGTAAATAATAGCTATGACTAGGGGCGCCTGGGTGGCTCAATCTTAAGCGTCTGCGTTCGGCTCAGGTCGTGATCCCAGGGTCCTGGGATCCAGCCCCGCATCAGGCTCCCTGCTCAGCGGGAAGCCTGCTTCTCCCTCTCCCACTCCCCCTGCTTGTGTTCCCTCTCTCGCTGTGTCACTCTCTGTCAAAAAAAAAATAAATAAAATCTTAAAAAAAAAATAGCTATGACCATGTGACCAGTTTCAGAAATGTGACTACAATTGTCATATTTCTTCCCTATTTTGTTATGAATGTGTGTGTTACACATACACGCTAAGCAAATATATTTCCTTTCCTCTATTATCCCTTTATCATGTAACATAAGATGTATTTATTTTATGTCCTAGTATTTAAGTATTGTTAACTTAACATAATGGTATTCAAATGAGAAGATACCGAGAAGAGTAAACATCATGCAAGGAATTTGCATCCTCATCTGGGGAAAGGGTTAGTGAGTTTTCAGTTGTACACAGGACAGTTGTATCATGTTAGCTGGGAGTGTGACCTTGTCATTGTCTTTGTTTGGAGATTAAGTATAGTTTAAGAAGATACACATGGGGACCAAGTTGACAAGGGGCGAATTTGCGGTGCTTAATTTTATACATCCACTTGTCTGGGTAACATTGGGCCTCATTCAATCAGTGGAAGGCCTTGACAGAACACAAGGCTGACCTCCCGCAAGGAAGAGGAAATTTTGCCAGCAGACAGCCTTCAGACCTGAACTGCATTATCAGCAGTTTCTGGTTCTCTAGTCTGATAATTGCATGAGTTATTTCTTAATTGCATGAGTTAATTTCTTAAGTCTCTTTCTTTATATATATATATGTACATATATACATCCTTTTGGTTCTGTTCTCTGGAGAACTCTAATACATGGCCACACAAATTTATACCCCGTCCCACATGCTTTTCTTATAATGAAATTCTACCACTCATGTTTCAAGTGGTTATATCTAGAATCCCCTTGAACCTAGACAGATCTTTATAAATGCCTCAATTCATAGAATAGGGAGGAAGGGATACTGCTTGACTTCAGAAGCTTGGTCATTAAAGATGACCTGGTCCTTGGGATGCTGCCTTTGGAGTATAAACATTATGTTGTGAGGGAGTCCAAGTCACATGGAGCGGCCACAGTTAGCCAACAGCCCCAGCCAGGGTGTCGATGACAGGAGAGCATCAATTACATCATGGGAGTGAAGGAACCTTCGAATGATTCCAATGCCTAGGCTTTGAGTCTTTCAGTTGAAACGATAGGTATTGAGGAACAGAGGTAAGTCATTCCTGCTGTGCTCTGCAAAGGTTCCTCACCCACAAAATCTATGGGCATAATAAATGGATATTTTATGCCACTACATTTGGGGGTAATTTGTTATGCAGCCGAAGTACCTGGAACATCACTATTCAGAGCTATACTTAAAGCAGCTGCCATGAATTCCCAGTCTTATTATTGTAATATCATAGGAACCTATGACCAGGTAGTATAAATTTCCATATTCACAATTATTTTCTCCAGGCATTTTGAAGAATTCTTGGCCATCTTTCTTATTGCCCCTGCTGCTGCTGCTTTTTTTTAATATAGCACATTGTCTTGTTTCAGCCAGCTTTAAATAAAAATCACAGACCTTGTTAACAAGAAAACCTGTGATCAGTTTCACAGACAGGAAGGGGATGCCGGGAAGCAAGGACACCAGGAGGGAGGCTGAAAAAGCAAGCCTGAAGCCTGTGTGCAGATGCAAAATGGCTCTCTTCTGTGGGTAATGGAACTCAGGGGTCCTGGCACATTCTGGGCAGCTGGATTCAGAACATTTTTCTGGTGCACAGTCTGTTCTTAAACACCCACAACCTCCAGGCCATGTTCTCTTGCTCAGGCTCCAAGTGTCATGCCATCTCCCCAAGAGCCATCAGCATCACTCACAGGGGCTGATGAGCACTCAAGATGGCGGGCGTGGGAGAGAGAGTGGCATTCATTGCCTGCCGGCCAGTTAGCACCCAACCATAAATCCTGTCCCTCCTGGCTAGCTTATAATGAGACCGACACTGTTAGTGAGATCTCTTTTCCTGTTTTACAGTCCCTCTGGAACTCATCTGGGTTGTCCTTTGTCTCCCTCTCCCCGTATATCTGGAGTGATGGACTTTATAGCCACTTCTTCAGGGGATAGAGAATTATAGATCTCTGGATTTATGTCTGTTTGCCAGACCCTCTCTGGTTCCTGCACCATAAGGCGAATGCTGGGGCAGCGAGAATGATGTTGCATTCTAATAGATCTGGACCAGCTTCTGACAGCTTATTTTGACCAAAGCATAAAATTCAATGATTGTTGCTCAGCTTAGAAGCTACAGGAAATTCAGAGGGGAAAAAAGAGGATGTTTAAGCGTGAACCTCCCTGTCTCCAAACTGCTTTCTGAGTAAGGCAAATGGAGAAAAACAGGGTAAGCTAAGGCCAACAAATTTAATAACAACAATGGCTGATCTGGAAGGAACACGATTTGTCCCAATGATGCTGTATGAAAATACTGTTTCCTGATTTTGTGGGATTACCACCTGCTACTTGAACAGATCAGGGGTCTGTTATGAAAGCAAGGGGGTGTGGTCGCCAGCCTCTAAGATGGCCCCCAAATGATCCTTATCTACTGGCACTGACACCTCTTTGTGTTTTCACACTGAACACGACTTTGTGACCAATAAAGCACTGCAGAAGTGACTGTGTGGTTTTGATGGCTAGCCCATGAAAGATATCACACACTCTATCTTGTTCTCTAGGACCACTTGTTCTGGTGGCAAGGGAGCGGGGCTTGGGGGGTGGGGCACCAGCAGCCATACCCTGAGAACATTCAAGCAGCCAAGGAAGAGGTCTATGTGGAGAAGAGAAGCCTCCTGCTAACAGCCACACAGTCATGAGAGCGAGCTACCTTTACAAACTGAGCCTCCCTCCCCAGCCTCAGATGATTGCAATCCCCACCAGCAGACTGACTACAATAACAAGAATGACTGTCAGCAGAAGTGCCTGGCCAGGCTGCTCCTGAATTTCTGTTCTAGAGAAACTGTGAGTGATAATAAACGGTTACTGTTTTAAGTCCCTAGATTGTGGGGCAACTTGTTTTGTAGCAAGAGATACCTAATGGGGATATATCAATTAGGGTTAGATTTGGCTGTGTGGGACAAAGAGCCCAAAACAAGTAAGATAGATGTTTATTTCTCTCCCATGTAAGAAATCTCGAGTCACAGTTTTGGCTAGAATGGTGCCACTTACTAGGGACTCAAGCTACTTCTCCCTTTTTGTTCTGCCATCCTCAATATATGGCTCTCTTCTCATGGTTCAGGAAGGCTGCTCAAACTCTAGCCATCATGTCCACAGTCCAGCCAACAGGAAGGAAGAAGAGCAAGAAGAATATATCACCTCTCTTAAGGAGCCTTTTCTGTGTATGCATTGGCCAGAACACAGGCATATGGCTATATCTAAGTCCCAGGGAGGCTGGGGAGTCCTTATTCTGGGCAGCCATACGTCCAACTAAGAGTCAGAAATTTAAGGAAAAAGAGAAATAAATATCAGGGCAAACTAGCAGTATTTGCTAGCTGGAGATTGGCATCAAACAGGATTTGCTGCCAGGTGCTAGCTTAGCTGAATCTCAGTAACAACCAGGAGCTTGCTGAGAAGATAGGGGTGGTTATACTTTATATGTCTGTACACTCTTTGCCAATCCCGGCCTCAAAAGATTGAGTCTGTTTTCCCTTTTTATGAATCTGGGCTGGCCACATGATTTGTGTTAATCAACAGAACGTGACAAAAGTGACAGTTACTACCTCCCAGGCTGATTTAAGAAATATGCAGCATCTGCTTTCTATCTTTAGAGCACATCCTCTTGGATCCCAGCTACCGCGTGGGAAGTCTGTCTTCCCGGGACGAGTTTTGCTGTGAGAAGATCCAAGCTGGCCTGTGGAGAGAGGGAGACCATGTCCATACATGGCATGTGGCACCACACACAGCAGTGAAGTCTTCTCAGACCTTCCAGCCCAGCTAGATGCCTGCTGAAGGCAGCTCACAGAATCATAAGCAAAGACATTGGTTATTGTATTCATTTTGGAATGGATGTTACACAGCAAGAGATAACCGAAACTAAAAAGGAAAGGCTATGCTAGGGAGAGGAAGCAGCATAAGAAAATACACAGCTGTAAGAGGCAATCTGGTGTATGTAAGGAATCCTACATCATTTAATTTGCTGGAGGGTGAAATGACCCTAAGTCATCATCTGGAAGTAAGCAGGAGGCTGGGTATGGAGGGTCTGGTGCGTGCCATACTAAGGAGGGTGGGTTCAGGAGCCTTACCAACTATGAACTGTATCAAAGGGAAGGGGGTTTCCTATTGGAAGGTTGGCCACATGAGGTTTACTGATAGCAGGATTCAGGATCTGGAGCCAAGTACTCTAGAGTCCTCTCTTCTCCTAACCTGTGGATGGGAGGGTAGACTCCCTGGGCAGCACTGGAGGAGGCAGAAGCTTGTGGTTTCATGTACGGAACGATGGGTAGGTTTGTATCATATGAAGAAGGACTTGGGTATGTATCATGAAGATATCGCATTTTCTGATCAACTTCTTTTACATTAAGACAACTTTTTCTCCCTTACTGCTTCCATCGTCTTGGGGGTTGGATCCTTAGGAACTAGGCAGCTTGCTTTATCTTTATCAAGAACCAGATTGAGATCTGAGGAGGGGGTTGGGTGTCAATCAAAAGGTCAAAGTAAACAACCTGATTTGACTTCTATTTCCTAGGCTGGATTCAGGGTCACTGTATATGACACATTTCATTCTTATTTTTGGTTGTGAGGAAATGACCAGGTATTCAAGGACTGTTTTTGATGGTGCCTTCATGAGCCAGGCCAAAAATGTCTCCTCCTTAGAGCCACAATTGATTGCTTATTGCTCTATTCTAGATCATTTGAAAACATTTTCTGAATGACGCATTACACCAAATCCATACCGATGAATGTTTCATCTCCATTCTTTTCTGTACCTATTGGCAATGTGTTAGGTTGCAAGCAAGAGAGAATTATCAGTGGCTTAAGTACATAAGGCATTCTCAAACCACAAGAGATCTAGAGGTAGCCAGACCTGGGCTGGCAACTTGGATTACCATTGTCATCAAGGATCCAACCTCCTCCTATTTTGTTTCAATAGCCATAGCATGAAGCTTTCATCTGCATGACGCATTGCTGTCTTTCCAGGCACCACGTCCAGGTCCCAGGAGGAAGAAGAGCACGTGCCAGTCAGGTCTTTATCTTTTAAAGAGTCCCTACATGGGACTTCCATTTATATCTCTCTAGGCGGAACCGGGGCTCATGGCTATCCCTCTCTACAGGGGAGTCGGCAAAGATGATTAGTTTTTTCTTTTCTTTTCTATCTCCCAGTCTGTATAATAGAGAAGATCAAGGAGGAAGGGGGCTGTGTGTGGCTTTCGGGTGGCCAGTCGACAGAGTCCTTCGCTGGACCCCTTCTCTTTACACTGTCCTGGGTTTCTGAAGGGCATATTTCCCAGGCCTGTCTTAGTAGTTGCAAAATCAACCGTAGGTTCTTGAAAATACACAGCACAGTCTTTCTGGGTACATGGATTATGTACTAAAATTCCACCACAACATGATTATTGAGGTTCAAAAGACCCAAATACATAAAATGTGGGGTTCTATGTGAGGTTCTAGAAATAAATGTGGGGGGAAAGTCCCAGCTAGTAGTTTTAAATCCAGTGCAAACTCTACCAGGGCTCAGCTGCAGTTTGGCGCCACCTGCTGATGGTTGTCATCCCACCTAAAGACCTAGGAGTGGCTGGTTTTCTGGGATTCTAGGACTTTCCCTGATAGTAGGCCTCCAGGTTATCAGCTTGTTCTGGGAAGAGTAGACCAGCAGCATACTGGACTGGGGGCACTTATCCTCTGTCTCTTGGTTTAGTGAAGGAGTTGCCTGCTATTTCTTTGCCTGGCCTTGTCCTTACCTGCCAAAGTGGGTAGCCAATCACATTTTATCCCAGTTCACATTATTCAGTGTATTACCACACCCCCACACACCGCCCCCCACTGATATTTATTAAAGTAGTATATTAAATGAGCTAAACCTGATAGAGCATAAGCAGAAACCATCATTCCTTCCCTTCAAACCCTCTCTATGGGCTATTTCTTTCCCTGACCTAGATAGAGCCTCTGGCATCTTCCAAAGCTTTTCTGGTTACTCTCAGATAATGAAAAGTGGTCTGGTTTCTTCCATCACAATGAGAGCCTCATTTCTTTAATTAAATAAGCAAGTCCAGTGTAATGATCAAACTTCACAACTTGAACCAAAATTGTAGCTTCCTCCCTCCCCGGGTTGGCAATGGGGTGGAGTGTGTGGCCAGTCTCTGCTCTCCCCTCTCCCATTAGCTGTTGTTTCTGGTGTCTGGAGAGAGAAAAAGTCATGTGTGCTGGGGGAGATACCTACCTTCATCTGGCTGTTGCCATGTAATCTGATTCTGGGGCTCTCTGGTTCAGTCATGTGCAAGGATGATTCTCTGAGGGGGTACTTTCTGTGGGTATCTTGGAGATTCTCTTGTTGGTATCTTCCCGGTGCAACTCACTTGAGGCAGGTGATACTGCTCCTCTGCTTAGAAGGTAGGAATTCAACAGGGCTCTTTGGGAGCCTGCCTGCTGTGTCACTTAGCTTCTCCAGGCAGCTCTTTGGAACACATTTCCTTTGAAGATAGCTTCAAGTCCACTCCCACAGGTCCAGGGAGCCCTTGGGGGAAAGGTCACACGTGTTCCCCCACAGGTGTTGGAAACGTGCCCTGCTCCCTCAGCAGCCTTGCCCTTCCCTTTGTCTCTGCCTGCCACAGCTTCTCACACAGCATGTCTAATGCTTCCCAAAGCCCAGAGATCAAAAATTCTCTGAGTAGTCCCCTAGAAAACACTTTGTCTTGAGGGAGGAAAAATGCCATAGGAGGTCAACAACTCTCGTCAGAGAAATCTCTTTTTCTTATACTTCCAATCCTTTCACACATTTAATGTGGGGATTGGCTAAAGGCAAATCCTGCATGGTATGTGATCGCATGTCTGTCTTCAGAATGTGGCATCTATTCAGAATTGCTACATTGCATAACTCTCAGGGGTATCATTTGTAGAAATATATATAAAATGTGTGAGGTTATAGAATATAATGTAAGTGGTGCCCCCTGGAGGTGTGAAGCTCCAGGGCTGAACGGAATGTATCGGCCTTGGCTTTTGGAGCTTCAGGTGAATCCTGTTACCTGTAACAGTAACACAGCTAACACATATCATCACCACGCGCTATGCTTTCCCTATTTTGTTGAGTCTTCCTAACAATCCTATCAGGCAGGTACTCTTACTCATGGGTATTTTACGGATGAGTAAACGGAAGCCCAGACTTGTTAAGGTTACACAGGTTACTCAGGAAGTGGGGGTCCTGCAGTTGTACTTCCAACTCCGTCCGCGCATCTTGCCTGAGGGGTTCACTTTCCTTCGTGTCATCCTGGGGCAGCCTAAAGATGGTACAGCACGCGCCCTGCAGTGATGCGCACAAGGCTCAGACGCCACGCTGCCTCGCAGTAACTGTGTGTGGCTTTAGATGAGTTACTTAACTTTCCTGAATCTTCGGTCCTCATCTAAAAATACTAACACTACCTGACAGGAGGTGTGGGTAGGATTGAACATTCATTTACTCTTCCTCTCACTCCGCAAAGAGAAAGGAGTCAAAAAGGCACGGCAGTCAAATGACCTTGGAATGCTCAGTACATCAGACCCCGTGTCAGGGAGGCTGGGAGACCCAGACCAAAAGCATTAAGTGGGGCGCCTGGGTGGCTCAGTTGGTTAAGCGACTGCCTTCGGCTCGGGTCATGATCCTGGAGTCCCGGGATCGAGTCCCTGGATCGAGTCCCGCATCGAGTCCC
>NW_023270305.1:4600628-4666091 GCF_011800145.1 Mirounga leonina
ATCGAGTCCCGCATCGAGTCCCGCATCGAGTCCCGGGATCGAGTCCCGCATCGAGACCCGCATCGAGTCCCGCATCGGGCTCCCTGCTCGGCGGGGAGTCTGCTTCTCCCTCTGACCCTCCTCCCTCTCATGCTCTCTGTCTCTCATTCTCTCTCTCTCAAATAAATAAATAAATAAATAAATCTTAAAAAAAAATAAATAAATGAAAAGCATTAAGTGAATGTCTTGGGTGCTCGTCTTCAGAGGTTGGGGTGCTCAGAGAGGCTGCGGAGAGGGCCATGTTTTAGCGTCAGATCATCCTGGGCCACTGTGTGCCCCTCATCACATAACGTCTGGTTCCTCACGTGTGGAAAAGTGGTCCTGGTGACACATGGCACGCTCTAAGTAAACGGAAACCATCAGCACGGCTAATGATGATGACGGGTCCCTGCGGAAGGCGGGGTCCCCGCGGCAGGCGAGGTCCCGCTGAACCTGGGCAACGCGCGGCGCGCTCCAGGGCGGGCCTTTTCTGCGGCCGGAACGGTTCTCCCGGGGCTGGGGTCCTGCCCGGACTCGGAAAGCCGCAGACCGAGGGCCGGAAGCCCGCGCTGCCACTGCGAAGCGTGTCCGTGCGGAGGGAGGGAGGGCGAGCGAGCGAGCGAGCCGAGCCGCGCACGACCGGGCGAAGATGGCGGCCTTTTCTGGTGCGTCTTTGGAGCGGGGCGGGGGCTGCGGGCGGCTCCATCCGCGCCCCGGCGCTGGGGCGGCCGGCGGGGAGCCATGGGACGGGGGCGGACGGGGGCGGCGCGGCCCGGGAGGGAGCTGTCCGCAGCGGTCTCGGAGCTGCGGGGAGACCCCTCGCGGGGCCCGGGCCGGTGCGCCTCGGTGTTGGCGAGTGCCTTTCTCTCTGGGGGTTGGCCGGGCGTCCCCCTGCTCCCCCTGGTCTTCCGCCCGCCCGGGGACTCGCGGCGGCGGAGCGCTAGGCCCGCCCGCGCGGGGACTCGCGGCGGCGGAGCGCTAGGCCTCCTGCCCGTTTGACGTGGCAGTGGTGCCCGGGAGCCCTTTTCTGCGCGCGCCTGGGGCTCGGCCGGCCGACGGGCGGCGGCGCGTGGGCAGGGCTCAGCCGGACGTGACCGTCCTGCCTCTGTCGGTCTTTCCAAGCCTTTCTGGAACGAAAAGCCCCAGGCGCACGTCTGCTGTTGATTTGTTGTTAAACGCGGTGATAGCGGCATTAACGTTAAATATTGAAGCACGTTCGTCCGCATACACACTGGCGCATACGTTTTGAAAGCTCGTCTGTTCTTTATTCGCTGTATGATCCCCTCCTTTATTCCAAACAGTAATTCGAGGTGGCATATTTAACCCCAGAGTTGTGACTTTTCCCTCTTCTTTGTCATCCTTTTTACATCCATAATTTTACGAAGCTTCCATAAACGTTATACATACTAAAGGTGGTGAATTTATGTAACCGTAAGTGTATCGAGTTAGGCCTAATATCGTTTAATGTTCTGAACCTTTTAAGATGACTTCTGGGGCGCCTGGGAGGCTCAGTCGGTTAAGCGACTGCCTTCGGCTCAGGTCACGATCCTGGAGTCCCGGGATCGAGTCCCGCATCGAGTCCCGCATCGGGCTCCCTGCTCGGCGGGGAGTCTGCTTCTCCCTCTGACCCTCCCCCCTCTCATGCTCTCTCTCTCTATCTCATTCTCTCTCAAATAAATAAAATCTTTAAAAAAAAAATGATGACTTCTGATATAACACAGTACTGTACTTCCTTCAGTTTACTCCTATAAGAACGTTAGGAATTCCACATCTTTAAGTCACCAGAGAGGATTTCTGGTTAGTGTTAGTTGCATCTCCTAAACGGAGGCAAGGCGGCGTCCACTTAGAGTGGTAGCTGGTTTTCTTTCCCCAGCTCTCCTAAAACAAGATTTTAGAGCCTGAGATGCGTAGAGCAGTTCCAGATTGTCCTTTTATAGGTTTGCTTCTTTGGGAGTCAGGCACAAATTTCAAGAATGTTAGAGTCTGTGATAGGAAATAAAGACATGGAATCACAGAACATGAATATTCCTGTTTTTCTCTTAAATAGTAAAGTGTTCTATTTAGAGAAAACGTGGTTCCAAAGCAAACATGCAGAGAACATGACTAGGATGGAACAAAACGTCTAGAATTTGCTGAAAGCAGTCTGTGGTTGCTGCGTGCAGTGTCACATTTCAGAGGCAACTTGAGCTTGCAGTAGAGACTGCAGCATATTTAAGACCATCACTCCCCTTTTTTCAAACACTTAGATTTTAGAGAGAGAATATAGCTGGACTCTAACGGGAGCAATTCTTAGAAAGGTCTGCTTGGATATACAACTTCAGATCTTGATTAGTTTTTTGATCTGTGGATTTTCCTGGGGAGATTTAGAGGTAGGAGAACTTTTTTTGAAAACGACTTTCATACTTACCCATATAGTTAATATTCATATTAACTAGTTGACTATGTACTAAAGTTTTAGTGTTGTACCTATTATATTAATTGCTAGTATGATTCTTCTCACATGCAAAGGAAAGCTGTTTTTCTGGTGCATATATTCAATGTGTAGATTTGTGCCTTTTCACAAATAATTATAAGAAATAAAAAATTTCCAAGTTGGTTATCTCTGGGGCTTAGGAATGTTTGAGTGTTGTTAATTTTCTAATAGAAATACGTATTTTTGTAGTAATAATAAAAGCTTCATTTTGTAAATGCAGACTTAAAAATTACTTATTTGGAAAGGAGGTCTACACAATCCAACTAACTACATGTGTAACTACCCTCTACAGTTCATTTGAGAAATGACAAAAATGACAAAATACAATCAGAAATAACCAAATCTATTAATTTAGGACTGGTTTCAAAGTGAATTATTTAAATATCTGAACAATTAAGAACAGTAGTTCTTCAGCTGTGACTTCCAGTTACTCAAGTTTTCACTCGGCCCCTCCCTTTTTAGTTAGCCAGAGTTTGATTATGGTTGCCAATAAGTGTGGGTCTCTGTCTCCACTTGGCTGTTCACTTTTCTCAGATCGCTGAGGCTAATCACATGGTCCGCAAATAGTCAAGGCACATGACTTCCACATTGTTTCTGTATAAAACAACCAAGATGTTGGTTGAGAAACCTCTCTCCAACTCTGGCAGATTTTTCACCAGTCATAGCAAGGAAGCACTCACTGCTGACTACTGTGTGTCAAGTGACAACTATGTGTCAGATGTATTACATATTACCAACTATAATCTTCCTATAGCCCTACAAGGCAGGTCATATTAGTGATTTTGTGTGGAGAAAATAGGTTTATAGCTTCGTAAGCTCTAGAGCTCGCTTAAGGTCGCTTTGCTAGTGAGGGTTTGTATTTTAACTCAAGTCTGTTAACTATACTCTTTTAATGGTGCCATAGTCTGGCGGTACTAAGTAACAACTATGCTCCAAAGCCTTTTCCCTTTTCTTTGAACAGTAATTTTAAAAGCAGTATTATTTAAGTTTAATATGTTCAGTTTTTTAAAGTGAATTTTTATTTTCAGAGATGGGTGTTATGCCTGAGATTGCTCAAGCTGTAGAAGAGATGGATTGGCTGTAAGTACACAAAGCTTAAATGTACCTGTGACAACAATGTTCAGTAATTTAAACAGTGGCTAGTGAACTTACAAAATATTTTTGAGTCTAGTTGAGTAAAATTCAGTTTTTCTTAAGATTCTCTTAAATTATAGAAAGCTTCCTTTTTAAACTTTTTAAACTTTGATTTATTTTTAACTGGAAAAGATCGGTGCTATTTACCAAATAAAGTTTTCTTTTAGGTTTATAGTTTAACATAACTTATTTAGCATAGGTACTTCTCTTTTTACTAACTAAAATTCTTCAAAATATGATTCTTTTAGTCTCCCAACTGATATCCAGGCTGAATCTATCCCACTGATCCTAGGAGGCGGTGATGTACTTATGGTATGTTTACATTTGGGGAGGTATTTGAGAGCTGAGGACACACATTTCTGGGGCTGTTTGTGACCCACTTGAAGAGCTCCATAGGCTTAGAAATGTTATTTTCACCAAATTACTTTTATTCACAAACATTTAGGATACACATACTGTATTCAAAGTAATGAGGCAGAAGTTGTGCGGAACACAAGGGTGAATAAGATGCAGTCTTTACCCTTGAGAAGCTTAAATCCAGTAGCATAGTAAGACAGGTACACAGATAAATGTCTGTCATACAAAGGGCTCTACTTGGGGGAAGTATATTTTGGACAAAGGAAAGATGAAAGAGAAATGCTCTATACGTAGAGAATGTATCAACAACAACAGTGAGTAGGAGAATGCAGGATATGATCCCAGAATAATTCAATTAGATGGTAGCATAAAATGTATGTGTGTGGGGGGGGAGGTGTATAACTTGAGATAAGATGGGAAGTATATAGTGGGTCAGATTATTTGGGCTCTTTCTCAAGTGTCATGTTAAAGAATTGGTATTTGTTGGCAGGGCGGAATCATGGGAAATTTAAAAAAAAATTTATTTAGAGAGAATGCCTGCAAGAGCCAGGGTTGGGGGAGGAGCAGAGGGAAAGGGAGGGAGAATCTTAAGCAGACTCCCCCAAGACTGGAGTCCGATGTAGCGGTCCATCCCACAACCCTGAGATCATGACCTGAGCCAAAACAAGGAGTTGGACACTTAACCAACTGAGCCGCCTCAGGTATCCTGGGATCACTGGAAATTTTTAACTGGGGATGTGTTATGTCATTAGAACTGCATTTATGAAGACTGATTTGGTAGCAGTTTGTAGTGTAGCTCAGAGATTAGATACTGCTGGGATACTTCTGTAGTAATCTAGGTTAGAACGATGAGGGCTTGGATTTGAATGGTAGCAATGGGAAAGGAAAGGGGAAAGCAGATTCTTGAGGGATGGGGGAGAAGTGACAAGATTGGCAGTAGTCACAGTTGACTGAAGAAACCTGAGGAATCTAGAGGCACTGTGAAAATTACAGTAGCCAGTCAAGTCTTAAAGATTTCTCCATGCTGTCATGTTAATTTGATTTTTTTAATTGACAACCTAAATTGTAAACTCAACTATTTTTTTCCCACTTAGGCTGCGGAAACAGGAAGTGGAAAAACTGGTGTAAGTAATAAACTTAAATTGACTTACTTTGTAAGAGTTGATTTTTAAAGCAAGTTTGAGCAGTAGTTTTTACTTTGAATAGTTAATAAAACAACCTTTTCCAAAATGAAAGGAATTGATTGCTTGCCACTGAGAATGATATTTTAGTTGCCAGCTAATTCTGAAATAAGATGTGCAGGAGCATAGATTTAAGACTAGTACAGTTTTAAACTGATCTTGGATAAAGAGTTGTAGTATCTTTAGTATTTATATTTATTTCTGAATTTTAATGCAATGGCTCTGGTAATAAAGAGGCTGCACATAGAGGTGGCTCTCCTGTTGGCCTGGACCAGGGAAGTAGTTTGTCAGACTGGACAGTATTTTTCCTCTTTGAGATTGTTCTGAAGGTCCCCATTGTTTATGGTTTTGGGTTATCAACTGCCTCCTGGTTCCTTCATTTAATCAACTCTCTTGTTATCTTGCTGGTATTTTGAGTTTGGGCAAATGAAATTAGAGTAGCAATCTGGAATACGTAATTATTTAATGTGCATGTGTAACTTTTGTAACGCTGACTGTTAAACTGTCATTAATATCTGAATACTCATGTAGAGAACTATTGTTTCTTTGATAGGCTTTTAGTATTCCAGTTATCCAGATAGTTTATGAAACTCTGAAAGACCAACAGGAAGGCAAAAAAGGAAAAACAACAATTAAAACTGGTGCTTCAGGTAAGTTTTGCATATTAATATTTTCCTTTTGTGTAAAAATAGTAATTCTCTTTCCTGGCATTGACAGATGGGAGGTGAGAGTGTGTGTTTTTACTGTCAATACTTGGGGGATAGGGCTGTTGGCATTGGGTGCTCTGGAAATCAGGGATGCTAAATACCATTTACAGCATAAACAGTGAAATATTGTCCCTCCTAAAATACTAATAGTGCTTTCTTTGAGAAAACACTGGCATTTTGGAAATTATATTTAGTTATTTTAATGTTTTTCTTAATACCTTTTACGTTTAGTATTAAAGATAAATTGTTACAATGTTTTACAAAAGTATTAAGGATTTTATGAAAAATTGATGGAATTAAAGTCCAAAGTTCCCATGATGGTGGGAAATACTGCCTTCCACAGGGAAAGGAGGCATGCATTGTTTTTCCTTTAAGATAAGAAAGGAGTCCAGGAAGTTAAAATGTAAAGTGTAAATTTTAAAGTGCGTTATGTTTCGTCCTATTTACATGGAGATTGATCCTTTACTAGGATTTTCAGTCCTGTCTATGCCATGGATAATCTTGACATCAATTTCCTCATCTGTAAATTGTGTTGCTTTCATTAAATGGTTCTGAATCCCGTTCTACCTTGAGTAATCTATGGTTTTGTTATATTTTGACAAAATCTGTTCTATATTTTAAGTCACATTTGTTTCATGATACAAAATGGGATTGTGACAAAGTAGCAAGCTTAAGTGGAATGAACTTGGCATATCAACATTTTTCTTCTCAGTAATTTGAAAGTAACAGTGTTGCATAGTTCATAGAATGAACTCATTTGTAAATAAATTGTGAGATAATGGATATGAACTCTTTAGACTATTGGCCTATTCAAAAATAGTTTTAGAACTTGTAACAACTATAAACCATCACTTATGAGAGATGGTAATAAAAGAGAATATTTCCAGAGGTGGATAACCAGAATGGTAGTAGTTTAAGAAACAAGCACAAAAGAGATGACATAATTGTAAAATCATTGAAGGGATCTGGAGAGAAAATAACTGTTCTAGAAAGGACCAGGACTAATTAGAAATGATCTAATGAAGATTTCTGTTTAAGTACTTACTAGTAATTAGATGGAGCCCACAATGAGAGAGAGAACCTCAAGAGTAAGTTACTTCTCCATCAGAGTGTTTAAGCAGATGGTAGATATCATTTGACCACAAGTAATCTAGAAAAGATTTCTACCTTGGGCAGGAAATTAGGCCTGAAAACATACAGAGTTCTTTAGCTATTACAATTCTTTGGTTATCCGTAGACTATTAAGATGTTTTAAAAAAGGAAAATGCTGGTTCTATGCAAGTGAGGAGGGAAAAAAATTGTGACTTTTGAATGTGATATTGACTTATTTAAAGGACTTGCTTTTCTTTTAAAAATGATGATTAACTAGATCCTGATATGTTGGTCATTTATTTCAACGTGTTTAGTTACCAAGGCTTCATTTTATCAGTGCCTTCATAGTTACGACAGAGATCAGCTCCATCTCTTACCAAGTGCAGTGAAGCAAGTGAGGAGAAAAGGCTTTAGCCCATAAGGCAGTGATTATTGCCTTTCACTTTCAATTTTGCCTTTAATAAAAAGAGCAAAACGTTTACTCGTATATTCCAAATAATTTGTAAAATCGTATTAAATCTAGAGGTATTAAGGTATCATATAAAATATATTTTTTAGAGAATGTTTTTAATTTCGTATGATTGTGTGTGACTTATTTTAATTTTAGTGCTCAACAAATGGCAAATGAACCCATATGATAGAGGATCTGCTTTTGGTAAGTGGATACATTTTAGCAGCTTATTTGTAAGAAATTTGTTTTTTTAATAATACCTGAGAATACCAAGAAAATTATGAAAAAGAATAGTAAATGAAGATTTAATTTACCAGATACTAGAATATAGTCACTACGTTTAAGTAGTTTAGTAGTCACATAGGAATAGTCAAGTAAGTCATTGGAATATAATGGAAATATGCCCCAGTATATATGATAAGTTAATATTGCAGAAAACAACATTTCAGTGGGAAAAAGGATGATTTATTCAGTAAGGGCGCTGGCATAATTGATGCTCCATCTGGAGCAATGTAAAATTAACTTATAATTAGAAAAAATTCTACATGTACTTAGGATTTAAATATACATATATGTATAATTTTTATTTTTTTTAAAGATTTTATTTATTAAAGAGAGAGAGCGTGAGAGCACAAGCAGGGGGAGGGATGAAGGAGAAGGAGAAGCAGACTCACTGCTGAGCAGGGAGCCAACATGGGGCTCGATCCCAGGACCCTGGGATCATGACCTGAGCTGAAGGCAGATGCTTAACCGACTGAGCCACCCAGGTGCCCATATGTATATAATTTAAATATAGAAAACTACATATACAGTTTTGAGGTGGGGGAGTTTTCCTAACCCAAAGAGGAAACTTGGAAATTGTAAAAGATAAGAGGTTTATTTGTATACAATTAAAAAAATACGTGGGAAAGATACCACAGAAAAAAGTCAACCGAAAAAAAATACAGAGAGAACACTTGCAATGTTGATGAAATATAAAGAATACTTATAAACTGGTGAGTGGTTCTTGCATAGATAGCAGATTAAGCTATTTATTTTGGTAAGAAAGATCACCAATAATGAAAGTGGGCAGAAGGTACGAATAGGCAGTTCACAGAAGAGCAAATCCAAAAATAACGTTCAAAACATTCAAAAATAACATTTATAGATAGTAGGGAAATGGGAATTAAAGTTACAGTGAGATATTTTTTTATACCCATTTATTGGTAAGAATTGAATAGAGTGATAACCAACCTAACAAATTATTGCCTTTCTGGAAGGCAGTTTAGCATTACCGATTAAAATAAAAATATGTATTTATTTCTGGAAGATCTAGCCCATTAGAATAAATGTGTCAGTATATAAGGATATACATACAAAGCCGTTTGATACAGCATTATTTGTAATGGTAAAAACTGACAACAAAATGAATGTTATTGCTAAGAGATTGGTTAACACAGATTAGGGTGTATCTGAGGACTACCGTGTAGCCATTACAGAGAATGAATCAGAACTACAGTGTTGACTTGGAGAAATTTTCACCAGGTGTTGGTGAGTAAGAAAAGCAGGATGCAAAGAAATTGAGAGTGGGCATGAGGAATCATGCCCCAAAGAGCCAAAAACATCCAAATTGCTGCTCTCCACCATATGACCTCTAATTTATATAAAGTTTATGTCTGTATACATGCATAAAGAATTTTAAATATAAGAATTTTAAGGATTTGCCATTGCTTGGAGAACCTTTTAATAAAAGTTCAAAGTTTTGGGGCACCTGGGTGGCTCAGTCGTTAAGTGTCTGCCTTTGGCTCAGGTCGTGGTCCCAGGGTCCTGGGATCAGGCCCCGCATCGGGCTCCCTGCTCGGCGGGAAGCCTGTTGTCTCCCTCCCCAACTCTCCCTGCTTGTATTCCCTCTCTCACTGTGTCTCTCTCTGTCAAATAAATAAATAAAATCTTAAAAAAAAAAAAAAAAGTTCAAAGTTTTACAGAATGTAGTACCCATATGAGTAAGAATTTATACTTTGAATAAATTAATTTCTGGTGATGTGTGATGAGATGCTTTTCTTGAAAGTTTGTTTTACATTCAGGTGCTGAATATGGGTTGGAAGCCTGAACCAGGACAGAAGTTATAGTTTCTTTCCAGTACAGACAAAAGCCATAAGCTTTCCTTAGAGTCAGTAAGCTCTAATAAGCACTGTGACTGACCATGAGGTAGAATATAGAACATGATTTTTTAGGGTCCTAATATTAGCAAATAACAATGACAGGTTTGTGTATTTGTGCTTTTTCCTGCTTTCTCTTAATGGATCTGGATCCATGGATTGGGGGACAAGCCAGAGATACTTCCTGTTTTCCTTTTAGTGTAGTATTTGCTTAAGCTCTAATTTAAGCATAAAATCAGAGCAACAGGTATTGATGAGTGAGTGCTGCATCCCCTCTGAGGATCCATTTCTTTAAAAGACTCTAGAGAATGGTTGTCTAAACACATTTGTGTTGGTGATACAGCTACACTGTCAGTGGGAGTGAGATTAGGTGCGGTGTTGATTACTTTCCAGACTTGATGCAGTAAAATCTTGTCCTAGTTAACAGATCACAGTATAGGAACTAGTCCGCCACATGGCCAGGGCCCCCCAAGGGATTAATAAGGGCGATTACTTGCGGGGAAGATCTTATTACTCAGAAATCAGTAAGTCTCGGTGTTTGGAATGTTGCAACAAGTCAAGTGAAGCAATTATTTTATTGGTGACTGAATGATACTTGTTTCAGGATGCTTAATTTGATATAATCTGTACTGACATGGTTTTTTGTGTTTTTCTCAAATCCAGCAATTGGGTCTGATGGTCTTTGTTGTCAAAGCAGAGAAGTGAAGGAGTGGCATGGATGCAGAGCTACTAAAGGATTAACGAAAGGTATTTAAATAGCATTTTGACCTGTATCAACTTTAAGTAGCTTTAAATCAAGGATCTGAAAAGATTTCTAATGTTATAGAAAGATCGATAGTTCTTCATTTGGAACATACAAATTGTAATTCAGAAACAATGGGAAAGTGGCTACATGGTAAATGATTCATAGGTGTGTATAAATCTCAAAGTATTTTGCCCTTATAGGGAAGCACTACTATGAAGTATCCTGTCATGACCAAGGATTATGCAGAGTTGGGTGGTCTTCCATGCAGGCTTCCTTAGACCTAGGTAAGCATTTCTAAAATAAACTGAATTTACTGGTTTATATTTGTGGGTTGTTGACATTTTATTATAGCGGGGAGCAAAATCATAAGCTTAACCACACAAAGTTTATGTTTTCAAGACTTGGAAATAATAAATCTATTTATCCCTCACTGTGTTCCAAGAAGATTTGAAGTACTAAAAAAGTACATATTATTACAGTGTAAAACGGGAGGAAGAAGGTTAAGAATATGAGTGAAGTCAGAGTACAGTTAGTATGCATCAGTATGTACCACACGATATTGCATAGATGCTTCAAGTTTTTGTAGATTTATAGATTTAGTTTTATATTTACTCTTAACCACATAAATACATTTTAAAATCTAGGTACTGACAAGTTCGGATTTGGCTTTGGTGGAACAGGAAAGAAATCCCATAATAAACAATTTGATAATTATGGAGAGGTAAGTTGCATTACCGACCTAATGGTAGCATTAGTAAGTTTTCTTGTGTACTTAATTTGGTCTCTTGTGACATGTCTAGGGGTATAAAAGGGACTCTGAAATTCAAGTGGATTTTCTGAATATTTTCAACAGAAAGTTCAGATTTGGATTTCAGCGAAGAAATGTTACAAAATGAGATAAATATTTTTCTCTTATGCCATTTATTAGCCTCTCTAAAATATATTACTTTGTCTCTGTTTTCACCCATTTTGATTTTTGGCTTTGACTTGAATGCATATGTTCTTCTCTTATTTTTAGTCGTGGTGAATCTAAATGTGGTTTTCTGTCAAGTCTAAATCTATAGTAATGTGGATGAGCCTGGATATCATGTTGACTCTAAAAAGCCTGTCAAGACGCCTCTACTATGATATATGATTTGCTGTAATAGGCATTTTGTTTGTTTGTTTTGTTTTTAAAGATTTTACTTTTAATAATCTTTACACCCAACGTGGGACTTGAACTCGGAACCCTGAGATCAGGAGTTGTGTGCTGCACTGATTGAGCCACCCAGGCGCCCCAGTAGGGATTTTTAACACCTCCATTAGGGCTTCAAGGAATTATTTTGAAGCACCGACTACTTTTGATGAAGCTGTAGGTGAACTTTTAGCTTTAATTTACAATTTTTTTTTCTATAAACAGCATTTCACTTTCTACTTTTCTAGGAATTCACTATGCATGATACCATTGGATGTTACCTTGATATAGATAAAGGGCATCTCAAATTCTCCAAAAATGGTAAGCTTTCAATGGATTGTCTTTTTTTTTTTTTTATTTCTTTTATTTGACACAGAGAGAGAGAGTGAGAGAGAGAGCACAAGCAGGGGGAGCGGCAGGCAGGCAGGCAAAGGGAGAGGGAGAAGCGGGCTCCCTGTGGAGCAAGGAGCCCAATGTGGGGCTTGATCCCAGGGCCCTGGAATCATGACCTGAGCTGAAGGCAGCTGCTTAACCGACTGAGCCACCCAGGCACTCCTCAATGGATTGTCTTTTTAGAGAAGATAGATACCCAGTATTTGTGACTTATAATTCCCTTACCCTCTTCTTCAGTCCTCCCTCCCTCCCTGCCCTTCTTTTGAACCAGTACTTATTGAGCATTTACTCTGTGCCAGGCACACTGGTAGGTGCTGGAGATAGAGCAGAAGATGGAGTAGACAAACATGTTTCATCTTGTGGCTTACCTACTGGTGGGGAGAGACAGACAGATGCATAATATGTTAGGTTGGAACAAGTACACTGAAAGGAGTGTAATCAGGGTAAGGGACTGGAGGGTGATAACCGTCTAGGGGTAAGCTACTTTAGACCGGGTGGTCAGAGAAGCCTTCCCTGATAAGGTGCCATTTGAGTAGCAATCTGAATGAGTTGGGTGGGGTGGGCCGTACAGAAATCTTCAAAGAGTATTTCAAGCAGAGGGAACAGTAAATGCAAAGGCCTTGATACAAAAGCGTGCTTGAGGTATTTGAGTGACATTGAGGAGGCCAGTGGGTCTGGAACACACTAAGCATGGAGCGGGATGGTAGGATGTTAGGTCAGTTGGGGTAGTGAGGCCAGGCCATATACAAACTTTCTGAGTGAGATTGGAAGCCATTAGGGTTTTGAGTAGAGAATTGATATCTTCTCTCTTCACGTTCACCGTATATCATGGCTTCTGTGTTAAAAACGGAGTGGCAGGCATGGGAGCAGTAGATAGGGAGCCAGTGGGATGCTGGGGGTTCTATTTGGGGCATATTAAATTTGAGATATTTATTACACATCTAAGTGGTGAAGTCAAGTAAGTGGTTAAATGCGTAAGTCAGGAGGTCAGGGTTGGAGATGCAGCTTTGGGAGACATTGGCTTATAGGTGATAATTAAAGCCAGAGGACTGAATGAGATCACCTAGGGAATGAGAGTAAATAAGGAATAGGAGAGATCTGAGTCCTGGGGTGTTCTTTTGGTTAGAAGTCAGCAGATTGTGGAGAATCTTAGCAGAGGTGAAGGAGGAGGAGAACCAAGAGAGATTGAGGTCCTGTAGTACAGCTGAAGAAAGTATTTGAAGAAGGGAAGAATCAGATTGTATCCAGTGCTGCTGGTGGGTGTAGCCTAGAAAGAAAGATGAAGATTAACTACTGGGTTTGGCAAGTGGATATCACTGATGATCTCTGGTGAGTGTGACGGGTGAATTGAGGGGAGCCTGATTGGGAATCACTTCAACAGAGAATGGGATGAAATGAAATGACACAGTGAAAATGGAAATCAGGGAGTTTTACTACAAACGAGAGAAGAAAAATAGAAGATAAATAGAGGAAGATGTGGATTCAAGGAGGTTGTCTGTGTTTTAATGTTATAGTATGCTTGTATGCCATGGACTATCTTGTTGTGTCTAATGGAAGTGATCGGTATGAAGGGAATGATTGAAAATGTAGAGCGGGTGAAGGGGCACTTGTAGGAGTAAAGTAAAAAAGTGAAGAGTTTGATATTAGGCAATCCAATTTATCCGTGGGAATAGGATGGGAAGACATGAATGCGGGTAGGTTGGTAGATTTGATGATGTGAACATGTGGATGTTCTTTTCTGATCATTTCACTTTCCTCAATCTCTTTCTCTTTTTTTTTTTTTTTTTTAGGAAAAGACCTTGGTCTGGCATTTGAAATACCACCACATATGAAGAACCAAGCCCTCTTTCCTGCTTGTGTTTTAAAGGTAATCAGAAAAATGATGCTATGATTATAAGCTACTTTGATACGCTTTATTTTGTACTGGTTAGTTTGCTGTTAGGTTAAGAATTTTCATTTTCTCCCTTTATTCCATGCTAGAATGCCGAACTAAAATTTAACTTTGGTGAAGAAGAATTTAAGTTTCCACCAAAAGATGGTTTTGTTGCTCTTTCCAAGGCATCGGATAGTTATGTTGTTAAATCACAGCACACAGGTATTGCTCCTGAGTGGGTAAGAATTGCAAGAATGGGGTACTGGCGAAAACTCCAGTAAGGAGGCTTCTCATAGTGAGTGAGTTACACATGCTCCCTGTGCTGGTTTAGTCACACATCTTTACTTAACATGTCAGTAAAATTCAGTTTCAAAACCTAATTCATAAACTCTTGAGTATTTGGTTTCAGTTTAGACGTTTTGGGGAACTTGATCATGATGATGATATCTAGTATTTATAAAATTGTGCTTATTAAATGTCATGGCACTGTGTTAAGTTCTTTACATAGATTATTTAATCTTCACAACCCTATAAGGTAGTACTCTTCCCATTTTACAGACAAAGACCTCGAGGAATAGGGACTTGACGTAACTTGCCCAAGGTCACACAGCAAGTAAGTGGTAGAACTGAATTTAAACCCAAGCAGTCGGACTCCAAAGCTCATACTCTACCATTGTGTTGGCTAATCAATTTTAGTTACTTAAAGTAAATACATTTCATAGCTTGTTTACTTTATCACAAGACGTATAATCTATTGCAATCATTGCAAGTAAATTTAAGGAAGCTGTAGTTCATTTTAGGAATCTTAGCTTTATTTTGTTTTATGAGCATCTATACTTTTTGACAGTTGTTATTGAAAATTTTGGTACGGGAATATTTGCGCTCATGCTTTACAACCGAAGGCATGGAGGGGTGATTTGAACATGGTCCATTGGTTTTTATTTTCTTAAGGCAATGCACAAGTGGCACAAACGAAGTTTCTCCCCAATGCTCCAAAAGCTCTCATCGTCGAGCCCTCCCGGGAGTTAGCTGAACAAACTTTGAATAACGTCAAGCAGTTTAAGAAATATATTGATAATCCTAAATTAAGGTAAAGCTTCCTTTTGTGCTCGAATGCCTTTTTTTTAGGTTTGAGGTGTTTGGAAGAAGAATAAGAAAAAAAATGAGGTAGAAATTCAGTATGCATACATATGCACAGGTGTGAGTGTGTAACTATTTAACTTTGATACATAGTAGCATTTAATTTTTATATAAAACTCCTGTTAAGTTTTTTAAATGTTTATTTTGTTTTTGTTTCTCTTTTTTTTCTTTTTCTGAGGGAGAGCGACTCCCACGCTGGGATGGGGAGGTGAGGTGGGGGAGGGGCAGTGAGACTCTTAAGCAGGCTTTACTCCCAGCCCAGAGCCAGACGGAGACTAGATATCACAACCCTGAGATCATGACCTGAGCTGAAATCAAGAGTTGGATGCCACCCAGGCACCCCTAAAACTCTTGTTTGATAAGTTTGTTCAAAAGTAAGTAAATTGAGATTTTTCTTTTCCATGAAATGTCATGGTTTACAAAACAGTATCAGTACGAATTATTTTTTATTTTGTATTTTTTAAAGATTTATTTTAGAGCGTGTGCACGTGTGTGGGGGTGGGGGGTGTGGAGGGGCAGAGGGAGAGAGGAGAGAGACTCTTAAGCAGACTCCTCCCTGAGCACAGAGCCTGAAGTGGGGCTTAATCCCATGACCCTGAGGTCACGACCTGAGCCAAAACCAAGAGTTGGAGGCTTAACTGGCTGTACCACCCAGGCGCCCCAAAATTAATTTTTTAAAGGGAACATTTCATTCAGTTTAGATCCATCACTTTATTTGTGTAGAAAATATATCACTGTTTCTAGCATGTTGGTAAACTGTTTGGGGAAGCTGAGTCTAGCCTGTCTCACAGGGATGAGGACTTTCCATCTGGCCTTTCACTGGTCACTACCTAGTTAGAGGACTCTGGGTACCTTTGAGGCGAGACCGTAAGTTAGGTGATCTTGTGGAGCTCCTTGCTCACTAGCAATCCCTTTTGTTTTGGGGAAAGCCATACTTTATAAACTACTCTGTGGGTTGATTTGTCACTTGGTTTTTGTTAATTATGTTTTTTATTGAAGCATAATTGTCACACATAAAGTCACCATTTAAAGTGTACAATTCAGTGGTTTTTGGCATAGTCAGTTGTACCAGCATCACCACTGTGTGATTTCAGAAACTTGGAATCGTTGACATCACGCAGGACCATCTTTTTAATTCTGATCTTTCTTACAAGTTAAACTTACTCAGGGATAAATTATACTTGATGCAATTTTTCAAGTAAAATAATTCTTAATTTTGTTTTGAGGATTGATGCATGTCACTCATTTGGGAACTATTTGAATACCTACTATGTGTGAAGTCTTAGGCTCAGGATCAGGGCCATACAATGAGAAAGTCTTTGCTTTCACAGAATTAAGTGTGGGAGTGTGGGGATTGTGTGAAAGGGAGAGAAACAATGGAATAAATGGGATAAAATGCCTTGGGGATATGATAGGGAAAGTTACTGTTGGAGGACACAACCAGGGCATCTGCTCGTGTAAGGGACTTGGAATTCTTCATAAGAGAGTGTTTTTTTGAAGAATGTAAGATGCTAATATGAATGGATTGTTATGCTCTAATTATGTGTAAAGATTAACATGCTTATGGACAGGGACTGGAAGGGAAGATGAATAATAAAATCACTTTATTTGTTAAGAAGGTAAAATTGTGGTTTACTCATTTTGGTATTCTGTACAAATGAGCCTTCCTTGAAAACCCAGCTCAATTCCTAGTCTGTGAAGCTAACCTGGCTGTACCAGCCCAGTCCTTTCTCCCTCCTTGGATACCACTGACTGTGTATGCCTCACCTTAATCCTTATACACTGTCACATGTTAGTGTTCCTTGTTTTAAATATGCATAGCTTTGCTCATCCCAACTTAGTTTTACAATCCTTAAGTCAAGGGCTGTTCTTTTATATTCCTCAAGCCTACAGTGCTTTGCACACAAGCATAGATTGGGGTGTGTGTATCTTCTGCTAAATTCATAGGGATAAATATATCTGATGAGGAAAGTGGATAAGATTATTGTAGCAGAAGAAATGATAGATTTAAGGACCATAGTTTCCAAACCTGGGAACTTAGGGACCCTATTTAAAGATATAAATTATTTATTGTTCTTCTCTTGGATATACTGAATCAGAATTTCCAGGGAATAGGAAGTAGAATTTTTTGTTTTCTTAAGAATGGCAACTCTTCCAGGTGATTCTTACCTAGATAATCTGGCATCTAGTATTACCAGATTTAGGAAATGTAATGGCTCTAGAGTGGTAGGTGGTTAGGGAATATGCCAAGATAATGGACATTCATAGGCGAGAAAGCACTTTGTGTTGTGTATTTCTCCTATCTAAATTGTTCAAGATGAAGATAGGAAACCATAAAGCCAATTCTTAATCAGTCGTAGTGTTGTAAGACTCAGTGTTAAAGTCATCTACTTTCTTAGTGTGTTCTAGGATTTTTTAAAAGATTGATCATTAAGAATAAAATTAATAAAGGAAGATACATGGTAGATATTTCTGATTGAAAGTTATCTGGCTGTATCAGGAAATAATTTTGCCTGCTTTATAAGAAGGAGACAATCTTTTGGTAAATAGCTTTAGTGAGGTCTAATTCACATACCATACAATCCACTCTTTAAAGTGTTCAGGTTGCTTTTAGTTTTTATTGTATTCACAGAGTTGTACAGCTATCAACAAAACCAATTTTTAAACTTTTTCCTCACCCTCAAAGGAAACACTGTACCTGTTAACAGCCATTTGGTTTCCTCTTGACCTCTCCATGTCAAGGCAGCCACCAATATATTTTCTGTCTGTAGATTTGCCTATTTTGGACATTTTACATAAATGGGATTGGGTGATACATGCTTTTTTGTGACTGGCCTCTCTCACTTAGCATGATGTTGTCAGGGTTCAGTGTGGATCTGTGCTTAGTTCTTTTTTATTGCCAAAAAGTATCCCATTTATATGCATGCACCATGTTTTTGCTTATGCATCCATTAGTTGATGGACATTTGGGTTGTTACCACTTTTTGGCTACTGTGTTGTGAACATTAGTGTACAAGTTTTTGTGTGGACATCATTTTCATTTCTTCTGGATATATACCTAGTAGTGGAATTGCTGGCTCATATGGTAGCTTCATGTTCAATGTTTTCAGGAACCGCCCAACTGTGTTCTAAAGTGACAACACCATATTACATTCCTACTAGTTTTATGTGAGGGTTCCAGTTTCTCCAAATCCTCATCAACACTTTTCTCTCATTTTGACTGTAGCCATCCTAATGGGTGTGAAGTAGTATCTTTTTATGGTTTTGATTTGCATTTCCCTAATAGTTAATGATGTTGAACATCTTTTCTTATGCTTATTGGCCATTTGTAATGTCCACATTCTTTGCCCATTTTTCAATTGGGTTGTCTTTTTGTTGAGTTGTGAGAGTTCTTTATGTATTCTGATACCCATGTAATATTATTTATTAGATACAGGATTTGCAAATATTTTCACTGTCTTGATAGTATCTTTGAAGTACAAAAGTTTTTAATATTGATGAAGTACAATTTTTTTTTTCATTTGTTGCTTTTGTTTTTGGTGTTGTATGTGATGAGACTTTGCCTAACACAAAGTCATGAAAATTTCCCCTATGTTTTCTTCTAAGAGTTTTATAGGTTTATGTCTTATAATTGCACCTTAATTCATTTTGAGTTAATTTTTCTGTGTAGTGTAAAGAAGAGGTTTGACTTCAGTCTTTCGCATGTGCGTATCCATTTGTTCCAGCGCCACTGGTGAAAAGACTGTTCTCCCCCCCCCACCCCAGAATGGCCTTGACATAAGGTGATCTTTCTTAACCTAAACATTAAAAAAAAAAAAAAAATTATAAGGAATGAGAAAAATTCAAACAGTACAAAAGAATATCCTGTGAAAAATAAGTCTTTCGCCCCAGTTTTTAGTTCTCCTACCTGGAGGCAAGTTTTAAGAATTGGTATTTATACATTCTTTCAGAGATATTTTATACACATACAACCACAGCTGTCCAAGAAGGTATAGATTGGAAGCAGATTTTGGAGCCTCGGCAATTAACCTAGTACAGGAGGACATGGAGACAAACGGGAACTGGCATCCTCTGGGTTCTGAGCTTTCACGTGCTCCTTGGCATGTCGGCCTGCTCTAGCATTTATGTGGCTGCTGGAAATGAAGTGCTCGCTTTCCACCCTTCTGCAGCCTTTTGTTGTAGATTCTTTCTCACCTAACTCAACCTTCATTTCCACTTAAGAGAAATGGGTAGAATAAATCGAACGATAAAGGAAGCTTTAACCTTTTTCTATGTTATCATTATGGTATTTATTTCAGGGAGCTTCTGATAATTGGAGGTGTTGCAGCGCGGGATCAGCTCTCTGTTTTGGATAATGGGGTAAGTTGTACTTTTAATTTTTAAGAGGTTACATTATGAGTTGTCATTTTGGCAGTGTAGTTCTGTTGTGTTTCAAGAAAAATCAAGTGAGGCTGAAATTAGAACTAGATCAAAACAAAATTTGTTCAAAAACATGTTGCAAGTATGTCTTTTCTTTTCCCAAGAGTATACATCACAGTAGTTACTTCCAAACCCCTCATGCAAAATTCAGCATACGTGATTTTTTTTTTTTTTTTGGTTTACCTTTTGATCACTTGGAGATTTTCTTCTTACTTTCTCATGAATTAAGAGTCCTTTCTTTTGGGGATAATGGAAAAAGAAGAAACTGGAGTTAGGAGTAGAAATGGAAGTCAAGTGGATTGCAGAGAATATAGATGTTTTGGCAGTGACCCAAGGGAAGGATGAAAAGTGATAAACTGTGGTTTCAGGAGGAGGGAAATGAGTGCAGATGTGGGTCAGGGGAGTCTTACAGAGGGTGCTCGAAGGCATGCAGTTACAAAGGACAAGGATCCTCATTATTGGGGAATATTCTTAACCGGGCCCATCAATTCTGTGAAGCTAGATATAGAAATGACTTCATAAAATATTTCATATGTATGAAATAACTTGCCTGTTTCAAATTTCTCTTCCATTTCCTTTCCTAAATATTTTATCATTTAATCTAACCCACCTGATACTGAATCACAGCAAGGAAATATGTCCACTTCCTTCAGTTCCATTGGTGCCCTGTCAAATGAAATTTTACGCCGTATGGTTTAGATTGACCCGGTGTGACATATTAAAAGCAAAGAATCCTATTACTGTACTTGTTAATACTATTTTAAGATAGTAATATTGCTTTGATAAGTTCTCATTTGCTGTGCTATATTTTTTAGTGGTTGTAAGAGATTTAATGTTCATTCCCATTCTTGGCTCCTCAAACCCAAATCCATTTTCCTCATAATTTATTAAGCTTCTTAACTCCTATTTTCCAGCTGTGGAGCTTTTAGGGAATTCTATATGCTTCTCTCAGTCATATCTAAAATTTGGTACTGGCTAAATCCAATGGCAATGTTACTCTGTGGCTTTCTTGACAGGATTCAGTTCCATTCTACTTAGGGAATCTAATATGTTCTCCTTCTGCTCTTTCCATCTGTATTCTCTCCTCCTTTGATCTCCCATCATCCTCTGACTCAGCCGTAGTCTTATGTTATGTCTTGTGCTGGGCTAGAAGTCAGCTTTGGAGTGAGAGAGTAATTGTAATTTTTACAATTTTAAGAAGTTGCACAGTTATGCAACATGTGCAGTTGAGGCCTAGAGGAGTAGTTGGTGCTATTATACAGGTTTTTCCAATTTATCCTTTTTTAAACCTGAGAGACCCAGTGTCTATATTTCACATAAAGTGAGTTTTCACACTGACTTTAGCTGCTGAAATTGAAAGTGGAAACTCACATGTGGGTTGGAATCCTTTAGTAAAGAGATGTTACACACAGAACCAGAATATTTTGTTCATTGCTATGTACAGCACCTGTCGTCACAGTGCTTGGCACGTAGTTGGTTCTTAATACATTAAACAGGCCTTATCTTCATATTTTCAAGCAATATTCTCTACAATGAATTGAGACTTCCTTATAGTTATCAGTACAAATGAAATAGTCGCTTCAGAAAAGTCTTTCATTTTTCATGGGAATATAAATGCCTCATATTGGTTCGAATCAAAAGTCTGTTCAGTGCAGTATTCTGCTTTTTCAAGGGGTGGGATATTGAAGTAATGATACTACAGTGATAAATTTGTTAGGAGAAAGTTATGTTTTTAGGCTACAGTGGAGAAAACAATTAAGAATAGAAGTGAGTTTTCAGGCCGTTTAATAGAGTAGAAGTTTTGTTTTGAATTGCCTAATTTATTGAATGATTTTATATAATATCTTATTTGTGCTCACACACACTCATCCTTATGTACACTTTAACCAACTGAGCCACCCAGGTGTCCCGTTATGTACACTTTAAAAATAACTTACCTTAGGGCACCTGGGTGGCTCGGTTGGCTAAGCAACTGCCTTCAGCTAAGGTCATGATCCTGGAGTCCTGGGATCGAGTCCCACGTCAGGCTCCCTGCTCAGTGGGGAGCCTGCTTCTCCCTCTGACCCCCTCCCCTCTCATGCTGTTTCTCTCTCTCTCAAATAAATAAATAATAAATAAATAAATAAAATCTTAAAAAAAATAATAATAACTTACCTTAATAATAACCACCTGGGTGGCTCAGTCATTAAGCGTCTGCCTTCGGCTCGGGTCATGATCCCAGGGTCCTGGGATCTAGCCCCACATCGGGCTCCCTGCCCCGCGGGAAGCCTGCTTCTCCCTCTCCCACTCCCCCTGCTTGTGTTCCCTCTCTCGCTGTGTCTCTCTCTGTCAAATAAATAAATAAAATCTTAAAAAAAAAAAAAGTTAAATAAAACTTGTTCTTGAGTTAGACCTTTTCTCATGTTTGGACTGAGTTTGAAATCCCAGTTTGGGTACTTACAAGCTATATCATTTAAGTTCTTGTGATTTTAGTATTCTAAACTTCAGGTTCCTCATTTAAAAATAGGACTAATTGGGGCACCTGGGTGGCTGAGTCAGTGAAGCATCCGACACTTGATCTCAGGTCAGGTGTTGCTCTCAGGGTCATGAGCTCAAGCCCTGCGTTGAGCTCCACGCTGGGCTTGGAGCCTACTTAAAAAAAGGGAATAATAATAGCGTTTTCTTTAGTGGTCATGAGATGATACAGTACTTGTAAAACATTAGCACAGTGCCTGTTCATTATAAGCACTTGACAAGTAGTAATGTATTCCGAGGTAGTCAGATCATCACCGTTATCAACTATAACTACATTTATCAAGCACCTGGCATACTAGGCATCAGGTGATTTATGTATCTCATCTCTCAGTTGTCACAACTGTCTTGCAATGCCAAAGGTGTTGCCCATTTCAAAAAAGAGAAAGTTGAAACTAGAAGAGGTGAACTAAGTTGAGGTCACACAGCTGGGTAATGGTGGACCTGGGATTTGAATCCTGGTTTGATTTCAGAGTTCCCCATAAATTCATTCACTCAGAAAATACAAGTTTTATATATTAGACTGTACGTAACAGTTAAGGATGTCAAAATCAGTTACCAAAATCTTCACATTAATTCCAAACCAAATACAGGTTTGGTAATAGGGCATTATCTAGAGCTCCTGTCCTGAGAATTTTGAGCTGATAGAGACTGCTTCAGTATGCATGTTTTCACTGTAAGTAAACCACTGTTGGTTGCTGTTTTACGGTGATCATAATAGTGCTTTGGTTTTCATTAGGTGCTTCTTTTGATATTTTTCAGGTAGATATAGTCGTTGGCACTCCAGGAAGACTAGATGATTTGGTGTCAACTGGAAAACTGAACTTATCCCAAGTTAGATTCCTGGTCCTGGATGAAGCTGTATGTTGAAATATAGTTATGCTTTAAAAAAAAATGTTTGCTTATGTTTTTGGAGATAAAAATATGTTAAAATGATGGAAAAAAACACAATTCAGTCATGATCCCAATACCTAGAAATAATCATTATTGCCAGTTTGGTATATTTTCATCCACTCCTTGTATTTATATAAATACTATTTTATGTGGTAAATCAAGCTATGTGAATCTCAGAAACCGTTTTTTTTTCCTTAATAAAGTATCATAAGTATTTCATGTCCTTATTTGTGAACAATTTTTAAAGGCTGTCTAGTGCTCTGTTATATGGATACTTCATGGTTTATTTAACCCCTCTTGTGACTAGATATATTGATTTGTTTTTTACTCCAAGTAGCTATCTTTGTTGGTGCATAGATTATTTTACACATTACAATTATTTTTTCATGTCTTAGTTGCACAATGTGAACTCTAAGGACGTTAATGTCTTGGAGCCTCTTGAGATGTACTTCCCAAGTATTTTCAATATGAATTGAGGTGGCTTTTTAGCACTGAGGATTTTTGTTTTCATTTGTTCATATTAAAATCATGTGCTTAAGGATATATGGTAGGAGTGGTTATCTCTCGTATTCATTCTAGAATACTGGAGTATAGTTTTTGGATTGTTTACTGTCAGCTTTTTCATATTTTAGTCACATGGAGTTTAAAGTTGAATTTATAACTTGTCTTTATCTGATAGGAAATAATCATTTTGAGAATATGGGGATATGTTTGTTTATGAATTCATTTCCATTATCTTTCTACATTTGATTTACAAAAGAAAGATTCAGGTATTGATTAAAAAATGTATGTTTTTCTTTGCTTCTCATTCAGGATGGGCTTCTTTCTCAAGGTTACTCTGATTTTATAAATAGGATTCACAATCAGATTCCTCAGATTACCTCTGATGGGAAAAGACTTCAGGTATGAAATGACGGATGCGTCTTAAAATACATGTGGACAATTGTTATGTGTTAATGCTTATTTTGTTTTGTTTTACATTTTGTTTGTGTCTTCTGATTTAAGTTAACTGCTGTATAAAACATTTTCGTTATTACTTGAGTAAATAGTACACACAAAGAAACAGTCTTAAAAGCTGCTTGTAGAAATGAAGGAGAAGGGAACTTGAGGAAATTAGGTGTCACAGAAGATGATAAGTAAAAAAATTCTTAGTTGTTTTTTTCTACAGAGTATTTAGAGTTTATATTCCAGACTGTGAGTACTGCTTCCTGTTTGAGGGGGCAGTATCTTGAGCTGTTGAAAAACAGTTGTTTTCTTTGTAATATTTCTTAAAATACTACTCTTATTTTTCTCATCCCTCTTTCCGAGGAAGAATTTGAGAGGTAGAAGAGGCTTTAAGGGGGAGAGAAGGGAATTAATAGTAACTTAAGATTTTAGATCTTCAGAAACCTCTTCATCTTAGTCTTTGTAGGACCTTGTGGAATCGATGGCGTGGTTTCTGTGGCAGTGAGGGGACTCGGTGTGAGCGAGGGGACTTGGTGTGAGCGAGGGGACTCACTGTGAGTGAGGGGACCGTAGTTCAGAGAGATTAACCAGCCCAAAGTCACGCCACTAGTTGCTACTGCAGGGTCAGGTATTAAACTCATCTGTAGATTCCGGGTTAACAGACTTTGGACCGCACATTAGTATTCATACGGTAGAATTATTATTGTAAAAGAAAAGTTGATCTAAATTTTTTTTTCCTCTTAGGTGATTGTTTGCTCTGCTACTTTGCATTCTTTTGATGTGAAGAAGCTGTCTGAGAAGATAATGCATTTTCCCACATGGGTTGATTTAAAAGGAGAAGACTCCGTTCCGGACACTGTACACCATGTTGTTGTCCCAGTGAATCCCAAAACTGACAGACTCTGGGAAAGGCTTGGGAAAAACCACATTAGAGTGAGTACTTTACACTGTTAACATTTGTGGAGAATAAAACTTTCATAAACTAGCTTAACCTGCTTAAGTGATGCTTATAGCCAGATATTGTACCTAAGAGAAGTCCAGCACATTGACCAGAAAAGTTTAGGCCTTGAGAGCACAGAATAAGTGATGGGCTTTTATTTTTTTCTCTGTAAGAGTTACTTTTAATGATCATCTTCCTTGATGTAATTTTTATAAATGAGTAGGATTATGTGTATGCATAGATCTAATTTCAGACACAATGATTGCTATGTTTAATAATATTTTAGTGTCCTCTTGAAGTTCCTTATTTTCCTAAAAATCAATTTCATGTGTCCATCTATCTTTTCCCCCCCACTGTTCTTAGATTTACCTTTATAAAATAAAGGTGTGTTATAGTAAATATACAACATTCTAAAAGCCACCTTTGCATTTTTATTATTACACTTAAAATTGATTAGCCTTAGATCCACAGTTAATAAAGGGTTTTCTAAATCTGAAGAATGGTTTTGCCTATATACTCTAAAGATGTATGTCTGAAATGCAGTCCAAAGTTAGATACTTTTTTCCCTTCAAAAAAAATATCTGTTTGGAATCCTTACTTAGCCACTTGCTACCCCTTTTTTATCCTTTTCTTTTGATAGACTGATGATGTACATGCAAAAGATAACACAAGACCTGGTGCTAACAGTCCGGGTAAGTTGAATGAATGAACAAATAAATGAATGAATGAATAAATGGTGTTGAAAGATTTTGAAAATGAATTGGTTTGTCTTACTGAATTTATGCCCTATTTGCATGAAGGATTTGAGGTGACCTACAAAATTAGAATAGGAAATCTGAAAGTAAAAGCAATAGAAATAATAAGGAAATGGGGGAAATGGCTGATACCAGTGAACTTAAGAGCAATATTAATCACTGAATTTCAGATGTTAGTCTGCTGGCATCTAAGTCACAAGTATTTTGGATTTGGGAATTCTTATTTGTCGTAGGCTATCAGCAAATTTCTCTGGTAGCAGATTTTATATTGGTCCTGAATTCCAGGAGAAATGTCATGTAGATTCTTCATTGAGGGAATTAAGTAACAAAGGAAAATGTCTTTAGCTTACAACTTTGTGAAAGATACAGAAATTATCTTGAAATATTTTTTTTTTTAAAGATTTTATTTATTTATTTGAGACAGAGAGAGAATGAGAGAGAGAGTACGAGAGGGGGGAGGGTCAGAGGGAGAAGCAGACTCCCCGCCAAGCATGGAGCCTGATGTGGAACTCGATCCCGGGACTCCAGGATCATGACCTGAGCCGAAGGTGGTCGCTTAACCAACTGAGCCACCCAGGCACCCTATTTTATCTATTCTTTTTGTGTGTGGTAAAGTATACCTAACACAAAATTTCGCATTTTAACCATTTTCAAGTGGATCAAATTCAGTGGCATGAAGTACATTCCTACTTTGCGTCCATTGCCACCATCCATCTCCAGGACTTTTTCATCCTCCTAAACTGAATATCATTAAATCATTAAATATTTATCAGTTTTTTTAAAAAGCTGAACATTTAATTCAATGAAGATACTTTTGTGCAGAGCAGAGACCGTTTGTATCAGGTGCATAATATTTTAAAGATCTATGAAGGTACATTGTTTTGCAAGGATAGTGCTTATAGAACCTAGAGTAGATCTCAGACCCATTAGGCTGCATGTTTGATGTCAGATGTCTCAGGTGGATCATTGGGAAGGGTGAGACTGCACTTGCTTCACGGTTGGATTCATGGGTAGATTTATGACAAGTATCCGAAAGGTGAATTTTCTGAAATCTTGATTAAATAGAGTCCCTTTGAATTCAGTTTTATGTGCAGTTCCAAATTTATAAAGTGCTTGCTCAACTAGCCTTATTGTTAGAGAAGGGCAGAGATGCTGATGGTTCAAAATAGTGTATTCTCCCACTGTTGGAGAATGCATTTTATAAAATAAAGATTGTTACTTCGTGTATTTTTTCTTGTAAGCGTTTTGCTTAAGTTTATACAACAATTAGATATGACTAGAGAGACTTTAGAAATATGATGGGTTACAGAATTAAAATTTCACATTAGATAGTTGGTAACTAGCGCAACTTCCTACTGAAACAGAGATGGGGGGTGGGGTGATGGCTAAGAAATGACTTAGTTTGACGTACAGTTTTTATTCTGTAGAGTGATGTGAACTTTCTGATGTTAGATTGATTTAAAAAGTACATTAATTATTTTTAAAAGGGGTTAAAATAATTGAGTAAACATTTATTGAGCAGTTAGGGAAGTTAATGCAAGGCAGAATATGATTAGTTGTCCATGAGAGGTAGAAACAGTTTTGTTGTAGGTATGAAGTTCTGTTTACTTGTGTGTTTGTATGTCTGTTTTCCCTCATAAGAAGTATGGTTATAGGTCTTTTGGTGCCCCCTAAAATGGCACAAATGTACATTAACAGAAATAGGAACAAATGAGTGAATGGATATTTTCTCACCATTTCGTCCTGTCTTAATCTTACTTACTTAGGTCTATAATACTTATATTAAAACAGAGTGTTTTAGGTGAGTTAAGCAGTAAGTCTATGACTGTATTTGTGTGTGTTTATAACAATTTTACATTGAAATTCTTTTTCTGTTTTTGTTGTTATGGTATTCAAGAGATGTGGTCTGAAGCTATTAAAATCCTGAAGGGGGAGTATGCTGTCCGGGCAATCAAGGAACACAAGATGGATCAAGCAATTATTTTCTGTAGAACCAAAATTGACTGTGACAACTTGGAGCAATATTTTATGCAACAAGGAGGAGGTAATGTTTCCCCACTTAAAATAAATTGTGTTTATTTCCTCATTTAATAGATTATTAGTCTCATGTTGTTGCGGCCTAGAATGCATGCACAGAATTTAAAATAGTGATGTTGCATTGTAAGTATCTGTGCGCATCTAGTACTTTTTCATAGGATAAGCCCCAGGAAAACAGTGAGGGCTTTCCAGTTTCAGTAGAGTGTTCTGAGGCCCTGCTGTCATTTGGAAGAAGGGTAATGTTATTGATTAATGTTAAAATTTCAAGTATAATCATTAAATAGTAGAATGTATATCTTCTAAACCAATAAATGAGGAAAAAATGATCTTAAAAAGGCTAAGAAAGCAAGAGGAAAAATAAGAAAAAGCAGAAGGGTTAGAAATTACAGAGTAAGATGGCTGGTGGAAAAATCTGAGTATATGAGTAAACACTATATATCAGTGGACTGAAGTCCTCGGTTAAAAGGCATAGATGGTTAGACTGCTACATCCTGTTTACAAGAGACATACTTAAAACCTGAGGACATGGACAGATCGAAAAAATATTTCAGCTAAACTACTAATCAAAAGAAAGTCGGTCTAGCTATATTAACAAGAGATGCAGTAGAATTTAAGACAAAAATATTAACTAGAAACAAAGGTCACTATGTAATCACATAGTTAACCTACAATGAATATATGATGATTCTAATGTTATGCTCCTTATAACATGAAATAAATAAACCAACATGAAGGGATGCTCAACATGCTCAGTTGTTAGGGAAATGCAAAGTCACAGTGTAATACCATTGTACGCTCATTGTAATGGCTGGATTAAAAATACAACGCCAGATTTTGGTGAGGATGTGGAACAACTGAAGCACTCATACTAATTGCTGCACAGCCACGTCGGTAAGAGGTCTTACATTTTTAAATAAAATTAACATTGCTATCTTATGGCTTAGTAATTCAACTCCTGAATATTTACTCAAGATAAGTAAAATTTATCCCAAGATTTATTGACAAAAGCTATGGGCAAGAATGGTCATAGCAGCTTTATTTATTATAGCCCCAAACTGAAGATATACCAGGTGGCTGTCAGTAGGGGAATGGCTTAAATCAGATGTGAAGTATTTTCAGTGGAATACTGCTCAGTGATACAAAGGAACGGAGTCAACAGCTGTGGGTGAATTTCAGACAACTTGCAGAATGAATGATTTCTTACACAAGCCTATATTCTGTATGATTCCATTTGTGTGAAGTTCTAGAAGAGTCAATCTGTAAGGGGAAGAAACCCACAACAGTGGTCTTTCCCCAGCAGAATGGAAGTGGGGTTAACTGGGAGAGGGCATGGGGGTACTTTGTGGAGTGACATTCATATTCTCTATCTTGACAGGGCTTTGGGCCGCATAGGTGCATGCATTTGTCAAAACTCAGCAGATATACACTTAAGATTTGTACATTTCCTTGTATGTAACTTTCACCTCGAAGGAAAGTCATAAAACCTAAACAAATAACTGCATTTCTAGTTAATGAGATGCATGCTGAACTGTGTACAGATACTTGCAATTCACCTTGAAATGCATCAAAAATACAAAAATGAATTCATAGGAAAAAGGGCTAGATAGACAGTAAAGGAAATACAGTAAATGTTAGTGGTATAATCTAGGATGTGAAAATATAGCTATCTACTTTTAGAATTCTTTCATTGTTGCTGTGTTTGAAAGTACATATATATATATATATATAAAGCAAAATATATAAAGCAAAAATTGACAGATGTACAAGGTAACAGATAAATCCTGCTTTCATAATGGGAAGAACTCTTAACACATCTCTTTTTGTAATTGGTGTACATCAGGGAGCCAGAAAACTCAAAACGTTTTAAAAAGTTGGAACAAATGGTCATATGATGAACAGGTTATATTGTTAATTACAGTGAACTGTTTAGTACCTTTTTTTTCCCCCAAGTCATAGCAAACAGACTTGCTTGGTTGTTTTAGTTATAGCAGCTGTTTTGTAATACTTCTTCCTGTCCATGTTGGTTTTGAATGGAGGATTTGATTATTTGGTAAGAAATGCCATTGCTTAAGCAGTAATATTCCTTAGTTCTTTTTATCTTCCTTCCCTAAGTATTCTGGGTACCTTTGTCTAAAAACCAAATTTCCAAAACCAAAATAACACAATATATACCAGAATTTCAGAGGTTTAAGAAAGGGAATTAAGGATCCCTCCCTTCTCTATACACAGCTCAACTGGGGAGTAGGAGTGTGTTTGTGATATTTTCCTAAACCACTTGAATTCCGAATGCAATAAGACCTAAGCTGTAGGCCTCTGGAAGTCTGATTAGCTATTATTTCTCCTCTGCATAATTAGTTCTTGTGTTAGTCATTTTGGGTGGGTAGGTTTCATAATATATTTTTCCTTGAATTCTGGAGTAATTTTATTGAACCTAAACTTTACTGTGGCGAGTAGTTACGGCATAATTGTTACTCTGTGCTCATAATGGAGCCTACAGGTTCTGTTGTGCTCTAGAAGGCTGTTTACCCTTACTTTGGTCTGGACTGGACTGCTTTTTGTTACTGTATCTACTTGAGCTTCTTCTTTAGGATTGGCTACCACTGCATCTGCCTTTCCATCCTACCAGTTTGCTTCTAATCTGCTTTGGCCAGGGTACCTCCCGAGGAGGGTATGCTTGTGGGTGTGGCTTTTAGTAAGGGCATGAACTTCATAATGCCTATTTTGGTTCTTCCAAGATAGATCTCTCTTGTCTACATTTTTTGGTTCTTTGCTTTATACGGGATAGGAAAGGTTCCTGGTATACATGTGTGTTTTCCTTTTAGTAACACATCTTAATTGGCATACTGTTCTGTCTACTTCTGCAGATCAGGAAAAGTGACTTAGAAATATCCTTCAAAGCAAATCAGTTTTAATGTTCATGGAGTTTATTTTAATGGCATTTCACCTATGACAGAAATTGTGTTAACCATGGTTTATGGCAGATTGGGGAACAGATTTCTGTAGAATTTTATGGCACCATTGTAGTCTGAATGCTGTTGGTTTTTTGACATAGTCTTTGGTATAATACTTTCCAAGGTTAACTGTTTAATGTGCTTTTCACCAGGACCTGATAAAAAAGGACACCAGTTCTCATGTGTTTGTCTTCATGGGGACAGAAAGCCTCATGAAAGGAAGCAAAACTTGGAAAGATTTAAGGTAGTGCTATTTAGTTGATTGTATTTCCTTAATAATTAAGAGGGGACTCATAGCCAATTTTAATCAGTTCCAGTTAATATTATTAAAGCCGTTCTTGTCCTAGAAATTTTAAAAGATTTTTACCCTGTTGGAATATCCTTGCCATGACAGGGCTTAGTCATCTTTAGCAGTCAATAGTAAATTAATATATTCTCTGCACAACACTGCTGTGATAAGAATTTTCAACTTAAGTTTTAGTTAAATTCTTTCAGGTAGATATTTTTAGGAGAAGCGTCACGGGATAGTTAAACTGTGTCTGTGAGTCTTATTTTTTTTAACACTTCGTAGTAATACCCATAGAGAAGTTAATTTGTAGATTAATTTAAGATAGGTATCAAGAATATGGTTTTGTGGAATTAAAAATACTTGTAATTGTTTGGGGCACGCTGTCCCAGTTATATCCTGGCAGTCCGGGAACAGGTTGGTTAGCTCTTGGTGGAGGTGGGGAGGGCCTGAGCCATTTAGAACACAAGGTCAGTAGCCTCCACCCACAGCATTCTCATTACTTACCAGTGTGTTTACCCCAGTGCAGACAGAGTACAAATAGTATTTTCTCTCAGACCCATCATATGAATAAAAGGTGGGAAGAACTGAGCTTAGGAACTTTGGGTTATGCTTCCACACTGAGCAGAATGTGGATATTGAAGCATGTTTTATGGTCGCATTTCGGTGTGTGTGCCCGACCATATCTACCCAGGGTCTTACGCTGGACCCCAGTCAGCATCCCTTCCCCACCCCATCTGTAACTTTGCTGTGCCTTGGGGCACAGATGGCATCCAAAGACTAATTTGTATTTCCTTGGTGAGAGCCCTGGGCCCACTCTCTGTTCCCTTGTCTTAGGATTTTGTCTGTTGTCACAAAAAGTGTAACCTCAAGGTAAAATACCTAGTATTCTGAATTTATTTTAATATAAGGGTAAAGATAATGCTTATATTGTAACATTTTTGTTCTGTTTTATCTTTCCTTTTTTTTTTTTTTAATTTTATAAACTTTCTTCTGAATTATCAGTCAGGATTTCTAAAGATAAAGCCAAATTATAGCAGTTTAATGTCTTTGGTGTGAGAAAAAAGAAAATAAAAAATGAATCAAATTACTGATTTATTCACCTTAAATGTTTTGTTTTAGTAGATCATAACTTAAAAATTTAAGATATGGTGCAGTGCATTATGAATACCTGGACCTCTAATCTGATAGTAACACATTAGTTATTAGAGGTCTCATTTACTGGACTGGTAGTATTTCTATTTATTTTTTAGTCTGTGTCCTAATAAATTCCTTTCTCTCCTCTCTGTTCTCTTTAGAAAGGAGATGTAAGATTCTTGATTTGCACAGATGTAGCCGCCAGAGGAATTGATATCCATGGTGTTCCTTATGGTAAAAAGAAAGTTTGATAACTGCAATTTAAATTTTATGGAATTCAAAGTAAACCCTCTAATGTTTTTGAAATATTTAGAACATCAAACATCTAATGAGGTTGAAAATTTTAGAAATTAATGGCAATTGGTAATAATTATTTTGATTTGCAGTTATAAACGTCACCTTGCCTGATGAAAAGCAAAACTATGTACATCGAATTGGCAGAGTAGGAAGAGCTGAAAGGTACTGCTGTAATTTTTTTTTTTTTTTTTTTACGCTTCTATGCTTCAGGAATAAAGTCTAATAAAGACTTCTCAAATCTTTCAGGATGGGTCTGGCCATTTCCCTGGTGGCAACAGAGAAAGAAAAGGTAATCTTTTCAGTGCTGTATTATATTCATTGTTTGTGTTGTCATTTTAGATATTGGAAGTAAAAGCAGTTTGGTTTTTCCATTTACATTGAATTCAGTTGCATATGGAATATAAGTGAACTTCTTTTTTTTTTTTAAGATTTTTATTTATTTATTGAGAGAGATAGTGATAGAGAGCATGAGAGGGAGAGAGTCAGAGGGAGAAGCAGACTCCCCGCTGAGCAGGGAGCCCGATGAAGGACTCGATCCCGGGACTCCAGGATCATGACCTGAGCCGAAGGCAGTCGCTTAAACAACTGAGCCACCCAGGCACCCTAAGTGAACTTTTTAATGGCAGCTTTTTTTCCATATTCTTGAATGGACCTGCAGTAGGATGAAATTTAGAAAGGAGAAATGCAAAATGTAATTTTCACTAATAGCTTTAATGTACTTGATTTCACCAAAAACTATTTAAGCCCTCCCTGACGTCATGTCACAGAAAACTTTTGTGAGAGAGGATGGTAACTTATTATTTTGCAATATAATTTGATATAATTTTACAGAATAGTTTGAAGAATAAGGAATTCCCATAAACTCGTTGTCCAAACTAGTTATTCATTTTGCTTTTTGCTATTTGCTTTATCACAGAAAGCATTTGGACCTTATTTTTTGATATAATCTTGATATACCATTCTCCAGTATTTACTTTTTCAACCTTGTTTTTATCTGAGAATTTGTTTCTGTAATTGACAGGGATTTTAGGAAGACTTCGGGATTATTCTCAAAAAAAACTTTTTCAGAAGACCTAGTTAATGAGCTCCTGAATGGTGGTAGTAACTGGATGACATACCATACTGCAGTCTGTTTTTCTTGTTCCTTGGGGACAGAGGGTATTTAAAAAGCTAATAGAGGATAAAAATATCTAGCATGTGTCAATCTCCATACGTGTTAATCTTTTTTCCACCTTTCATGTAGGTTTGGTACCACGTATGTAGCAGCCGTGGAAAAGGATGTTATAACACAAGACTCAAGGAAGATGGTGGATGCACCATATGGTACAATGAGATGCAGGTAAGACTCCTAAAAAACACACTAAAATGGCAAAAATAGACCACATTTAATTATAAAAGTAATACCTCAGGTTTTATCTCTTTGTTAGCTGTGGGGAAAAGTAGTAATTGATTATAAAGTTAGTTATAGTTTGTAAATCGTAACTTGTGAGTTTATCTCTTCAGAAATCTAACTTCCATTTATCCTAAGTATTATAGTCCTCCTGGTTTTATTGGACACTGTTAAAATGCAACTCTGTCAAAATGAAATTTTTATTTGAAAATGCTTTTTATATTTCCTTTCCTCTCTTAGTTGCTCTCTGAGATAGAAGAGCATCTGAATTGCACCATTTCTCAGGTTGAACCAGATATAAAGGTACCATTGGATGAATTTGATGGGAAAGTCACCTATGGTCAGAGAAGGGCCGCTGGTGGTGAGTTTTGAATTACTTTAATTTCTATTCTAAATGTGAATGTGTCCTTCTTGGGCTTTAGTGTGTAGAAGAGAGTAATTTCATCCCATCATGGTAAGTGTCTATTTTTACTTTATTAATCATTTCCTCCTTATTAACTCATAGCACGGTATCCATACCTGTCTTGTAGCATTTTTTTGGTTGTGTGATTTGTATGCGAATGAAGGACAGCGGCTTAGCTGTTTCTCTTGAGGTGTTAATGTCACAAAGAGTAGTTGAACATTTATGGAATTATTAGAAAGCGAATATAATGGCAATTTTGAACAAAGAATTGAAAACCTTTGATTTAATTTCAAGTGGTAACCCAGCATACTCTTTCCTTTGCCTGAAATGCCCTTAGCTCATTTCTGAAAAATTTTTTTTAAGATTCAGGCTACTGAGCCTAGTGGTTTCCAAACCAAAAAAAAAAAGGAGAGGGGGAGGGGTTGCTAGGGGCCTTGGGACACTATTAGTGAGGTCTGATCATTCATTTATATGCATTTAACTAAATGTCTTTAAAACTCACTTGTGGAGATGACTTGCCCGGTGGTACATTTTTATTGCTAGAAGCAATGTATAAACGGATGTAATTGAGCCAGAGTATTGCTGACAAGTTATTTCAAGCATGTCATTTACATTACTTTATAATTTGTGTGTGTGATGCAGGTGGAAACTATAAAGGCCATGTGGATATTTTGGCACCTACGGTTCAAGAGTTGGCTGCCCTTGAAAAGGAGGCGCAGACATCTTTCCTGCATCTTGGCTACCTTCCTAACCAGCTGTTCAGAACCTTCTGATTTTAACGTACACTGAATAAGATTTGAGTAATAAAAGTCTGTAGTCTTAAAACTCTAAAACAGTTGTATTGCTTCCAAGCAGCAGTATTTATAGTAACATAAGCTATTAATGCTAACTCTTGCATGTCAAGAAACATTAATCTTAGGAATTCTTCATAAAATGGCAACCTAATGAGAATAATAAATTTGATGACTATATTTTTATGAAGGTTTGTGTCTTATTTTTAAAGTTATTTGATAGTTTTCTTTTTCAAGAAAACTATGGGTTGACGTAAAGTTTATGGGTATGTGAATTTGGCAGAGGACCTGTGTGGAACCACCAGTGAATATCTTGAATAGAATTTATCATAGAAAGTGATCCTAAATGGAGATGTTCTTCAGATGTTATGCCTGAAGGAGACTCGTGACAGGAAAGAAAATTGGATGATCCCAAGGCAAAAGGACAGCTTGGTTAGTTTTAGGGGGCCTGGAGTTTTTTAGAGAGGTAGAAAGGGTTCTGTGTCTAAGGATTGAAGACTGGTGTGTGATGGTGAAGATGTATCTTGGAAGGTTTACCTTCTAAGAACCTTTCTTTCCAGAGGATAGTTACTTATAAAGATAAAACTATTCTGTTTTTCTGTGTTTTAAAATTACACACAGTTCTTTGGAATATGTTTCCTCAATCCCTTTTGCCTAAGATACCAGAAGGAAAAGAGAAAATTTAAACAGATAAAATTGAATTGTTATTTTGTGCCTTTTGACTCTTAGTTAATAAAGTATTATTCCTGTGCTAGGATTCTTTAAGAACATAGGCTATTATAAATTCTTGTATGATGGTTTTCAGACCTTTTAGCACTGAAATATTTTCTTCAAACAAAATCTTGCGTGAAACTCAGTGTAGACATTAACAGTGGGAAAACCACTGCCTAGTATTTTGAGTCATAGTTTGTGCGAAATGATGAGGAGAATACCATTGTCTCACATTTAGACCATGTTCTTTGGAGATGTCCTTGAACCGCCCCAGCTGATCTCAGAGCTATGCGCTGACAGCTCTCCAGTGTCCACGCATATTAATCACTGCTTTAGAAAGGGGTTATTTTAACTGATATAACAGCAAGGAAAAGACTGAGATCTGGACCATTTAAATACTGGAGCTGGGGGAGGTCCTTTTATAGATGCAGAAGCACAGTTTGGAGGAACGCATGCCCACGTGGCCTGGTTTGGAGAAGTGAGCTAGAATTTGGGTTCCCCGGTCTCTGCTTTTACTCTTTGTCTCCCATTGTAAGATGATCCTCAGGTCCAAATGGGTAGGTCAGGGAGGAATGGAGACTGGAAGTGGGTATTTGGCTTTTCCAATGCAAATTACTGTCCACCTGCAGTGACCTGGGCAACGGAATTTCTAAAAGGGCAAGCTGTGCGGGACCAGACCAGCAGAGGGATTGCCAGGAGACCTGGCTGGCCCTTTCTATCTACTCATATCACCAGTAACCGTTCCCTTTACTCTTAGTCCCTACTTCCAGATACCCATTCCTTCAGGCCTCTGGATTCATGCTAACAAAATAAAGAACTGTTAAAAGTCTGCTTAAAGAGGTGGTCACTGAGCCATGAGGGATGCTAATTGCCTCCCTTCTTCCTTTTAGAAACAGAACCTCCTGAGTTTTTGTCGGTACCAGATTGCCTAGCTAGAGACTGCCTTTCCCAGGCTCTGGTCAAGGGGTTCAAGTGGAATTGATGCGTGTAACTTCTTGGTCACGTCCTCTACCTGCCCTTTCCCTCCTCTCTAAGGTGCAACTCGGAGATGGTATTAGTGAGCCAGTGTCCACATTAGAAAAGTGTCCTGCTTAGGGAATGACAGAGGGACAAGGAACCTAGAGGACCTTATAGGGGAGCTGCCATCCTCTTTGGCTGACCTGCCTGTTAGAGTAACTATCATCTCCAAGCCACCATATGGTTAGGTCTCTATCCCAGCTAATACAGAACACGAGGGGTACACGAAAGCCCAGGAAATGTTAAATATTAGCCATCACCTGTTAGTCTTTCTGACTTACAGCTTCAGCCTTTACTCCACAGTGTAAGAGCTTGTAAGTGTACTCACAGACCTTGTGCCTGTAATTCTCGGTCAGTCTCCCCGCTACACAAAAATACAAAGACTCGCCCCACCCTCAACATATCCTAGACGGCCTGGGGGCTTAGGAGTCTTGCCACATTCCCCCTCATTATCTAGTCTTTCATTCTGTTCTCTTCGAATCTAGCTTCAGGCTTTGATTGGTAGAGTTATACTTTCATAGTGACTGGTTTTGTGTTTGGGGCTTTTTTTTTCTATTTCGAATATTAATAACTTAAGCAAGCTTCTCTGACTCTTTATGGATCCACTGTGTTAAAGAGAACTGAGTCTCAAGGACTCTTAACCAGTGGCATTAGTTACAAGAGTGCCAAAACCTCGCTTACCTCATTAGCACATATTTTCCTATTATAAACAGAAATGGAAATTTCAGGTTAGAACACTATCCACCCACCTCCCCTCTATCCTTTTGACATTCTGTTCCCACTCTCAGAGGAAATCACTAACATTTTAGTTCATTTTTTGTGTGTGAGATTTTTGGTATACTGTTTAGGTCCTACATATGTACAGTTTTGTATTTTCATTGGACATAGTATTTTCCTTGTAAATACTTGAATGGCTACATAATCCATGGAATGTGCTGTGATTTTCATGACTGCTGCATTCTTAACTGCTCATGAGCACCAAGGGGTTTGAGGAGGATGTGAACCCGGGTGTGAATCTGGCCCTAACCCATGAGAGCTGGATGACACAAGGCCAGTTCCTTAGCCTCTCTGAGATTTAGTTTCTTTGTTTATAGAAATGGCGAGAAAGTAATTCTCATCATTCAGGATTATGTTAAGCATTCAGTGAAGTCCAGCAGATAAGAGGTGCTCGTAAAATATTTTATAGTATCGGTACTGTTCACTGCTGTGAACATGTTTGATCTCTTTTGGATTGCTTGCTACTGGATTCCTAGAAACTGGATTGTTGAATTAAAATGAGTGATGCTTATGACCATTTTTCAGGGTCATTACCAGATCACTTCCTGCAAGGGTTGTACTGCTTGACACGCTAACAAGATAGGAAGAATTCTGCACAATGTATTTTACAAATGGTACTTGTTGCATTTAAAGTTTGTTTTCATACTGGTTCTTGGTGTGGTGTGTGAGTTGGTACCAGTGGGCAGAGGTCGCCTAAATCTTACGTGTGGCTTCTTTGCGCACGACTCCTTGCCCCACCCTCACCGCATTCACGTGCCACCACCATCGTTTTTGCACAATGATCCAGCTTGTAAATCAGGGGCAAAACTTTTTTTTTTTTTTTCCAAGGTAGAAGTGTGTTTGTCAGTGACTGAAAATAACCTGGATGAAAAAAAAAAAAAAAGGTTGGTTTCCAGCCAGTTCTAAATGGGCAAAACCATTTAGTCACATTTTTTACCTTATTCTTCAGACTTAAGAGGGAACTATGCACTTCACTGCATAGGTAGGATATGAGAACTGTGTAGGTAAATATAAAATACGATCTGGGGTAGGTTCACTTTTACAGAGATTTTATTACTTTCCTATAGATGGTGACACCTACCAGGGATTTTTCCAAGTGACCTTATTTGGGGGAAAAAGGAATATTTGTTAGGAGGGAAAGAATGTAGTGGAACAGGAAGGAAAGGGAGGGATATTATTTGGCTACTCTAAAGTAATTGATAGAGGATTCCTTTGGAGGGAGGAGTGGAAGGGGAATTTTTGCTGTTGTTTTCCGTTCTATTGCTCTAAGTAAATACCTTTCATTTAAAATCATCTAAAGCTCTGGTTTTCCTGACAGAGATCCCACTCTTACTGGTCAATGGTGTTGAGGGGAATTTGAAAGAACCTGGAGTTGGACAGGCCTGGATCTGACCCTGGCCACAGTCCCTGACTTGTAGTTAGCTGATCACATGCGGAGATCAGTAGGTCTCAGGTAGGACCCGGGAATCGGCATTTTAACACATTCCTCAGAAGATGGTGGCGCAGATGCACCTTGAACCACAGATCAAGAAACACTGTTCCAGAGAAATGGCTCTTAGAGCTATAATTCTCACTGTAATCTTTTGCCCTAAGACCCAGGAAGATAATTCAAAAGGACTGCTGAGAGAGAGGCTTGCTCTACTAGAATCATCTGTGGTTCAGTGCTGGTCGGCTGCCTAAATGATACCTTGTTTTGTTCCTTAGGTTGGTGGTTCTCAGCCCTGGCTGCATACCTGGATCACCTGGGGAGTTTTAAAAGACCATGCCCTTACCTGCACTTCACCTCCAGAAACTCTGATTTTATTCTGGAGTGGGGCCTGGGTGCCCCAGGTGATGCTCAGCTGCTGCTAGGATTGAGAGCCAATGCTTTAAACAGAGCCTGACTCTAGATAGTTCTTGGTTCTGTTGCAAATCAGTGTGTGCCCTCTGCACATGGCCAAGCTAACGCATGTTTTAAGATTACATAGAGTTTAGGTTTATAAAAATGGTGTCCTATCATTTTTGAGAAACTAAGATTTTAAAAAATTTTGTAGCCAGATGAGTTTAGTTTCCTTCAAAATAGTGATTTTTGACGATTCAGACATCTTTTAAGGATGCTTTAATTTCTTTCTGTTTTTGACATTGCCACTTTGTTTTTACTTAAAACATTTCAAATGCTTTAGACAGAGCTACTTTGTAGACTTCTTGAAATCACTGGTTCAACCCATTATTTTACCTCAAATCTTGTTTCCCTGCCTGGTAACTCATCCTGTTCACCAGAAAAGGCTCTGGTTGCCTGTTAGCTGTATTGTTTCCTTAAATCCCAATCAAAGGATAAATACTCTCTACTGCCAAAGTAGGACTTTGAAGAGGCAGCCAGAGGTTGTCTCTCTGAGGTGATAAATTGGGTGTTAAGGGCTTCCCAGTATTTTGTGGTGGGTCAGGGTCTCCGGGAAGAGAGTCCAGCATGGGATATCCTGATCAGAATAGGAATTGCCTGGATGGAGGTTGGAGTCAGAGATCACCAGGAGGGATGGGGTCAGTTGAGTATGGGAGCAGTGGGGTCTGATAATGAGTTTGGGGTTTCCTTTTCTTGCATGGTGATCCCCTTGAAATCCTCAAAACTTTGCTATCTTGTTAGCAAGTAGGTATGTCAGTATGAATTGGCTAATAAAGGGAGGGCTCTGTGTTTTGACAAATTGGTGTTGGAGGGTGTGGGATTTGGTTAGGACCCTGTCTGTCCTTTGGGAAATTGTTAACATAATTGCAGGGGTTGGGGTGGGGGACCAGAAAACTCTCCTGAGCAGTTGTCTAAACCAAAACTTAGAAAGCTGACAGGCTTAGTGGCAATCAGGTTTAGCAGGCACGCCCAAGAATTCTTAGGCATATTTGGGGCAGAATTGTCTAACCTGTAGTCATACAGGCTGGAAGTTTGAGGTACTCTGTTTGGCTCTTGAAGGCTAGCAATTTGGAGACATCGGATTATACCCTATCCTTAAATACTGTTCACTTAAAGCATTAGTTCTATTGGCTGTAGTAACAAACTCTATCATATACTTCTGTCCATCAGTTGTTATTTACTTTCCCACTGTCGACTCACCACCCTGCACCGAAATAAAACTTTCCTACAAAATGATTGAAGGCAGCAGGACCCACCTGTGCTACCAGCTCTTGTGGTTTTGCGGTTTGTCATTTCCCTGTCAGTGCACCAGGTGGCGCTAACGTCCCACCGTGAATACCCACAAAGACCTAAACACAGGCTGATATATTTTTACCACTTGGGGTCAGTTAAGGATTACCTGACTTCCTTTTTTTTTTCCCCTTCTGCTAGGATAGAAATCATAGATTCAAAGGAATTATTTCCCATTACATCTGTCAGAGTCTGTGGTCTTTTTTTCTGGATCCTGAAGGCCAAGAAATGTGCATTAGGATTTTTTCCCTGAGTTGGCTCCACACAGTTTGTGCTCCAGTGGTGTTCCTGTTACAAAGCACTTATAGGATCACAGCACCCACTTTCTCCCAGACCCAGCGTTTGGAGTTGTGTGTACAAAGAACTTCCACACAGGTCAAAATTGCATTTATGCTAATTGCCATTCTCTCATTACCATCTCTAGAATGCAGAATGTACTTCCTCGGTCACTTTCTTTGATTCTGCCTGTCTCTAAAGGCCCAGATCTGAATAAAGTGAGTGGGGGTAGCGTGTTAGCACCCACTCATCTTCCTACCACTTCCCCGCTGATCCTAGGAATTACGGCATTGCCCTTTGAGAGCATGGTGGAGATTTGCGGAATGATCCCCAGTTGACTTTGCCTGCCCGTGGGTGGGGATGGGTGGCGGTGAGGGCAGGATGTGTGGGCTTGGACAGACAGCCCAAACAATGAGCCTAGTCACTTCAGAAAGTAGCTCATGGCTACTTAATTTGAGAAGTCAGAACGATGATCAGACAGCCCGAGTGCCAGCCTCCCTGCTGACCTAGAGACTTCTTGGGGTTGTAAATTGAGAGACCAGAAAAATGAGCAGATATATGATCTGTCACTTGCCTTCTACTTTTTTTCCAAAGAATGCCATCTTTGAGGGGTAGAGGCGGGAGGAGACTTGAGTCACCCTTCAAGAATAGCCTTTTCTGGTGTAATATAAAGCTATGACAGGAACTCGTTTGCTTCTATCATTTTCAGCTTATAATTAATCCATGTCAACCTCCATTCAGGAACCTGCAATGGGCCTTTATTGCCTTCATTTAGTCCAGACTAACTTGGGCACTTAGGGTTCTCTAAAATTCGGTGCCAGCCTTCCTATTGTTATCTCCTTTATTCGCCATTCCTCCTGAATCAGGCCTCCTCACGCCCCTCCGTATGTAATAAAAATAGCTGACATCAATTGACCCTTCACTATGTGCTAGGTGTTGTTCTGTGGGTTTACTCATCTTTATGAATTCTCCTAACCACCCCGGGAGATAGGTTCTATTAGTGTTTCCATTTTACAGATGGGAAAACCGAGGCACCCGGTGCTTAGTGATGGCTTAGGATTCCCTGGCTAGTAAGTGGTGGGGTCAGAGTTTGCATGCAGGCACTGATCCACTGAGTCCCATGCATTTTTGCTGCTGGGACTGCATGGTTGCTCTTGCCTGCGGGCAGACCTTCCCACATCCCGCCTGCCTGCCAGGATGCCACCCATCCTTACGGGGCTGAGTCACTTCTACCTCCTTCATGGGGGCAAGAGAACACCACGTTTTTGAATGCCTGCCATGAGCCAGATATTTTATATTCAGCCTCATGTAAGAGCCAGAGTTCTTCTTAATTTTTTTAATTTTTTAATTTTTTTGTGAAGAGAAGAAACCTAAAGCCCAGAGAGGTGAGTCTAAGTCCATTAAGTTGTCTGTCTGGCCCCGAAGCCTGTGCTTTTCCATCCTAAGCTCTGTGTGTTGTCCTCACACTTTAGGTGGCTCTTAATTTTTTTAATTTTAATTTTTATTATTTTTTTAAAGTTTTTTTATTATTTATTTGACAGAGAGAGACAGGAGAGAGGGAACACAGCGGGGGGAGCGAGGGGGAGAGGGAGAAGCAGGCTTCCCGCCGAGCAGGGAGCCCGATGCGGGGCTCAATCCCAGGACCCTGGGATCATCATGACCTAAGCCGAAGGCAGACACTTAACGACTGAGCCACCCAGGTGCCCCTAGGTGGCTCTTAATTTTTAAAAACTGCCTTATGACTTTTTTCTCCAGTGTCGTCAGGTGGATCGAAAGTTCTTCCAGGGAAGGGTGGCTATCTGGGTTCCAGTCTCTCTCCCTGCAGTGTGCAGAGTGGGCATACAACAAGTATTATTGGTTAGCTAAGTTTTAGGCTATGGGGAGTGGCCATCAACTTAGCTGATGGCGGCAATTCTTCTGTAGAGGTTGAGACCCCAAACAGAGACCCAAAACCTCGTGACTTTTAACCTGGAGCAGGAACTGTGGTCTCCTTCTGTGGTCTCCTCCAGGCCGGGATGGAAGACCAGCACCACTCTCAACAGGAAAATACAGCTTTTAGCTTCTTCAAGAAAATCTTGACCAAAATATGAGCATGATTTTGAACATATGGGGACTAAAGCTCCAATTTCCTATGGCTGAGATTTCAGTGTTATGGTGGACCGATACTTGCACAGAAATATGTGAATTCATCATGGTTATTTTTGCAGCATTGATGTTGGCAAACTTCCAAGTCAAGAACTTTCTGCCTTTGCAGTTCTTGGTTATTTGAGGTTGATGACTCACTTTGTGTAACATCCTCTTGTTTTCCTCCTTTTCCTCCCAGGGGCCCTCCTACCTGAGAGGACTGGTGGAGCGGGAGGGTTATGGGACTCCCGCCACTGTTGATCTTTTCAGTTTTGTTAACATTTGTTGGGAAGCCATCTTGATCTCGGCTTCTCTTTCCCGCTGCAGGCAGTCACTTCCCTCTTCTGTGCCCTGCAAACCTTTTGCTCCTTCATTAGATCATTTATATGCCTACCTTTTATTTACCTGCTTACATATCAGTGTCTCTCCCCAGGTAGGATAGACCCTTTACAGCAGGTCTGGTTTCAGTATCCTCGGTCCTCAGGGCAGAGTCTGGCCCAGAGAAGCTTCACAAACATGTGTTGAGAAGGAAGGAAGGATAGATGGGTGGATGGATGAATTATCACAAGAAACTTCTTTGAAGGAATTTTAGACATTAGCTAACAAAATAAGGATGGGAAGTCAGGATTTGTTTGCTACTTAGTTTTTATGTTTTGGACAGGAGATCTGCATATCCTGAATAGAAGGCCACAGAAAAAGACAGGCTGTGAGCCTCATCTTTCTCTTTAAGAGGGCTTATGTTTTTCGGGCAGAAGCTATGCTGGCTTAACCCAGAACCCCCTTTGGAGGAAATCCTCAGCACCACCATGCTATACTCTGCCCAGTCGATCTGTGACACAGCAGCGATATCCACTGTGTGGCAGGCTAGGCCACCATGCTTTGCATTCTTTACAGCTCTGCAAGGCAGGAATCATTATTCCTGCAAAGATGTGGCATAACAAGTCAACAATAGTACTTGGAAACTTCAGTACCCACTTTTAACAATGGATGGACCAACTAGACAAAAGATGAATAAGGAAATAGAAGACTTGAACGACACTATAAACTGACTGGACCTAACAGACAGCTCCAGAACATTCCACCCAACAATAGCGGAATACACATTCTTCTCAAGTGCAAATGGAACACTCTCCAATATGGACCATATGCTAAGCCATAAAACAAGCTTCAGTACTTTGGAAAAGATTGAAATTATATCAAATATGTTATTCAATCACATTTGAATGCAACTAGAAATCAGTAACAGAAAGAACTTTGGGAAATTTATGAATATGTGGAAATTAACACACTACTAAACAACTAATGAATCAAAGAAGAAATCAAAGAGGAAGAGAGAAAGTACTGTGAGATGAAAGAAACCAGAAACACGACATAGGAAATCTTATGGGGATGTAGGTAAAGCAGTGCTTGGAGGGAAATTTATAGCTGTGAGTGACTATCTTAAAAAGGAAGAGAGATTTCAAATCAACCTAACCTTCTACTTTAAGGCACTGGGGGGGGGGACCCCAAAGCAAGCAGAAGGAAGGAAATAATAAAGATTAGAATGGAAATTAGTGAAACAGAAAAGAAAATCAACAAAACCAAAGTTGGTTTTTGAGACGATCAACAAAGTTGACCAACCTTGGTCAGAAGGAGGTGAGGTAATTTCCCAGTGTGACCCTAATAGTAAATGACAGAACCGGGATTCCCAGCCAGGATTGTCTGATGCCAAAGCTGGGCTTGGAGGTCTGTCTCCTCTTACTTAGACTGTGTCTCAAGGACCAGGAGCTCACCTTACTCCTCTGTGAGCCCCACTGCCTTGCCCTGTGCCTGGCACACGCAGGGGCTCAGGAAATGTTTGCTGGACTAAAATGGAAAGTAAACCTCCTCCCCACCCTTAGTCAACCATCTGTGTGAGATGATAAATTATGCTTCCCATGCAGATCGGGCTGAATTGCACTATTTCTGATGAGAAACGCTGAAAACAGCAAACTGCTTGTCCTTAAAAATAAACCCTCGGCTTCAGGGATTTGGCCCAGAAATGAACCGTGTTACAGCTCAAGCCCCAAGATTGAGTTTATGACCCTGGAGCCAGGGGTGATGGGGTTTCTGACTGGAGTGAGAAACTCGATCACCTTGACCTGGCCCCTGGGTGCAGACTGGCTGCCTGGCTGCCCTCTCCCCCATCCTGGTTACCACTCATGCTGAGAGCTGGCCTGCCCAGAGGGAGCAGCCGATCCCACAGCACAAGAGGCTGAATCCTGCCCCACGCTGATAGGTTAGGAACGAGGGTTCAGCAGTGGCACCGTGCTGAGCCAGACCAGGCTCCACGTGGAGTCTAGCTTTCTGACATTTTATAAGGGGTGAAATGTAAAGAATGTTGATTTTAATTAACCCAAGTGCATGTTGATATGTCCCAAAAGGCTGAGGGGGGAAGGTGATCCCAGGTAGATTATATGCCAGAATGCTACCACATGTTCAGGCTGGAGGGACAAGGCCACCTGTCCTGGGAGCAGGGGGTAGGCAGGATGGCTTCACAAATGGCACATCTTCTTGGGTGGACACCTGCTCTGTGAGGAAGGCAGGATGCAGGCTGTTTGCCCATTTTCGAGAAGGACTAGATGAGGCCCCTAGAAGTCGCCCGAGGACTCACAGTGGGGAGGGCAATGAATCCATTCTGGGGACTCCCAGGTCCAGTGATTTCTGGCACACCCCTGCCTCTTGGAAGGCCGCTTGAGGAACGCCCACCCTTTATGAGTTTCCCATGAAGGGTGTGTGTGTGTGTGTGTGGTGCGGGGTGGCAGGGCGGGCACTGTGCACATTCATGTGTGTGATTTCCCCGGCTTAGATGCAACAGCCCCCTTTTTTCTTTTCTTAATTTAAAGGTGACTCTCCTGGAAGCCCCAAATGTGGAATTGACCCTAAATTGAAAAGAAGATCTTTTTAGGGCAAGAGCTTTGTTCGTGTGAATTTTCTGCCTCACCAACCATGGGGAATGTGAGCTGAAGGAAAAGTCTGATAAAGAAGCTGCTCATTCATTTCAAGGGGCCGAGGAGCTATTTTGAAGGAGAAAAGTCTCCTCATTCTCTTGGCCTTTTGATCCACTCAGGCTCCGTGGCAGGAAGACGTGGAGGAATTACTCTGATCACCCAGAGCCGTCCCACCTGCTGTTGATGGGGCGGAAGGGACCAGAATTAAGCATAAGGAAATATAAGCCTTAATTCTAACTTTAAAATTAATAACCTCTAATTTCCATACCATAAAATCAGTAAAATAATAGCCCCCCTTTTTTTAATTTTTTTTTTTTAGAGAAAGTGATGTAATTGTAAAATGTCTCCCTCTCCTCGTTCCTATGTCCGTGTCTCCCACTGTTTTGCCACCAGAATTTCTGGCACACGTGCACTATTCAAAATGTTGGGCATAGATCTAAAATCTCATTTTATAATTAGAATAAAATAACTACCTATGATCAATTAATATTAGTGTAAAAATCTGGTGATACATTACATCAAGATTAGGTTCATTTACATACACCAGTATACTCATAATGGAGGCTTAAACACAAAGGAGGCATTGCTGTTTGTTTTTTAATATAACAAAAGCGTGGAGGCAGGCAGTCTGAAGCTGATGTGGTTGGTCCTTTAGCACCCAGGTTCCTTCCACTTTGCCATACTAAGCTCAGTGCTTTCATCCTCAAAGATGCCTCATGGTCTTAGCTTGCTGCTGGGGCTCCAGCCATCCTATGTGCACTAAAAACAGCAGAAAGGGGAGGGGGAAGGGGGGGGCACTTCCCTACCTGTCATCCTTTTGAAGAATCTTCTCAGAGTCTGACCCAACAACTTCTGTTTACATCTCTTTGGCCAGAACTTGAGGCCATATCTCTGCAAGGGAGGCTAGAACATGTTAAGTTTTCTCCTTTTTTCCACTTCCTTTCTCCCTTCCTCCCTCCCTCCCTTCCTTTCTCCTTCCATCCCTCCCTCCCTCCCTTCCCTCCTTTCTCCTTCCCTCCCTCCCTATTTCCCTCCCTCTCTTTCTCTCCCTCCCTCTCTCCCTTCCTTCCTTTCTTAAAATCTGGGGACATTGGGATCAGAGCCCCACTGCAAATGAATGGGATGAGGAAGGAAGACCGTCCCCCAAGAGAAGTTGCTAGAGCTGTGATTGGAAAGAGGGGCATGGAGCCTGGGTGACAATGACCCAACACCCACTCCAGATGGGCCCTGAGGGTGTGGACATTCACTGATGAAAATGATTAGGTTCACAGAGGTTAGATAGCTTATCCACAATCCATGGCTGGTGAGTAGCAAGTTGGGATTTGAGCCCTGGAGATCAGGGAAGACATCAGAATGTGAAATCGGATTTGTGTCCTGAGGCACCCATTGCTGTTGATCCATTTTACCTTCCACACAACATGGTAAGGAGATGTCCATCTGGGCATGTCTGTCTATACCCGAATCTTTGAGGTGAAGATGCATCTCCCACAGCCCTGCTGAGGAAAGCAGTGTGCCAGGCTGCCCTCAGTCCAGTGTGGCCACGTGCCGGGCCTGAGGGGCAGAGTCAGCCTCAGGGAGGGGGTGGTCAGCTAGGGCACCGGCTTCTTCTGGGATTAGAATGTCTGTTAGGAATAGGTGAAGGCCGTCCCTGTAACCTGGAAACACCCTCTAAGCGGCACATGCAGCACCCAGAGGCAATCACACCCTCAGCATGGGGACCAGTGCCGGGTGCTAGTGCTGGTGGGGGAAGGACACCCCTGCTGCCCTCAGGAGCTGGATGGCACCTCACGGAAGGGTGACTGCTTGTCCTGGTGGGACGGGAATGACTGATACCTCAGAGACCTGCGGCGTGGTGGCTTTTCTCTGGGATGCTGCTGAAATGGCCTTTAGAACCTAGAGGAAGAAAAAGCTAGCCCGACCAGTGCCTCAGTTTCCCCATCGGCACATTGAACACAATCCTTTGAATGGTCTGCCCCGCTTCCCCAGGCACTTTTTGTCTTATGACCTTGGTCACTTCAAGACCTGTGGCCTGTGAAACCACACCCCATATATTCAGGCTCTAAATTCCCTAAACTCAGGGCTGAGAGACCACTGATTCCTCTCTTAGGAAGGCGCTGCAAGGTGGACAGGCTCCTTGCGGCTGGGCTCAGGCTCCTGCCTGCTCCTCTTGGGGGACAGACACTCCTTTCCCCACTGGGTGCTAAGCCCCCTCCACACAGAGCACTCCTCAGGGACACCCCCAGGCCTCCGAGTTTCTGAGAGCACCCCTGTCCTCGCCGGCTCTGTGGTGACCTTCCTGCTGGCCACGCCGCCTGGCACGTGGCAGGAGCTGGGTCGTCTTCAGGGGCAGCATCCAGCACAGTGGGAAAGGGGTTTTACTAGAGAATTAGCTGAGGGAGGCTGAAGGCAGGGACAGGAGGGCAGAGGGGTCTTCCTCCGGCTGCGGGACGGTTGTGGGACGGCTGCTGCCCAGCATGTCCTCCGCTAGCTTCTGCCCAGTTGCCCAGCTGCCCCAAGCACTGTGAGGGCCGTGGTCCTCACCGACGGCCCCGCCAGGCCCGCACCGCCGAGAGGCTGCGGCGGCCCCAGTGGCCATCACAGGATGCCCTGCCAGACGAGAAACAGGATACCGGGCCGGGGACCCCTGAGGGGCCAGAGCCAGGAAGTGCTTCTTCCTGCTGCAGGGACAGCTCCGCGACCTGGAAAGGTGTGGGCCGGGATGTTCGTGTTTCCACAGTGACATCACCTCTGCTGCGGACCTGAGGCTGGGCGTCTTGGACCTAACGAGCGTGTACAGCCCACACTGTTGGAAGGGAGACTGGCAGCCGATGTTTCTGCATCTGGATGGGCACATCTTGCATTGCAAACTGGGGAAGAATTCATATTTAACCACAGAAGCTTATCTCAAAAATACAGAGCAAGACACGGGGATTCACCCCTCCACCATGCATGTGGTGTTTGCATATCTCAGTTGCATGCTCCCAGGGATGGGGAGCTCACTCTGTGCAAGACCATGAGTTTACTGCTGGACAAATTATGGCTCTGTGTTGAAATATGGATTCCTATAATTCCCTCCATTACTCTTCACTCTTCCACCCCCAAACCAGATAAATCTCTACTCCTTGAAGTCCTTCAGAAATACTGAAAGAGCCAGCACCCCTTCAATTGTGTCTCTTTAATGTGACTTCAAGGTCCTTTTTGTCCCAGCCACTTTGCTCTGAATTTCAAAATGGTAAGGGATGGACCCCAGGACTGACGCAATGCTCACAGTAGGGTCTGGCTGGTGCGGAATGAAGCAGGGTCCTCACCTCTTCGGAAATGGACATTTGACCTCTATTCGTGTGGCCTCGGGTGGCCTTAAGTGTTGGCAGCTATCAGGTTTTAGGAGCAGCTCAGCTGTCTTTCCACCCCACCCCCACCCCTTCCCAGCCAGTAGACCATCCTCCTCAAATTGAATCTTGAGCCCAAATCTGTGCCTTATCCTGGTAGAGATTACCTTGCTGGTCCCAGCACATCAGGGTTCCACAGCTTTGATTCTGTCCTTCCCCCCAGGTGTTTTGCTTTTCACCTCCTAGAGGACAATGGTTTCTTCCCCCAGTTTCTGACCATCTTGGACCCATCTTTCCCATCATCCCATGCAGCAGCTACTTGACTCCGAGCAGTGGGTCAGCTTTGCTGCAGACCCATCCCTGGCAGCCTCCAGCAGGGAGAGGGGAGACCAGGGCTGCCCAAGGCACCAGGGGTCCCAGGCCTCCCTCTTTCCTTCCTGTTCCCCAGCGCCCGATGGTCCCTTCTTGTTGCTGTATAGGATGTGGATTTGGTTCTCTCATATTCTTCTCTCTGTCTCTGTCTCTCTCTGTTTTCATACGTCAGGTCTGTCTCTCCTAGCTTGGTCCCATATTTATCCTGTGCCCCATTCACTTATCAAGCACCAACTCTGGGGACAGCACCCTGCCAGGGCTTAAAGGCAGGGCTGGGCCTTTCTCTTCCTTTGTCACTTCCAAGGACGTACCACATGGAGGGACATAGTCAGAGACATTAGTGACTCATGGGAGAGCACAGGAAGCTGGAACAGTCAACCTGGAAGGGCCAGGGGGATCCTCTGGTCCTACCACCTCTGGTCAGTGGGGAGTTAAGGGCAGACCTGGGTCTTGACACAGAACTGGGCTATGCATGAACCAACAGGGACTGCGTGTTGAGGACCCATGTGCTCTCATGTGTTGGGACCTGTGCAGGCATGCTTAGCCCAGAAGGTGGGGGGGGGGGGCAAGTTCCTCCCGCACCGAGGGGGGCCTTCTTCACTCTGTGGGCTGCAAGTGCCCCGATCTGACCGTTTGTGGTGCCTTCAGGGCACCTGCTTTGCTGCTGCTGTTGCACCTTTGTTTTTTCTCCCTTTTAAAAAAGACTAACTTCCCTTCCAGCTCTCCAGCACCTTCAAGTTCCCCCACACATCATTTAGGTGTTAGGCAAGCCATGATGAGATGGCTGAGGACTCTCATGGGGTGAGGCCGATGCTGCCGACGTGGTGAAGCTATTGTCGTCAGTCTGAAGTCGGAGAAGCTTCATCTAAGTCTTGGCCCCCTGCCTGACCTGGGGCTAGGCTCAGAGGGTCCAGGGGCACCCCAGGTCCAACCAAGGCAGAGCTGGAATCACAAGGCAGCTCTCCAGTCCCGGCTTGGGCTGCAGTGGTGCTTGGTGGTGGAACTTGCTGGCTGACCACCTTGACAAAAAGCTTCATGAATCTCCCTTCCCTTTAACTAGTGCAAACTCAGACTTGGGGCCGATGATTAGAAATCGGGCTGTTGGGGCGCCTGGGTGGCTCAGTCGTTAAACGTCTGCCTTTGGCTCAGGTCATGATCCCAGGGTCCTGGGATCGAGCCCTGCATCGGGCTCCCTGCTCTGCGGGAGGCCTGCTTCTCCCTCTCCCACTCCCCCTGCTTGTGTTCCCTCTCTCGCCGTGTCTGTCTCTGTCAAATAAATAAATAAAATCTTTAAAAAAGAAAGAAAGAAAGAAATCGGGCTGTTGTCACAGGGCCAGTTTTCTGATTAAATAATAACAACAATGACAGGTACATTCTATTGAGTGCTTTCCCTAAAGCAGGGGCTCTAGGCTCATTATCTATTTTTATTGCCCCCAGATTTCTTCAAAGGAGGCCATACCGCGCCTCCAGTTTACAAATAAGGAAACGGAGGCTCAAGGAAGTTCTGAGGAATGCCCCCACAGACTCTCAACTGGTAAGTCTGAGCCTGGGTTTGGAACTTTGGTATCTCTGCCTCCAAGCTCCTGATCCTTCCGCCACCCTGCTCTGCCTCCCTGGAATTAATCCTGAAGAACATCCTTCCCCCTCCCAGCTCTGCCCCTGAGGCTGGCCCACCAGGCCTGTAAGCCTGGCCCCATCCCTTTGTCTGGCCCTGCGGGGCCAAGCTAGGCACGGGCTGGTAATGGGAGCCCCTCAGGGTGGGAGCGATGGCCATGCTAATGCACTCAGCCCTCAGCCGGAGATCAAACAGGTCAGCCTCCAGAGCACACGTAAATCAGCCCTCAAAGAGACACAGTTCCAAATGACCAGCGAACTCGACAATTCCCACAGACATCCAACACCGCCGTCCAATCCTCCCTGAGGCCCCTTGGGGGGTGAGGTGTGTGCCTCGCACACCCTGGGAACCCAGACACCGAGTCCGCATAGGCTTCAGCCCCCAGTCGGGGGCTCTTCTGTGGCGGAGCTTTGGATCAGGTCCCTGTAGGAGTCTGTGACATGGGCTAGAGTAACTGAGCCCAGTTTCAGAGCTTTTGGCCCCTTCTGGGCTGTTCCATGTGAGACAAGTTAAATAGCACCATTTGTAACACAGGCGCGCAAAGAATGACCTTGCACTGTTGCTGGGAGATGAGCTGGGATCGAGTGCCCGAAAGCCCGGACGGACGGCTGATGCCTGAGCGGGGCCAGTGTCCTTCCCCACGCCAGCCCTCCACAAGAGGATGTCACCAGCAGCAGCGTGGGGCTGTCCCTGCCACCTGAGGAACTAGAGAGGTTCCATGATTCCACCAAGGTCACTGGGATGCAAAGTGTCAGCCTCAGGACTTGAATTGGGCGCTACCTGACCCCCCCAATTCCCTCTTTTCTTCCTGCTTCTTGGGTTAGCTTGGCTCGAAGAGATTTGTGCCGAAAATTACTAATAACCTTCTGAATAATCTCCCCCCTAAAGTCATCGCACCAGTAGTGGCCCCTAGTGCTTTGAATTCCCGTGTTGTTTTGAGAGACCGAATACCAAAGGGTTTTGCAAACGTGCCCCGCAGAGTGTCCTCGGAGGGGATCTGGCTGTGCCCCCCACGGCTGGCGACCCGCAGCGCCGGTTCTGGGTTTCTCGGAAAACTCGGGTGCCGGCGGGAGAGCTTGTCCTGGCCTTCTGGTGACACTCTGTGGCTAGAGGTGTGGCAGCCAGGAGTCACAGCCTTCTCTGGGCCCCCACGTGATGACTGCCCCTTGCAAGGCTTTCACACCTCCCGTCCAGCTCGGGCAGCTCTGGAGCTGCGGCCCCTGCCCCCCGGGAAGCTGGGGTTCCCAGCAGACCCCCTTTCACCCCTGGGGCCTGCTTCTCATCTCCCAGCACCACGGGCAGTAACCCTTCGTCCTGTGAAAGCCAAAGAGGGAGGAATGTCACATGAAAGGTGCCCGAGGAGGCCTGGCCAGCATCAGGCCACCAAATGGCAAGTGCCAGGTGGTTGGAATTAATGGAGCCCTGAGGGGGTCGGAGGTGGGGACTGGAGTCCAGAGGCTTTCTGGGGAGGGAGCCGGCGCTGTCCCCGACTGCCCCTTGGCCGTGGTCACCAAGGAGTGGAGTTCCTCTCCTTACCTCCTGCACACGCGTCCTTGCCTGCCCTTTGCCACAGCGCTCCCTTCTAGTGACATCCTTCTCGTGGACACGATCCTAAAGGCTCCCTGACTGGGCTCCAGGCTCCAGGCTTGTGGCCTCCACGCTGCCACCTTGCTCTTCCCGAAACACTGTCCCAGCCTGTCGCTCTCTTCCCTGGGAGCCCTGCGTGGCTGCCTGAGGCCTCCAGGCTTGTGGTAGGGCACCCGAGGCTCTGAGTGTCCAGCCCGCCCCCGCTCCCTCCAGCAAGTACCTGCCATGTTCCAACCCATCGCGGTGCCCGCCATGTGTGCGTGCCCAGCCCCTGTCTCTTCCAGCACCGCACATCTTGCGTGATCAGACAGAAGGACAGCGTGCTCCTGTCCATCTTGCCGGGCAATCGGTGGCCCCATGTTAGTATGAGGGGTGCTGCCCCCCTCTCTTTCTCTCTGGGCAGCAACTTCCTGAATTAGGTGGAAGCCCAGAAGAAGGTGTGAGTCAGGATGACGAGAACTGTTGGGCACGTAGAGGTGCCTGGGCAGTCGGTGGTTATTACTGGAATATGTCAGTTCAAAGCTCCCCTTGTTCCCCCTTGATTGGATAGAATGTTCCAGATTCAGTTAGTCCCCAGATATCTATGAGGTTCCATTATTTTATTTTCCCTATTTTTGAAACATTTTAGATATTTTCTAAGATACCAAGTAAAAAACAAAAAAATAACAACCCCCTCCCCCCTTCCCCCACCCCGGGGCTTTCCATGCTCCTTCCTTGAGGTGAAGCAACTCTTACCCAGATTTCTTCCCCGTTCCTACAGAATAAAAGCCAACTCAGCACCTGTTGTTAATGCCCTTCTCAACCCAGGCTGCCTTTACATCCCCGCTCGCGTCCCACTGGGACCTTGCCATGCCCGACGCGCTGGCCACGTGGACCATTTGCTTCTCCCAATCGCGAAGTCCCACTTCTCCTTCTCTCTGCCTGTGCCCTGGCCGGGGGCAGGCAGACAGATGATATGATGTGGCAGAATCTGGAAAGGCTTCATGGAGGCGATGCGTGTGGGGTGAGCCCTGAAGGTGAAGTAGTAACATCCACGCCTCAAAGGGGGGATGCGGAAGAGAGGCGGGGAGGAGGGCAGGCTGGGGGCCACTGGGGGCTGCTGGGGGCCGCTGGGGGTGGCCGGTGTCTGTTCTCAGGCAGCGGAAGCCACAAGGTGGTGTTAGCAAGAATGAGACCCCTTTAGCCTTGTGTTTTGAAAAGCTCCTGCTGACAGTTCCACGGGGAATGACTTTAGAGAGGGAAGAATCAAGACTTGAGGAAGGTTAGGGACTAGCCCTAGTCTGGTGTGCGGTGACAAAGGGGGACCCTCAGCTGGACTCAGTGATGCGGCGAGGGAGGGGCCAGGGCCTAGGGCGGCTCCTCGGTTCTCGCTGGAGTGAATGAATGGATGAGGAAGGGCTACAGGTGGAGAGAGGACGCATTCACTTCGAGAAAGTTCCCAAATTGTCTTTAATAAGAGCCTTCTAAGGGCGCTGTATGAAAATACATATTCTTGGGGCCTGGCCACAGGCACCAGGGTATTTGGAGAGAAGGGTCTGGAAATCCGTGTTTCAAAATGCACCTCAGATGGTTCTTAGGATCCGACGGGGCTGGGAAACAACGCTCACAGGGGTCGGCACATGCCTGGCTTATGCTGGGCCTCCGCCCTGGGCGGTGAGCTCCCGGTCAGCAGCTGCCCCCAGCGCCTGTGTGGGACCCATGGTCAGTGTCTGTGGGATGAATGGACCCATCTCCAACCCAAGACGAATTATTTCCTCTCGTAAACTGCAGTGAATATGACTTTGACTCCTGGGGTTGGTTGGCCGGTCCTGTTGCATGATTTGTCTGAATTTTAATCAGACTTTCTTATTGGATCCCAACATCTGCCTATTAGCTTCGAAGGCTTCCTATCAGCACGGCAGGTCCCATGTACTCTGTATCTTCAAATGTGAACCACCAGAGAGGTTTCTACCTTTCGGTTAAGTTGAACAATAGTGAAAAATAATTGCTTTTTTTTTTTTTTTTAATAAGAGAGGAAATGTTACCAATGGCAAGGTCTTCAAAAGGCCACTTCGCAAACTCAAAATTTACTTGAAAGCCCACAATCTTTTGCTGGAGGCCAGGCTTGGTATGTTTCTGATTACACCGGTGACCCTCACCCTGAAAAGCCTTTGTAGATGGGCCTTTTTTCTAGACAACCTACTGATGAGCAAATGATCTAACAGATTTCACACCACATAAATTTAAGCCTAATAAATGGCTTTAAATTCAGAGCTCCTAATTCTGGGTTCAGGGAGGTAGTCTTTTTACAAAAGCATTAATGTAGACAATTAATAAACCCTCACACAGCACCGGGAAAGAGCGAATTCTGTCCCTGTCCCCTGATTCCCTGTCCCCAAACTCCAAATGACTAGCTTCTGGAAATGTAGATTTGCCTTGAGCTTCACGTAGGGGCAGAAAACACGTCCGTGGTAAGGTCCACTTGGCTGCAAATGTCTTCTGCCCTGTCCAGAACAGTAACCACTAGCCACATGTGGCTATTTAAATTTACATGTGTATTAATTAAAATAAAAAGTTGTGTTTTTTAGTTGCACCGGCCACATTTCAACTGCTCACTAACCACATGTCGCTGGTAGCTACTAAATTACAGCACAGAATAGAAGACTGCTATCACTGCCGAAAGTTCTATTGGACAGCGCCGGTCTGTTCTTCAGGCAAAACCACTCAGGGCCCAAACTGCTTCTGTTTTGTCTCAATTATCAGTAACTATTACCCCCTGGGACTGTTTTATTACATTAGCCTAGGTAAGCAAAATGAAATGAAGTTCATACTAAAGAAAAATGTAGATTAAAAAAAAATCTATTGTTAATGAGAAAAAGGAACTTTGTTTTCAATCTGCTGATGAGCTCATTTTCTTTCAATTCTTTGCTATTTTCGGTGGCATATTTACAGCTTTGGGGATGAACAATCTCGATTATTCAGGGCCAGGAAAATAAAATCTGCTTTCTCATCCCAGCAAGATAATTCTCCTCTCTGAAATCACTAGGTAATTGCTCTGGCTGGTTGTCCTTAGGCTGCTAAGGGCAAGCACATATCAGAGTTTACTAGGGATAGTAAGGGCCCTGGAGAGCCCTGAGGTCCCCAGACCCTTGTGGGGTTGGCAAAAGCAACAGTGGGGGGGGAGGCACTTATCCAAGGCCACATGGCTAGCCTGTGGCAGAGGGGGTCCTCCTGACTCCTGTCCCCAGCCCATTCTCCTTTGCAAACAACATACAACTTCTCTTTTGATCCTTGCACCTTGGTCTAATTTGCTATAAATGGGGAAAGACATACTTGCTCTTGCAAGGCAGGAGGAGCTAATTCAAAGCCAAGTCAAACCAGGAGCTTGTGGGACCACAGAGGACCTGGGAGATGTGGGCCTGGATCTAAACTGTTGTAGGTCATCCCAAAGCTGGTTTTCTCAGCTTCTACAGTGGGAGGTGAGGGATTCTCCAAACATGAGAAAGGGGTTTGATAGGGGACAGCCAAAAGAATGATGAATGTCCACTAACCTTTATCCATAGGTGATGATGCCCGATTGCACAATTCCGTCCCAGGCCTCCCTTGTAAGCTCCAGACCTCTATATTTTACTTCCTGTTCAACATCTTTTGGGGAGGTATTTTAAATACACCTCAAACTTAACATACCCTAAACTGATGAAAACCCTTCTCAAATGTGAATCTTCCCAACATTCACCTGGTCAGAGTAGCACCATCATTGTCTGCATTAAACCAGCTGGAAGTCCCGGCATCATCCTCAACCCCTCCCTCTCCCTCTCTTTCCATAGCCAATCCATCACCAGACTCTGTAGGTTTGACCTCCCAAAGGTCTCCTGAGTCTCTCCACATCTTTCCATATCCTTGGTCTCTGCTGCTGTCATTGCCATGCTGGGCTAATGCTATAGACTGATGGTAAACCAGTTCCCCACCCTGATGTCTTCTCCCCATTGAAGCCAGAGTGATATAGTTGAATCCTTTAAAGAGTTCCATTGACCTTAGGAGAAGCCAAAGCTCCTTGGTTAACTTCAAAACTTTATATGACCTCTCCACCAACCACCTTGCTTTTCCCCATTTCGGATACATCCTTTGGCAGGTGTAAGTTCTTGCAATCTCACGCTTGCGGTTTCATCTTCCTGAAACACTCCTCTCCACCCGCCTAGGCCTTGGCCATCAACTCCACTCACATCCCATCTCCATTCAGGCATTACTTCCTTAAGAGCATCTTCCATCACCTCCCTGTCAAGGTCAAATCCCTAGTATAGGTTCTTTTTTTTTTTTTTTTTAAAGATTTTATTTATTTATTTGACAGAGAGAAAGAGCAAGCGCACAAGCAGGGGGAGCGGCAGGCAGAGGGAGTAGCAGGCTCCCCGCTGAGCAGGGACCCAGATGCGGGGCTTGATCCCAGGACCCTGGGATCATGACCTGAGCTGAAGGCAGACGCTCAACTGACTGAGCCACTCGGGCGCCCCCTAGTACAGACCTCCCCTCCAAAGCCCACATTACTGCTGCCGTGTCACTTTTATTTGTGTGGTAACTGCACAAACGTCTTTTTCTCCCATTAGATTGTAAGCTGCATGCTGTCAAGGATCCTGTCTGCATATTCACCAAAGAACCCCTGGTCTGGCACAGAGTGAGCACTGGGTGATGCTGAATGGAGGAATGCAGGCGGGCACGAAGCAGATACACCACTAGGTCAGACTTGGGTCTCGATTCCACTACTTCCTTAGTGATATTGAGCAATCATTTAATCCCTCTGAGACTCAAATACCTAATACACAGAAGATCCTAATATTTGCTTTGTAAGAACTTACAAGGACAAAGGACATGAGTGTGAGAGGGGCCTAAAATAGTCACTGTGTCTGGTACATGGTAGGCACTCAAGTGATGCTTGTGGTCATCATCCAAATGGCCTTCCCTGTGGAAGGCTAGCTATCCTACTCAATGTCTTTTAAAGTCTTCTTTTGGGTTGACATCAGTTTGTGTCTGTTTGCAACCAGAAATCCTACATGGAATGTAGCTCTAGTCCAGACTCACAAAATGAAAGCATTGCGTTCCAAGTTCAAGCCATTACTGATTCTAACATTAGCTCATTCCATTCCATAAGCATGTCAACTCTCTGGGGTGTGTACTATTATTCTTCTCTTACCCAGAGAAAACTGAGACACGGTAAAGCTAAGTAACTTGTTGAAGGTCACATAGCTAACAGGTGCCCGAGCATGGACTCAAACCCAAGCTGTCCTTGCTCTACACCCTCACATTCTGCTATTTTATCTATATTTTGGAGAATTAACCCCCAAACAATTAAAAGGTGAGCAAACAAAGTAATTGCAATACGTTACATAAACCACCCCATCATGGGGCACCTGGGTGGCTCAGTCGGTTAAGTGTCTGCCTTCAGCTCAGGTCATGATCCCAGGGTCCTGGGTTCGAGTCCCACATTGGGCTCCCTGCTCAGTGGGGAGACTGCTTCTCCCCCTATCCCTCTCCCCTGCTCGTGCTTTCTCTCTCTCTCTCTCAAATAAATAAATAAAATCTTTAAAAAAATAAATAAATAAACCACCCCATCCACCGCCACCACCAAGATCCAAATTATGTAAAAGAAAGAAATGTACATATGCTCATCCCATGCACTGAAAAAAGACAGGAAAGGAATATACCAAAACAATGCTGATTTCTGAGTGATAGAATTTTGGATAGTTAACATTTTTTTTCTTCTTTTGCTTTTCATCAATTTCCTATATTTTCAACACTATAAAATTGTATTATAATCAACATCTAAAAAACAAACATCATGTTTCTGAAAGGTGCCTTTCCTATTAGTAAAATAAGAAAAAGAAGGAGAAAGAAAGCAAAAAGCACCACTCCGTCCAAATCCAAACAGGAAAGGAAGAGAAGAGAGCTTGACGTCCCCGGGCTATCTAGAGCTTTGCTGATGAGGCCTTTCTCTGTGGGCCTGTGCTCTGGGCTTGAACAACAGCTGAAATTCTCATCTTCAGGCAAAGCTCTCAGTATTTTCTGTAATAAATAACCTTGGACCACAATTAGCTCACTCAATATTGAGCAATAATAGGTAGTGGTTGAGCATTAATTTGATGTCTGCAAAATGCCTTGAGGCTCAGGACATCTTGGGCTTGAGCCCGAGCTTGGCTGTCCCCCTCACCACACGCCTCGGAGAATCTCTACCCTCTTCTGCCAAATGGGAAATTTGCCAAAAATGGAGCTGTATCTGTTTGGAAATCTGCTGTGAGTTGCAAGAATATCAGTGAGTCCTTGCTGTTGTGAAGTGTTTGACATGGATCCATTCATGTAAACTTCAGGACAGGCCTGTGTGAGTTAGATATTAATACCATTCCCCTTGTACCAGGAGGAAAAGGAGGCACAGAGCACTTAAAGGACCTTCCCAAGGTCCCATGATTGCTAAGTATAGAGCTAGGACTTAGCATGATTGGTAAGTATAGATCTAAAGCTCAAAAGCAGTCTGGCTGTCTAGTAAATTCCATGTGGTTGTGACCACTGCCTGTGCCAAGGGACATCTTTCAGCTTGCAAGATAGAAAAGTGCTTGGAACAGCTCAAAAACATGAACAAAATGCAAGCTATGAGTTTGGGGCATTTTAAAGGAAATAGCTTCTTGGTTTGGGGCAATGTTTTTGAAAGGTTAGTGATTAGGAAATAGGTATAAACCTAGGAAAAGCTGCACATAAATAAAACATTTCCACCTCTCATTGGGAAAGAAAAAGTTTCCACCAAGAGCACAGGAGATTCCCCAAACAGGAAGAGACACTCCTTAGCCAATAAAGTAGTGATTTTGCGTTTGTATGTTCTGCTCCGGCCATCTGCCATTCAGACAGCAGATCTATTACGCAGCTGGGTTTATGAAAATGGCCTGGGCAAGACAATCTGGCGACTCTCTCCCCTGTCCACCCAACTATCTATCCATCCATGTGTCTAGTGAGCAGGAATGTGGGTAAGTCCAGTACTCCGGAGTGGAGTTAGTCGCCTGTGATAGGAATCGGATATTGTCCCTTAAGACGCCTTGGGGGAAAAGACCTACAATGGTCACCTGGTTGCCCCCTTTCCCCACTTACCCTCTTCCACCTAAACTTTTGCCAATGGACGAGGCGAGGTTCCGTTTGCAAGGACCTCCAGGGAAAAGGACTATCTGGCCTCCCCCTGGGAAGCCCTCATCAGTCCTTAATCAAAATGTTTAGGGCCCGTGGGAGAGCTGCAGCAGAGGCCGGCTTATCAAGGTGGGATTTATTTACTTACTGTCCAAATCATTTCACATCAGATTGGCTTGTTGCTCTCTCCACTCACCGGCTGGAGAGCAGAGGTGACAGATGACTCCATTGCTTACTTAACCAACCATAAACAGGACTTGAAAGAAGGGGGTTCGCTGCACATAGCTCATCTTTGGAGAATCTGACAAGCATCAAATTGATGGCAAACTTCTGCTCATTATCGCAAACGCCTTTTCTGCTTTCCCCCTTTTTCTGTTCCCAAAGGAAGGCATTTACCGCGGAGAACTCACTAGTTTCTCTGCAAACAGAGTAGGATAATGTGGATCTAAGCCAGAAAGTTTCGTCCAGTCTAAGCCTAGGGCCTGGGGGCTGTTGAAGGCTTTCGTGCCCTCCTACATGGACCTCAGGGGAGGAGGCAGCTTACAGAATTTTGTGGAACGTTCAGCTTATTCGGTTTTCCAAAACCCCTGAAACTCGGATTATCTATAATTTAGACTACAGTGAGATTAAATTAGAATGAAGTTATAGTATCTGAATAATCGTTGTGATCTCTGTGACATACACACAGGACTAACACGTTCCACAGTTCATGGAATGATTTCAATGTGTTTTGTTCCTTTTCTCATTACCCTTCCCCCAACGCCCCTTCACTTCCTGCCCCCAAATAAGAGAGAAAACGAGATGCCGACCACTTATGCCAAGCCAACTGCTGTGCCAGGTGTTGGGCTTTTAGAAACATTATTCAATTAAATCATCAGCACAACCCCGCATGAGTTACGTTATCATCTCAGGTGAGACAACGCAGGCAAAGGCCGGTGGTGTATGCTGCTTACCCTCACTTAGGTGGTTCATGTCGCGGGCTGGGCTTCAAGCCCGAGGCTCGTGATACCAACACGCAGCCTCCTTCTCCTGCCTCTGTCACATCTGCCAGAATGTGGGGACTGATTAGTGGTCGGAGAGGTCAAGTATGGTCACCAAAGGCGTATGCAGACATAGGCGTCTGTGTGTCTGTATGTCTGCGTGTGTATGTGTGTGTGTGCATACATGTGCTAGTGTGTATATGCCTCTGTGTGCATGTGTGTATATGTGTGCATATATGTGCTAGTGTGTATATGTCTGTGTGCATGTGTGTATGTGCATATATGTGCTAGTGTGTATGTGTGTATGTCTGTGTGTGCATATGTGTATAGGTGTGCATATATGTGTTAGTGTGTATATGCCTGTGTGTGCATGTGTGTATATGTGCATACATGTGCTAGTGTGTATGTGCATGTGTGATTATATGTGCATATATGTGCTAGTGTGTATGTGTGTATGTCTGTGTGTGCATATGTGTATAGGTGTGCATATATGTGCTAGTGTGTATATGCCTGTGTGTGCATGTGTGTATATGTGCATATATGTGCTAGTGTGTATGTCTGTGTGTGCATATATGTGTGTGCATACATGTGTTAGTGTGTATATGTCTGTGTGTGCATGTGTGTCTATGTGCATACACATGCTAGTGTGTATGCATGTACATGTGTGTGTGTGCGAGTGCATGTGCATGCACGTGTACCTGCGTGTGTGCATGTGTGTGTGTGTGGGGGCTGATGTACAAGAAGCTAAAGGATTAAGGAGAAAATGAAGGTTAGGATAAAATACGCTGAGAGAAATTACTTGGGGTGTGACAATAAAATCTAGATGAGCAAATAAAATAAAGAATACAGCCAAGGGAGAAATGGCACGATAATGTAATGCTTGAGTTAGCAACAGTTCGCATTGGACTCCTTTACCACGGAACGGGTCTAAAAGTGGGGTTCTATGCCCTCCATGGCTAGCACTGAAGAATGCACCTGTGTGGTACTTACCACGTTTCTGGAATCAACAAATACTCTTTTAATGTGATAACATTCCCTTTTGGAGGAAAATAAGCCCTTTTGGCTAGTCAACGTGGTGTCGGTGGGTATATGATGTTAGGAGCCCTGTGCTTTCCTGACTGGCTGGAGCCCGGTGGACACTCCGGGGCCCCCTCTCCTATGGGATCTGTGGGCTGCAAAGCAGAGCAGGTGGTGCCCAGGCCTTCGGTCCCCTGCCGTGTGGCATTAGTTAGAATGTCGTTTAACAACGTGTTGAGACCTTCCTGGGGCCATAGGACCTCATGCTATTCCCTCTACATTCTCAGGTCATTGGGGGTACTGGAAAGAGTATGTTATTCCATGGTCTGAAGGACCAGGTTTCAAATCCCTGACATACATATTCGGTGTGACCGTAAATCCCTCGGCCTCCCTGTCTGTACGATGCGGATGGGGATCCCTTTAGTGGTGGAGTACTTCCGTGGGGGGCAGTGGGAAGTAGGTGCCTGGGGTCTAGTACGACCTCATCGACTGTTAGCTTTCTCTCATCTTTGAAAATGTCATGTCAGCGTCTTATCAGAACTTGAAATTTTGAGTGAGAGATGTGTCTTTGTTCCTCCGCTTCCTACCAGGTACAAAGAACATAGCGAGCATCGTCGCGGTTCCTCGGTGAGTGAAACAGAATCACCGTGTGACTTGCCAACTCTGCTCCCAAGTCTGCACCCAAAGAGCTGAAAACAGGCGTTCAGACCAAAGCTTGTACATGTTCATGGCTGCACCATACGCCATGGCCAAAAGGTAGGAGCAACGCAAATGTGGGGAGACCGACGAATGACTCAACAGCATGCCGTGTATCCAGATAGAGGTGTAACACCCAGCCGGGAGACGAGATGAAGTATTGAGCACATGCTCTCACGTGGATGGACCTCGAGGACACGCCAGGTGCACAGGGAGGGACGCAAAGGTCACAGATCGTGCGATTCTGTTGATACGAAACGGGCCAGCACAGCTGAATCGCTAGAGACAGAAAGCAGATCAGTGATTGTCACTGGCGGGAGGGGAGGAAGGAAATGGGGTCTAATGAGTACAAGGTTTCCTTTTGGGGGGATGCAAATGTGCTGGACGTAGATGGTAGGGGTGGTCGCACAACATTATGAAATGCACTTAGTGCCGCTTTAAAACGATTACAATGATAAATTTTATGTTAGGTGCATTTTACCACAATATTAAAAAAAAAAAAAAGGGAGGGAGCTGTGAGTATAGTCTATAAGACTCCATGGTCATGTTGGGGAATGCTGGGTTTGAAATCCGGATGGAGCCTTCTCGGAGGGCACGTCACCGTGTAAAGATATCTTTCCTGGCGGCGGGGCCTCGAACCCGCTCCGGGCAGGGATCCCTCTGCCGGCAGCCCCCGGCTCACATAGCCTGAGCGTATCTGCCTGCCCACCCGTAGGGTCTCCACGCTGCTGCTAGACAAAGACCCTTTCTTTCCCCGTGGTCAGGAGGAGCCGAGGGGGCACAGTGGATGCATAAACATGGGCAGGAAGGCATGCCGCCTGAAAGCTTCCAAAAGCCCCTTTCTGACAAATGAAAAATGTTGGTGACTTTAAGTCACAGGCCAGGCTTTTAACAACCCTCGGCGTATTTATTTAACCCAGTAAATATGTTTATTAGCAAGGCCGCCTCCTTTGTAGAGCAGGTAATGGATTCCCCATATGTTTCTGCTTTGCAGACCGGGGCACAGCGGCCAACACCTAGCCTCCTCCAGCCTCCGAGGTGAAGGCCTTGGTGTGTTGCCTCTTTACTGTTCTGGCCCCTCCGTGTGCGTAATTACAGCCGTTCCCAGAGAGAAGGAAATCCCCGGGCTGCGGCCCTAACTAGCCCCGGTGTTCCACTACCAAAGGGCATGTCTCGGAGGGGGGGAGAGAGGGGTAATAAAGCTTTCACATTATTAACTTTTTCTTTCTGAAAAGAAGCCTGAAAAATACCATCGCACCACATTAAAGGCGTTATGTGAGAGTGGCCTCTGCCTAATGAGGGGCTCGGACCCGGGCCCCATGCGAGCGCTCCGAGGGCCCCTGTTAGCGGAACCTTGATGCTGTACCAGCCCTGAGGCCATGGGCGTGGGGCCACGCGGGGGTCGGGCTGAGGTTTACACCTGACTTGGGGCACCCAGAGCGGCAGAGTGCCACCCAGAGGCTGTGCCCTCACCTCCCTGGGAGGGCTCCTTCCCTCAAGGACTTTAGAAGGCCACGCAGGAGGTGACAGGGAAGTAGGCTGGTGCCATCAGAATGGCCAGTGTCAGAACAGGTGTGGAAAATCCTGAGCCGCGAGCACCAAGGTATGAGGGGAGCAGCTCTGGGCCGAGCTCCCCACCCCCAGAAAGTACAGCCTAGGGGCAGGGGGGCCCAGGGTGAACGGTGGTGTGGCCCAAGATGCCCCCCATGGTCCTCTCCCCAGATCCCACCCACAGATTCCCAGCAACAGGAGAATTTCTAACTTTTGATACGTTTGGGTGTTTTGACAGTGGGTGAAATTGCCTCTCTAGCGAAGTTCGGTGCTGGTGTAGATGCACGTGGGGCTGTGGAAAGAATGAGGCCAAGAGCAATGACGGCCAGGTTTGGGCCGCAGACCTCCGTCTTACTCGTCTCATGACCTTGAGTGGGTCTCTGCTCTCAGGCCCTTAGGGCCTGATGGGTTGACTCTGAGCTCCCTCATCCACGCCGCAAGGCCATGTGCTGAGGAGGGCGTGGGGGCCAGCAGGGGTCAGCAGCCAGGGTAGGGGCCTCTCCTCCCCCTCTCCCACATCCTCCCTCTGGCCTAAGGACTCACCTATCACTGGGTGAGAAGAAAAGCAGGCAAAGCCTTGGGTCTGGAGAAAACAGAAGAGCCCATCTAGATTCTAGAAGCCTGCTGCAGGCAGCCTGCCAGGTCCAGGGAGACTTCACCAGCCCTGCTCTCTGGACATATTGCCTCCTCTCGGTGAGCTCCTAGAGGTAGGGAACTACTTTCCTATCTTCTCCCCCATCGTAGTACCAACTTCATGGTCCCACCAAAAATAGGCTCTGATCTGGAACTACTGGGTCTGTTTGTGCTGGCTGTGCACTGACCATTCCCTGGGGGGGCTCAGGGGGTTCAATAGACTCTGCTGCCTGTGTGATGGAGCCCTGTAGACTCATGCAGTGTGAAAGCCCTGCTAATCAATGGAACTCCTGACATGGGAGAGCCGGCAGTGCCCCCGCCCCGTGCACTCTGCGTGGATGGGGGAGGGAGGGGCCCTCTGTGGATGGGGGAGGGAGGGGCACGCTGCATGGATGGGGGAGGGCTGGGGAGCCTTGGTTCAACTGGTGTTTAATTTACCTTTGTGACTAATAAAGCAATGTTGCATGACTTATCTCATCCGCTTCTCTTCATGGGAGCAGGTGGGCATTATCAAGTCCATTTTACATCTGGGTAAGGAGATGACCACACAGGGGAAGGGACCTGCCGGACTGTTCGGATCCCAGCACGGCAGTTGCAGAGCCAGGACCTGGGTTGGCTGAGATCTTGCCCAGTGCTCTGGCCACAGGATGGTGGGCTGCCTGCGGGCTGACCGCTCATCCTCTCTCCTTTGCAGGGGAAGGATCTTCAGGCATCTCTGCCTCTTCTGCATCTGTGTATTCCTGGGAGGGAGCTGCTTGCATGAACCTCAGCTCTGGCTTCAGATTCCAACTCTGCTAGGTGATTCTCATGAGCAAGTTCCTTCCTTCCTTCCTTCCTTCCTTCCTTCCTTCCTTCCTTCCTTCCTTCCTTC